>NW_022156790.1:0-383278 GCF_004353045.1 Thyridium curvatum
GCGCGCCGCTGCACCCGCTCGCGCTGGGCAACGTGGCCACGCTGCGGCGCATGCTCGACGAGCACCCCCGCGAGCTGGGCCACGTGCGCGTCGTCGGCGTCGGCGGCGTCCTGGACGCCGGCGGGTGCGCGCGCATGAGGGCCGCGGGGGCGTACGCCGTCGCCGTGGCCACGGGGCTCGGGGCCAAGGGCGTCGGGGTGTTTGAGGAGATTGCGCAGGGGAGCGGTGGTGGTGGTAGTGGTCTTGCTAGGGGCGGTGGGGATGGGAAGGGAGGAGCAGGAGGAGGACGAGGAGGGCAACGGCGGCAGCAGCAAAAATCTCTACTGTGAAAAAGGGGGGGGTTAGGCTGGGCTGGCATGCGGGATGCTTTCACAGAAACGACGTGGTTCTTCCTCGGTGGACGGCTAACTACTCCGTCCCCCCCTCGTAACGAAGCGGCCAAGAAAGTCCGGCCGGGAGGGAGAGGGGGATTGTTCCACGTCACGTCGCTACGGGGGGGGTTGAGGACGCATCCCATGAGCATCTACAAATGCAAGCGTGTGCAACGGGATGTGACATCCGCTCGTGCCCCTCAACAAAACAATAACCAGGCAAAACAAAAAACTGCAAATCCCAAAGGGTTTTCTGTGTGAGGAAGCACCGATGTGGGGATCCCGTACCTCCCCCGAGCCTCACGGAGGTCGTTCCGTGTCACCCGTTGCGGAACCCCCGTCACATGAGCGGGCTCAGCCTTATCAACTACCTAGTGCAAATCGCGGAAGTCCCGAGGTCGCGAAGGGGGTACAACAACGCTGCGCACAAAAAGCAAACCGGGCGGTTCCAGAGGACTCCTCGACTGTGTACAATGGAAAGTGCTCCTTTCTATCAAGTAAGATTTACGAAACTTTCACCTTGGCACTTGGCACTTTTGGTGGGAAAGACGTCGGGCTTGCACAAGCACGGGAGCTTGCCTCGGGCGTCGACATTCCAGTTCTCGCACGTAAAGTATGGAAAAGGGGGCGTCTTTTTGTTGTTGCTCAACGAAAATGCTGCAATGGGCCGATTGGGGCGGGATGTGCTCTGCTCACCGGCTGCGTACCTGGCGGACAAGTGTGCCCGTGAATGCCGTTGGCCGCGGCATTTTGGGCAGAGTGCGTCTCCACCTGGGTCTTTTGTGAGCCTTGATCCGAGGCTGTTCCTCTCGTGGCTCGCAATCAATGTCCGTGAAAGAGGGGGTTGGACAGGTCATCGTGTTCCTACGAGTCAAACCCTAGCCCCCGAGAAACCTACGCAACATCATGTGCTTGGTCAAGTCGTATCGAGAGGTTGGGGGTAAATGTGGAGGGGAGAGCAAGAGGCCCAATCTCTCGACAGATTCTAGAACAGAGTCCCCATATGAGCCGACAGCTAATGCTGTTCTGTTACATTCCGCTGATGAACGTATCACACTGGAATTGTTGAAACAAGGCGTTTCTTATCTGGCGGCAGTGTGCTCAAACTCCTGATGCAACATGCATCAAGCCATCCAAGGGGGGGGAAGGCAGTCGTGGGCGACCTACCCCATCCGATGTCGTTATTGGGGGCCATAAAGTTCTGAAAATGTATGACAAAGCTCGGGAAGCAAGGCGTCCAATGAGACCAATTCAAGCGTTCACAAACCGGGCGTAAAAAAAGCAGACTCGAGTGGGGTGGTGCCCGCATGCCTGCATGCATCCATACATGCCGTGGGAGCTATGCGAGCCTCATCCTCCTGTGCGCAACTACACTGCATCGTTCCGGTAATGCAGTTCCGTCCGAGAGGCAGACAAGGCAACTAGATCCCAAGGGGAATGCGTTCCCGCCCTTGCAGTTTGCTGCAAACCCCGGCCCAACCGAATCACAAGTCTGCCTCGCGAACATCGATGGCGTAATCGTCAGCGAATAAAAAAAAAAGGGGGGGGGGGGTTGGAAAGGGAGTCCTGAACCGGGTCTCACACGACACGTAGCTGGACGGACATTGCCTCGCCAAAAATAATAATCATGATGCTCTTCCAAAATCTGCAGAGAGAAGCTGACGATCAGCGATCTTGGCCTCCTGCATACATCCGCACATCCCACTGTCCCTGTTCTTCCTGCCGTTCCTTCATCTTGGCTGCAGGGGGCGCGACCCATGCAGTTTCATTGCGTCCCAACCATGCAAGAGGATATTTAAGCCAGCTCCCAGCACCCTGGCCGGGCGTCATGACCCTCCCAATCCCAGACTGCACTGACTTTGTCCCCCATCCATCCCCGATGCAAGTAGCCCCGCGTGTGAATCGACTGGTGCCAGGGCTATTACGACACAGCTCGTCCAACGGAAGACACCAGGCTTTCCGGAACTGGTGTGTCACGATGCAACTGGCAAGTAGCTGAAGTCATACCCAGACTGGATATCCCGATATCGTGCCTTTTCGAACTTGACCCACTCCAGGTTTTGGGCGCCCGTTGTTGTTGCTGCTGTGGCAGGCCGAGAGACGGATATCGACAGCTTTCCCTTGCCCTTGCCCCCGGGATAGGAGCTCGTCTTCATCAAAGGGTCGCCCGGGGGCGGGATCTCTGTAATGGAGCCGTGAGGCGAGTTGTCGCGGTCGCACCACGGCTGTACGCCTTGCAGGCGGATGGCTGGGTCAAAGTTGATAAAGATAATGGCCTTGAGACTCGGGTCTGCACCGCTGATGGAGTAAACGAGCGACCGCTTGTCCCACATGCCATTTGTGACCTGGCCTTGGAAGCCAGGCGGGACCAGAACCTGATGCAGTTTGTCCACGTCGGGCCCTCCAACACCAGCCAGTTTCTCCGGAGGCCAGATGCGCACTTCGCTCTCACGATAAAGGCGTTTAATTTCTTTTCCGGGGTAAATGAGGCTGTCGGCAACCTGTAGATCGGCTTCAACCTGCTTGCCCTTTCCCTCATTCTCACTCGCTTTGCGCTCCGTATACGGACGAAGCTTGCGTGACCCGGCCCGTAGCCGTATTCTTGGAGTGAATGGCGCTTCGTCGCTTGGTTCGTCGATGAGATCCATAAAGGTAGAACACGTGGTGTGATATGAACGTATGAATGTCTTGCTCAGAGTAGACATGATGATCAAGGCTCCGTCGTCGCCCGGGTGAACGTGATGTGGGGAACGCTGGGGTGAGACAGACGTGCCCTCTTTCTGGAAAGCGGTCTTTGCGCTTTCGGCATCGCTTGTGCCGTGGAGGACTCTGAACTGGTCTGCGCCGCTCTGTTGGGCTGCCGGAGCAGCAGCAGCTTTCTCATCGACGTACCGGTCCGTCTCCGAGAAGCTGGTCTCGAGAGTGTAGTAAGTTCGTCGAGCCGAGCTACGGCCTCCAAGCCACTCCTTTCTGGATTCCACGATTTGCAACTTCTTGGTGTTCTCGTGAGGTTCCAGTTTTAAGAATGTCCAGCGGTCATCCAGAGGGCCTTCTGCGTGTTTTCTGCGCCATAGCATATCTTCTGCGAGCACCTCGATCTTGTCCGGTGACGGGTGGCAAACCGGGAATCGAAAGCAATGATAGTAGGAGGTCCAGTCGAACCCGTCGAGGCCGAAAGTCGTCTCGTTGGAAAGGGCGTAAAAATAGTCGCCGAACACTTCAAAGCAAACCGTGCTGCCGATATCTGAGCCGGGGAGATTCTCCAGAACCATGCTTGGGTCAAAGAGCTTGTCGTTGCAGATATCATATGCTTGAATAACCCATCTTCTATAATTGTCCTCGCTGGCGCCAGTGTGCGTCCCAAATAGAACGTGGTTCTTGTTATTTCGCACAAAAAGTTTGAAAGCGGAATTCAGGTGGATGCCTTTATACCATTTAGTCGTAGGGTTGAATAGCAAAAGCCAATCTTCCGGCAGCGGTGTGCGGAAGCGGCACAGACAGGAGACGATGCCATCTGCGTAGTGAAGAGGCTGAAAAGTATCGCAGACGAGCTGTGTGCCATCAATGGCAATATTTAAAATGGAGTGAATATCGACAACAGCCTCCTCATCTGCAGAGTTGTGCAGGTCCAGCATTCTCAACGAGAGCCCGTCAAGATATAGGAGCATCCCATTGATGTAGAGGGCAAGATCGGCCACTGCCACAAAGGTGACCGAGAATGGAGAGACCAACGCGATGGCTCTTCGCATCTTGGCCAGTCGCCGGAGTGCTCGTGCGTACGGCTTTGATAAGGGCGATTTGCCAGGCGTTATGTCTTCAAAGATGGAGTTGGCAGTTGACTGTTGAGAGGCGTGAGCACTTGACATATGCAAAAGGGGACCCTCTGAGACGGCCTACCTCTAGCACTGCTCGACAAACCTGGTCATCTTGAATCAGAAAGCCAAGGTGGCGAGATGTCAGGGCCAGGTTGAAAAGATCGTCGACATCTAGGCACTTGGCGATAGTGACGACTATTTCCGCGGGTAGGGACTGTGGAAAAGCAGGACTCATCTCGACTCAAGTTGTCGGGAAGTCTTGCTACGCCATGCAGTGACCTTGGAGCCTGGGGAAAGACAATGGTTGACGAAATCATGGGAACGGAGCTGAGTAATGCGGGAACGACGATCCAGAGGGACAGTCGGAGAGCCATGCGGGAACGGGAGCGGGCCTTATATAGCGGACAGGCTGAACTCGGATACGATTCTAGGTAGAGAGCCTGATCGGTTGTTCACTCGTTCCCAATGTTCACGCCCACCCCATGGTAGCCGCCCTGCAGGCGAGACATCTCAAGCGACGACCGGTGAGCATGGTCGCTACCCTGTTCAGAAGAGCCATGTACGCTACACGGATGGCTTGTCGAACTCGTGTGAAAGGGATAGCTTCTCCAGCCATGTCACCGTACAAGAAAGGATGAAAGGTGAACAGTGAACAGGAGCAAAGGTGAAAGCGAGAGAGTGGGGAGCCGGGGAGCCGGGGAGTGCTCCACGAAAGTGGTGGTTCGCTTGAGGTATTGATGCGGCTCAAGTCATAGGAAAAACATCTAATTTGATAGGTAGGCCTTAGAGAGGTCAGATTTGGGGGGACACACAACCTTGGAAGGGCACCCAAGTCTGAGAACGGAAGGCTGCTGGGTGTGAGGGGGGAAGTTTGAGACGGACAAGGGTCGTGTGGATGTGACCTTAGGTACCTTATGGTGCGTTGGTAGGTAGTGACCCCTCCCTGAAATGAGGCTCTGTCGTCTCCTAGCTTCCCCTCCCAATCGCTCTCCTGCCCTCCCCCTTGCAAGACATTCGACACCCAGCACCCTTCCAAAACAATTCCAAAGCAATCTGTCGTGGAACATACCAATTTCATTCTGAAGACCTTTGATTCAGGATCCTCGCATCACCTCCTAGGTCGGGGTGTTTCCCGGAGGCATCAGGCCCTCGGATTTCTTTTCTTTTCTGGATGCACCTTGTATCTAATCCCGCGGAAACCTGCCTGACTTAGGAACCTTGAATCGTACCGAATATATTCCTCAACCTCCCTACATTCCTACGTTCTGCTTTTCTCACAGAAATTGTCTTTGTCTGACCATCCGCTTGCTCAACGTGAAATCTCAGCTTCCATGTCATTCCATAAGGTTGTCGAGTGGTACGTTATTCCGCCTCATACCTGGATCAGAAGCTGACGCTTGCCTAGTGCAAGATGTGTGTCTGTACGAAAACAACGGGAAGTATTGGACAAGCCATTGCACAACAATCGATGGCTTCGACCACATTTTCTTTCCAGGCCGTGTTTGTCTCACGCCTTTTCCTCCTCCGTGTTGTCCGACCGAGGATTCTAAGCCGCTGTGTGGCCTCATGAGCCCTAAAGTTGTCCATCCCAATCTCGAGATTCTCGTCAAGGCCGCGTCATCTGGCTAATCAACGTTGCCAACCATCTTCGACGCTTTCCATGACGGCCATGGATTCACGGGGAAAACTGGCCGTGGGCCTCCGACAGGGACCAAGTCGGAACAGGTGTGACCCAGTGCGGAGCCCAACACCTGGGAGGTGCAACAGTCGAGCCGGGACAACTAACTGGACTTGACCGCCTCTTCTTGATCCCTTCCTCCTATTGTGCATGGCATGGCATGGCAGCCTCACCGCCCTCTGGAGTCGATGGGCAAATTGTCAGGATACTGGCCTGGACAGAAAGTCCTATCATCATAGCTACGTGTCTCGAACAGCTCCTGTCGTCCACCCTGTGGCGGCCTCGCCATGATGGACAGTCTATCTGACCATTCTGGCTATGGTCATTTATGACAAGAAGCTAATTGGCCGAGGAATTTGGCTCCGAGTGATTGCTACGGTCAATGATATAACAGAGCTGAAAAAGCAAGAACGATATCGAGTCCTCTGGTCCACTCAGGATGCTTCACTGCTATGTGACATCTTCCGTTCCCCAATCGCTACGTTTCAGCTCCCTCCCGCCCCTGAAATACATGATGACAGTCACATAGAATGTACACCGCTACTCTCCTCTATATCTACGATCACCATGCGTTACTGGGGCTCATCCTTTTACACGAGACTCCAAAGATTCAGAAGGGCCGCGAAGACCAGCACCAGGGTGGTCAAACATGGTCAGCAACGTCAGCCGTGTCCGCGTGACACATGGCGTATGACTGCCACGAACCACTAAAGTCCTCTGCTGTTACTCCGCCGTGAGAGACAAAACATGGTCGACAGGGATGCTGTTATTTCGTACCACAGAAGCCACACCTCTTCTCGCGCCTCGGTGTTTCCACTGTATGCCAGCACTCGCCAGTCTATGGTCAGACCAGCTGTCCCCGGGAGAAGAGGGTTGGAGTGCTGTTTCTGCCCGAAAGCCGGCCCTCCAACAGACTTTATCGTAGAGATATGTCGTGGCATAGTAAGACTATCGGGCTCCCTCATGTGACTTTCTTCAGCAACACATGTTTTTTTTTCCAGCCCATGGCTGCTTACAACTCCTGTCAAGCATAGCCACCCCCTAAGGGACAAATCGCCATCTGTGACAGGCTACTACACGATGGAGGTCAGTCAGACATGAGGCCTTGTCATGCATGACGCTCGCAACCAAGATCTTTTAGCTGCACGTCATTCTTGGGTTGGATGCAGGGAGTGGTGCGTGCCAGACGAATGGCCATACAGCCTCATCTGATGATGTCGGGGTACAGTAGCTCGATCTCGCGGCTAAGATCGGTCTTGCATGTTTGCCTACTTTCTGAGAACACCGGCCATCTTGATTGTGCAGCTTTAAAATACCGCATACTGCACACGAAGGGGAAAAAAAAAGCCTTGCGCCCAGGATCTCTGTGCCATTCTTCCGGCTCTCCCCCTTCCGTCTGAGGTTAAAAAGACCACCTTGGGCAGTTGTTGCATGTGACACCTCTACTTGGCACTCGATCATACGGTTGCTACGATGCGCATAGCGAAGGTGCAGGTATATCGGAAGGTGCCGTTCCATGCTTCCAGGGGACAGGCAAACATGCAGGCAGGAAGCATTCAAGCATCTGGTTGGTATCTGTTGACCGGCATACGCAATGCATTGGTATGTCAGCCCTACCTGGAGCTACACGCTTTCCTGCACACCGATCCCGCCGGCGCTGCCCTGTTTGTCACCGGCGAGGATGCCGCCAAGCCGGAGCTCCGTGTCCTCGACTGGACTTTGTTCCCCGACCCGTCGTGCCTCCGCGGAGACACACGGGCAACGGCCCCGCCCCCGCCCAAGGTATGAAGGATGAGTCAACAAAGTCTTATCTCCTGCATGAGTAGTCTAGGTACATGTACTGTGCAGGGCGCACTCCTAGAGAAAACTTTCCTAAAAGAGCCAAGGGCGACTTTGGGCCGAGTGACGCACTCTTTCTCACTGTCCCTTGCCCTCGTCCGGACGGGTTGGTTATGCTGCACCAGAGATAGGTCAATAAGACCACCCCATTCAAGCTGGACGCCGTTTGTAATGTTAGCGGCATTGATCTGCCCCGTTCTATTGTAGGCCGCGTCCCGCGTCTTACACGGCCCAAAATCGCCAAAATCGGGGATCTTTGATTTCGATGGGGGATTCCAAACGTGGCCCTGGATTATTCAGAGATCACCTCCTCCTCCCGGAGGTTTCGTATTTTCACTCAGCGCCTGCAGCATCATAATTCCGCACCATGGCTCTGGATCCAGAAGTCGACCTTTTCGCCCCCGTCACCGTGGACACGGTCCTCGAGGTCCGCACGGGGAAGATGACAAAGTTCAAGGGGGTCAATGTGGAATCCGGCATTGATAAGACCATCTGTGACGGGCCCGTCCAGGTCAACACGTTGGGGATCGTTGGCGACGAGCACGATCCCACGTTCCATGGCGGCGTTGACAAGGCTCTCCACGGCTGTAAGTAATTTGAAAGAGAGAATGGCACCTTTTCTACACGTTCATGCTCCAGGGGGAGAAAAGAAACAGCCGGGCTAATTCATAAAACACACAACTCCGCAGACTGCGCGGAGCACTACAAATCCTGGAGCAAAGAGTACCCGTCCGCGGCAGAGCGCTTCGTGCCGGGCGGCTTCGGGGAGAACCTTGTCCTCCCGCGGATGAACGAGAGGAACGTGTGCATCGGGGACGTCGTCTCGGTCGGCCCCGAGGTGGTCCTGCAGGTCAGCCTGCCGCGGCAGCCGTGCTTCAAGCTCAACCACCGGTTCGAGCTCCGGAACTTTGCGCCCAACACTTGGAAGACGAGCCGCACGGGGTGGTACTACCGCGTCCTCGAGGGCGGGAGCATCAGGGCCGGGGACGAGGTCAGGCTGCGGCGGCGGGCGCACCCGGAGTGGACGATCGAGCGGATCCAGGAGTACCTCCACCGGAGCCCGGACCGGCTGGACATGATCGAGGAGCTGGCGGCCATCGAGGAGTTCGGGGCGGAGTGCAAGAAGCAGTTCGCGGGCAGGATAGCCCGGCAGAGGGCCAAGGAGCGGAGGGCCGCCCGGGACAGGGAGGAGAAGTGGCTCGACTTCCGGGTCGTCGAGAAGGAGCGCCAGACGCCGCGGATCACCTCCTTCACGCTCGAGGCCGTGGAGCCGGACCCGGAGGCCGAGGCGCTGGAGCCCGGGGCGCACGTCAAGATCCGGCTGGCCAACCGCCTAGTGCGGGCCTACTCAGTTGTGGACGGGGACCGGAACCGGTTCCAGCTGGGCGTCGCGCTCGCCGACGACGACCGCGACAGCGGGAAGAAGAGGAGCAGGGGCGGGTCCAGGTACCTGCACGGGCCGGACGTGCGCGAGGGCACCGTCATCCAGGTCGGGCGCTTCACGAGCGCG
Organism: Thyridium curvatum; assembly: GCF_004353045.1. Taxonomy (NCBI): domain Eukaryota; kingdom Fungi; phylum Ascomycota; class Sordariomycetes; order Thyridiales; family Thyridiaceae; genus Thyridium; species Thyridium curvatum. The sequence goes on from NW_022156790.1 coordinate 9,214, forward strand.
GTGCCCGCGGCGGCGCACGCGAGCGCGCACGTCTTCGTGGCCGGCGGGGTCGGCATCACGGCCTTCCTGGCGGTGCTGAGGCGGCTGCGGCGGTGCAACCACGCCTTCGCGCTGCACTACGCGGTGCGCTCGGCCGGCGACGTGCCCTTCCGCGCGCGGCTCGACGCACTGGCCGAGGGCTACGCCGGCGGCAAGGTGGTCATCTACGACGGGTCGCGGGGCCAGCGGCTCGACGTCGGCGCCGTCGTCAGGTCGCTGCCGTGGAACGCGCACGTCAGCTTCTGCGGCCCGCGGCGCATGATGGACGAGGCGCTGGCCGCGACGCGGGAGGCCGGCCTGGGCGCCGACGAGGTGCACTTCGAGGCCTTCGAGGCGGACGCCGCGTCGGGCGACCCGTTCGAGGCCGTGGTTGCGAACCGCGGCGGCCGGGTGCTGAGGGTCGGCGCGGAGGAGACGCTGCTCGAGGGCCTGCGGCGGGCGTTTGGGGACGACGACGTCGTCGCGTCGTCGTGCGAGGTGGGCAACTGCGGGACGTGCAGGGTCGCGGTCCGGCGCGGGACGGTGGAGCACCGCGGCACGGCGCTGGCCGAGGAGGACAAGGGCGAGGCGATGCTGTCTTGTGTTAGTCGCGGCGTGGGGAGGATTGAGATTGAGATCTAGGGAGCAAAGGACGAGATCCAGGGCAAGTTTCCAGATCCGGAGGGCAACTTTCTGTGTATGAGCGAGACGCACAGCGAGAAAGGAGTGTATGTGCGTGTGGTCCGATGAGAAAAGCGAGGAAGGGAAGGGCGGGAAAGGGGGAAAACGGTCTGGTGTGCCAATTTAATCACATCATCATGCGAAGGAGCAAGCGCAAATTTAAATGCCATCACGTCCTTTTTTTCTCACACGCAGGCAAACACCGGGGATGATTCGACAAGATTGAATATTGCCATTTTTGGTCCTGATTTTCAAAGGCCCGTCGCTCGTAATCAGCATGAATGTGCACTTTTGCAGCATCATGACCACAGCGCAGCACAGCGCGACGCATTCCTATTCGCCGCCCTGCCCGCCGGACTCGACACGAGCGGCGCCCCTGCCCTTGCCACCATTCCCAACGCCCCCGCCGCCGCCGCAGCGGTGATGACGATCGTCGCCAGCGCCATCGCCAGCGACGACACCCCGGTCTTTATTCCCGCCGGCGTCGTCGCTCCTGCTGCTCCTGCTGGCGCGAGGCTTACTAGCCCGGCCGGCGCCGCCCACCCAGAACGACACGACCACGCCGCCCGCGCACCACACCGCCAGGCTCCACGTCATGGTGGACCACCCCCTGCCCGCGTTGACGTAGCCGGCCATGAAGCTGCCGATCGTGCCGCCCAGCGCGAACGACGTCGTGTACAGGCCGTAGCCGATGCCGTAGACGCCCTTGTCGCCCCAGATCCCCGGGTTGCGCGCCGCCTTGGCCTCGATCGAGTAGGTGATCTCGGCCATGAGGGGCACGTTGCAGAAGGTGGTGCTGGCGCCGAGCAGGACCAGCAGCGCGCACAGGAGGACCTTGTGGCCCGTCGAGTCGTCCGTCACGAAGCGCAGGCAGACGAGCAGGGGGAGGGTCAGCAGGAAGCCCGCCAGGGCTGGGGGGCGGGCGCCGACGCGGTCGGACAGCATGCCCACGAGCGGGGACGCGAAACCGGGTATGAAGATGCAGAAGAAGATGAGGCCTGCGGCGGTGGAGGACCAGTGGAAGGTCTCCTTGACAAAGAGCGGGATGACTGTGTCGAAGGCGAACCTGGTCACGGTGCAGAAAGGATTGGTCAGCGGTTGCGTTCGTTTGCGTCACATTGCGTGGGACGGCGACTTACATGATGCCAGCGATGATGACGCAGCCACAAAGTGCAGCTAGCATCCGCATGGATTTGAGGAGCGTGAGGTGAGGGTGCACTTTCTTGACACCTTCTGGTTGCCCAGGGCCGGGAGATGATTCTCCGATAGGTGGAAGAGGGCTGGTTGTCGGACTGCTTGGCCGCTCTTGTCCGAATTCGTTTGTAAGTGCAGGTTTTAAAGTGCTATTCTGGTCTTGTGGGATTTCCAAAGTGCCTTTCTCCGAGTGCGACATCCCTGCTTCGCAGTCTGCATCTCCTGGTTTCGGCGAAGATGCAGGATTTGTATTCTTGTCCTCCTGGATCCATTGCCGGGCGATCTTCTTCTCGATCATCAGGAGCCGAAGCACGATGTCGAGGAAGATGAAGGCAAATGCTATGTAGTACACAGCATAGTAGCCAGCGCCGCCGTAGATTGCACCACCCAACAATGGAGACACGAATAGTCCCAGAGACAACGAGATGCTCACATAACCCACACTCACGCCAATCTTATCGCCCATGGTGTCGGCAAGCAGTGCCAGCCCAACACTCCAGACAATAGCGGCACTGAGGCCCTGGAGCAACCTCCCTATGACTAACAGGGCGACCGTCTTGCCCAGACATAACAAAAGTGTCGAACCCGCCAGGGCAAGCAAGCCAAGAAGAAGTGGCCATCTCCTGGAGCTCGTGTGATCGGCGTAGAAACCGGCAATGGGACTCCCTAGGCAGAGGGCACCGTTATATATACCAAGAAGTATAGCGTTCCACGTCTGCACATCCTTCTCCGCGACGCCAGCCTGAACGCTGAGGGAGTAGGGTAGGACGGGGACGATGAGGCCGTACAGGAAGATGTCCGTGAAGATGGCCAGACAGACAGTGGCCAGGATGAAGTTGCTGGAGGATCGGAAGGCGAGAAAGAGCGGCGGTTTCGAGTTCGGGGAGTCATCTCTGGCTCCCGACAGGAAACGCCATGCCTGTCCGAGGGCTGATTTCATGGCTCGTGGACGTGTCCGAGGTTCAACCGACAGCCTTAGCCTCGCCGAGTATGGTTGGATTGTTGTTGGTGTTTCTACAGGGTAATAGAACGAGGAACAATGAATGGTGCATGTTCGACATGAAGATATGCTCTCATGTCAAGATGGTCGAAAAGATATGTCACATCCCATCTTGACGAGTATGGCCAGAGGTTGAGCTAAACCCGCCGTTGACATCAACGAGGAAATTTACATAATGGACCACCAAGGTGGAGGTGCACCAGCAGCGAGTCCGCGGGGGCCGGTAGCGCATTGACTTGCCAAGACAGGCAATTCTATCCGCTGTGCCTTGAAGCATACCGCTCTGTGCTGTACTAGAAGCCATGATTAAGCATTATGGCCACCGCGACGATGGCCAAGTTGGTGTGAGATGATGGAGCAAGCCGTTTGCTCCAAGATCGTAGAGGCCAAGTCTGGAGTTGAGCAATGGAAGAATAAATTGAAGACGCGGTACACGGTTGTACAAATACAACCTGGTTCCGGCGTGGAGTTCTTATCGATAATGAAGCTTACTTCGTACTCTGTCAGAAGCGGGTAGGTATCTCCATGATTGAGCCAATGGCAACTTGACCAACACGGCTATTTGTGGAGCCTTTTCAGATCACCAAAAAAAAGTTCAATGCTAGATTTTGAGATCAAGTTCATTGCCAGTCGTGTGACGACCTCTCAATCCAACAGAGACTCCATTCAGCGATCTTGCTGCTCAAATCCCTGCAGCTCATTTGAGCTGTAAGCATACTCCGCCATGGCACCGATACCAAAGTCTATAGGCGACTTTGTTGTCCTGCCGCTCTCCATTCCTGCGCTCCCATCTTATCCCAAAGCCGTTATTCATCACATCTACGTGCGCAAGAATGCGCCCAAGAACCCAACGCCAGATGACGAGCGGAGTCTCTTTGTCACCAATGTACCAATAGACAGCACGGAAGCTCATCTGCGTGCTCTATTTGTGTCGCTCGTTGGCGCCGGCAGGTTTGAGAGCATTGCTTTTGAGGATGAGAAGACAGGTGCTGCTCAGACCCCAGCCATCCAGCCCGGCCAAGCTGCGAGGTTATCAGCTCTCTCCAAGAAAAGGAAGAGAGACGAAGCCGAGGAGGAGGAAGCTCAGGAGGAGGAAGCAGCGAGATTGTTGGAGACATGGTCTCGACCCCTGCGGCGGAGCGGGAGCACTGCTGTGGCGTTGATGGCAGACGAGAAGAGTGCAGACCTGGTCCTCAAGGCCATCACGAAACTCCACAAGACGAAGAAGTACCCTGTTTGGGGAGAAGGCGTGTCGGACAAGGTGCCGGCCATGGGTTCGGCATGGCTTAGATCCCACAACCAGATGGCGTACCCGGACAAGGTCGACGTCCAGAGCGCCGTGGATGCCTTCTTCACCGTCTTCAACAGGAGGGAGAAGGAAGCGGCCGAGATGGCTAAACGACTGCGCAACGAGCCTGACGAGGATGGATTCGTCACCGTGACTCGTGGAGGAAGGAACGGGCCGGCGGGCAAGGCCGAGGCTGAGGAGGCGCGCCAGAAGATGGTGGCCAAGCAGGACAAGAAGAAGTCGGAACTGACCAACTTCTACCGCTTCCAGCTCCGTGAACGCAAGAAGGCGGAGCAGGCCGAGCTGCTGAAGAAGTTTGACGAGGACCGAAAGAAGGTCGCCGCCATGAGAGAGAAGAGAGGCAAGTTTAGGCCAGAGGCATGATCGACTCTACCACTGGAGGAGTTACAAATGTGTGGGAGCATAGATGTCCCTCGGTGGTGGATGACTTGCACGAGCAATATACAGGGTGAGTCCATCACTTCTCCTTGCTCCTTCTCAACGCCTGACCATGATGATGCCGCGGGGCCATCAGAGAGCCGTGCTGCCATGGGAAACCGTGGTCTCACGGATCGAAGATGAAGGAAACCGCATTACAAACAATCTTCTCAACCACCTCTGAAACCGATTGCTTTCCTTTAGCTTTTCGACATACCCAGTCGGAACTCTGCTGACGTGAACTAGCCTAGTTTGCCTTGTTCGCCTCAACTGTCAAGATCATTCAATCTGACGGAAGGATGCGTCTCCTCAGTCGGGGTCATACCCGTCTTTACGTCTTCGCCGAGTCCATCGGCAATATCGAAGTCCGTAAATGCCACACCGAAAGAAACCAATTGCCAGTGAAGCACCTGCATCGGCGGATGAGGAGGAACCAGGTGGCAGCAGCGTCGACTTGGAGACGCATACATATGATACCCTGGTCTTGACCAACAATTCAATTAGAATATTTTGACCTGTACAAACCACAGTGTCCTGGGTGCATCTCATCATCATGAGGCACAGGGGTCAATCCTTCGCCGTTCGTGCCCAGGATCACTCTTCGGCGCGCCAACCAGCACGCATGCTTCAACAGAAGGCAGGCTGGCTCGGCCGCAATGACTTACTTATCAATGCCTAATTCATATCATCCAAACAAAAAGGAAGGAACACGTTTGCAAGGGTCTCTTTTTGGGTCGCGACTGCCAACTTGGACCAGGTTCCACGCGAGAGTGGGTCGCGATTGCTGCCACAGCAACGAGGCCAGGCGAGCCAGGCTAAACAAACACATGCCACTTTTTCGCACCGGCCTCAAACCACTCAAGGATATCGCCCAGGGGCCTTGTTATTCCATGTGTATCAATCAGTCTTGTGCATGCATACAGCCTGGCTTTGCGGATCCCCACCTGTCCCGCGCGGGAGTGTATCAATAATTGCAAATTGAAACTTTCATTCAAACAAATCAAGCCGCCACCACCCAAGCTCCGAGCGCGACGACCAGCAACCACATCCGTTCCGAAGTCCGGAATGACCAGAGCAAGCAGGCCGCGATGATCGAGACCGAAAACCTGCGTACGGCGTCGCTGTACATCAATAACCAGCTCTTGTCCCGCGGATTGCTCCGAGATGGCCAGAGCATTGACTTTGCGGACCCTAGCAGAGGCGGAGATGTTGCTGCCACGATGGGCAAGGTCATGAGCGTGGTAAACGATCTAATCCTCCGGCGCGATGTAAGCCCTACAGTATTCTTTGATAATCCAGAAGCGCATACATGATTCTGGCCTTCTGTTTGCGACTAGCGATGCTGACGATCACATCAATCGACAGCGCGACGCTGAGCACCGGGAATCGCTCTCTACCACCTTGCGCACCGTTCGCGCCGAATCTCTGAAGCAGACCAACGATCTGCAACGGCTGCAAGAGAAGTACGCCGAGACACAGCGCAAACTGAACATCAGCACAGCAGCTGAAGAGTCCCTGCGCGCTCAACTCCGTGCTGCCGAGGCAGGCGCTGCCCGACTCAAAGATGAGGCTGCTAAGGCCAAGGCACTTTGTGCTCAGACACGCGCGGCCTGTGCCAACGAAGTACGGAAGAGGGACCGCCAGATTGAGGGCCTGAAGAAGGCAGTCGCAGATGCCGGCAGGGCGCGGGGCGAGCGCAGGAACCCGGGAATAACCACAATCACGGTGACAGGTGATATCGGCGGTGACGAGACCGCTGACATGAGCCCGACGCCGACCAACTTGAGCCCGGAACAAGAGGAAGAGTACGATATGCTGAGGCAGGAGACGAACTCGTTCCTTGCCGAGCTGGCGCGAAACCTGAGCGAGGAGAACGAAACACTGGTTGCTTTGGTGAAGAAGACGACCCAGAGTTTGAAGGAGATGAGCGGCTTCTCTGACCGAGACGGCGCCGCTGAAGGGGATGGCCACGTAGTATCGCTGAGGCCGAACCCCGAGGAGATGGCAGCCGAGGTTGACGCACTATTGGAGCATCTGCGCACCATCCTGACCAATCCTTCGTTTGTGCCGATTGAGGAGGTGGTTGTGCGCGACGAGGAGATTCATCGTCTCCGTGTTGGCTGGGAGCAGATGGAGAGCCGGTGGCAGGAGGCGGTGCATTTGATCGACGGTTGGCGCCGTAGGATGGCACTTAGTGGACGTCCGGTCAACATGGAGGAGCTCAAGATGGGCTTACGGCTCAGTCCTGTGCGCGTCAAGGACGTCGCAGAGACTTCACAGGGCCTTGGACCTCGTCTTGCCACTCTCCAGGAGGATGAGGAGATCAGCGAGATGATGCAGCAGTCTCCCAGCCCTTCAGATTCGCTGCATCTTGTGCCTGCACCCCCGCATTACGATGGCCTTGAGGATAGCGACTCCGAGTCTAGCATCTTTGAGGACGATGTCGACATGGGTGAGCTTGAAAGAGACGAGCCTAACGTGCAAGTCTTGGCACAGTCTACGATGCTGCCGCCATCACTCCCTTCGTCACCACTGCCTCCACCTCCCGAACTCAGCCCGCTGAAGGATAACTACTCGTCGGGTAACAAGGGTGGCTTGAGTGCTGTTGCAAGGGGTGAGAAGCCGCGGAGGCGGCCGGGAGACTTCACCACGATCGTCGAGGAGAAGACGGCCGAGGTCGCCGCCGCAAATATCCAGGAGATGCCGCCACCGCCTCCTCCGCATGCCGACAAGAAAAGGCCCGAGCGGCCTGCACCTGTCGAGCGGAAGAAGGCTGTCGAGCCGGCAGCACCCCCCAAGATTGCCGCTCCGCCTCCTTGCCAGATGCCTCTGGCTGATGCTCGACGCCCGGCATCAGCTGCCTCGAGCTCGTCTGTGGATGAGCTCAGCCTGGCCAAAACAACAGAGCCTTCGCCATCGACGCGGCCGGCTTCCAGACAGCCTGTCAAGAAGGTCGCTTCCACTGCGTCGCTGAAACAGCGACAACAGCAAGGTAGGCATGCGTCGCCCAGGGACAAGGCAGAAGCTCCAGCTCCACCAAGGCAACAGGCGTCAACCCTCCGCCCGTCATCACGGACAGCCACGGCAGCGACGAGCAACACGAGGACAACCACAAGGCCTACCCGCCCGACCACCACGACGCGCGGCCGGGACGAGACAGCTCGCAAGGAGCTACCGGTGCACTCGGCAAGACCCTCAGCTCCTCCTCCCAAGTCTGCCACCAAAGCTTCCCCTTCCAGTGCCGACGCGCCCAGGGACGAGGCGGCGGAACTGGCATTTGCGCAGCCTCCAGCAGCCACGTCTTCCTCCTCATCCAGCTCCGAAATGCCACCGCCGCCGGTTCCCGCCGCAGAGTCCGGGTCGCGCTCGCGTTCCCGCTCCCCGGCCAAGGTCAACTCGCGTCTTCCGCGCGCCGCTAACGCCGCCGCGGCCGTACCGCAGAGCCCGGCCCTGACCACCGCCAACATCGCCGCCAAACTCGCAGCCTCGGAGCGCGATGCTGACGCAGCCCGTGTGCGGGCCAAGCTGCGGGCGGCGCGTCTCGGCCGACAGCACGTCGGCGCTGCTGATGCGGCCACCTCAGCCGCTGCGTCTGAGGGGAAGAAGCCCGCGAGGAGCAGCGCGGAAGATATCGCTGGTGATCCCGTCAAGAAGAGGAGCGGGCCTCGGGAGTCCGCTGGCACCACCAACGTTGAGGAGACTGAGGTGGCGCCGCCGGCGGAGGAGGAGGTCGCGACGACGGGTGGAGAAGATCAAGGAGAGCCGGAGCTCAAGGTGGAGAAGCCGCGGAAGCGGGAGAGGAGGGTGAGCAAGGCGGCGTCGCGGCGGCGGAGCACGCTCAACCCCTGGGAGCTGGAGAGCTTGATTACTGGTGGTGCCGGGGTGCCGGCTGGGTGAGAATTACGGGAAACAGGATTCTCAGCATGAATAGGATAAGTCAGCGTGGGATCGGTAAAGGTTGTCGGGCAAGGCAGGGAGGGAAGTCGGGCAGGGCGTGGGAGGAGGGGAGGAGTTGTTTTTTTTGTTTCGGCCAGTATAAAATTACCCTTCTGGATTCATTAGAGATGATGTGTCATGAGTGCACGAGTTTTATGAATACCTAATTCAACTATTGTTTTCATCCTTATACGTTCTTCGTGTCTACATATTCTAGGTGTTGTTCAGGGTGATGACCACATGGCAAGTGGGCGTCTGAATAGGTGACGGAAGTTCATCAGGAGCTACCTCGATCTTAACAAATCAATATCCTTGTCACACATCCTTGCCTTGGAACTCGGAAGGGCTATCCCACCACCTAAATCCGATGGGCTTGATGGGTAGACAAGTACTTCTGTTAGCAGTCCGTCAACTAATCTGACCTCACTTGCATGGCTTCCTTGGCATAAATATGCAGGCAAAGGTTTTTTTTTTTTTTTTTTTGCTGTAGATAGGTATATATGTCAATTCCCCATTTCTAAAGACACAGAGCTGCTGCACAAACCATAAATCTATCATTGACTTGGCATTCATTCGTAACATCATTAAACGCCTAGCGAAGGCAAAGGGGGTAGGGGTATATCGCTCCGTCCCCATGACTTCACACAGACTTGCTGGTCAAGGCAAGCCGGCCAAGCGCTCTGCAGTAAATCCCCAAGGGAGGCCAGCCAACCAAAGCAGTATGGGCCTCTATACCGCACACATCCAGCCCCCCTTGTGAATTTCCTTCATGTCTCTCTCTCTCTCTCTCTCTGTCCGACTAGATAAGAGAGAGAGAGAGAGAGAGAGAGAGAGAGAGAGAGAGAGAGAGAGAGAGAGAGCCCAGACTTAGACTCAGACTCAGAAATCCCGAATGCGACGAGAAACGAAGTTCTCCGCCTCGGCAGGGGGCAGATCCGGGTACGGAAAGACGGGCGGCCGGTACGGCGCCCTGGTCCGCACGACGTTCACGCCCTTGACGGCCGCCAGCGCCAGCACCTTGTCCATCTGCACGCCCTGCAGGCAGTCCTGGTAGACGGTCCGGACGCGGTTCGCGCCCGCCACCGAGCCGTCCGTCGCCGCCGCCGGCCCCGTGCGCTCGAGCAGCTCGGCGATGGTCTCGGCCGCGCCGTCGAACGGCTGCGGGTAGACCGACACGGTCTCGACGCCGGGGAACCGGGCGAGCCAGTCGAGAAAGGGCCTGCCCGTGTACGGGTTGCGGTACGACATGGCGTTGTCGAAGCGGAAGTCGTAGAGGCCGAGCGTCCTCACCCTGCTCGCGTCTCCAAAGTGGGTGAAGTAGTCGACCGGGTGGGGCACGTCCGGGACGGGGTCCCCGCTGAGCTCCAGCGTGTGCAGCGTCCCCGAGTCCATGGCCGGGGTGATGCACCACTCGATGTCGCGGGGGTCGAGGCTGCCGCGGCACCGGAACACCTCCAGCCTGTCCAGCTTTGGGTCGTCGCCGCCTTGCTCGGGCCGGTCTGGATCGTACAGCACTGGCTGGTGGCCGAGTACTCCGAAGCTCACAGCATCGTCCCTGGACAAGATGTCGATGACTCGCATTTTAGGACCGAGACAGGGGAAAGGTCGAATCCCTGTGGGGTCTTGGGAGCACATCGAGACACGATCTCCCACAATGAGCACTTCCAGCTGCCCCCACTGCAGACGTGTTTCTGTAGCTAAAAGTCTGCTCCGCCGAGGTCGGCACCTATCGATCAGGAGTTGCTTTAGGGAGGGGGTCCTTCTAATCAGAAAATCCTACCCAGTATCGTTAGTTGATTGACCATCTGGACATATCGTTGGAGAACTCGCCATGGGCACAATTGGTCTCGCGTCCTCCCTCACGGCACCGGCCGGCAGGTCCGGTCCTGGGACCAGCTTCAGCCGAGTGAGAGAAGGCAAGTCGGGTAGAACAGTAATAGAGGCTCCGGGACCGTCTGCTGGTATGCCAATCAAGTGGAGCTCTGTCAGAGAGCCCGCCACTGCTTTCAACAGCTGGCCTGCCAAGATTTCGTTGTTGTCGACGACATTCTCTAGCCGCAGGGTATGGACCCTGGAGAGAGCCTCGTTACGACGAGACAAATAACTAGGTTCGTACGATAGTGTCGCGGAGCCTTTCCAGTCTGGAAAGGGATTTGCGAGATCGACCACTTTTAAAAATGGAAGGTTGTCGAGGAGGAGAGCCAGCTTCCTGGTGTCGAGTCTGAAGGAGGAACAATGTCGAATGCATAACTTCTCTGTATATTGATGAGAATGATGGATCAGGCTCGTGAGCGCTTTGAAAGGCGGATTCATGCCCTTGACAAAATCGAGGGTTTTGTAATGCAGGCCCGAGAGAAGCATGGTCCTCCACGTCTTCGAAACGCGTCTCAGAACGCTGCGTTATAGGACAATAGACATCAGCACCAAGACTACGCGGTCCTGTCTCAGCAAGGCAGGTCTACGGAGTGTGATTTACCTGAGATCCGTCACAGACAACTCGCTTATGACTTGTATTTGTAGCTCCACGGGAAGATGGCTAATGAGATCGAAGCGAAGGAGCGTGGCCAGATTTTTCTGTACGATCTGCTGACGGTCAGAGATATTACTTCCCAATTCCGTGGAGAGTGAACTACATGGCGCCATGGATGTTTTGGCGACATACCTGGACATGCTTGGCGTCTGCATCGTTAGCCACGTGCAAACATTGCTTGAACATGGCCGCAGGGGAGAACCGGTCAGTTGGTTTGAGAACCCGCAGGGCTTTCGCATAACGAAGGTAACCCTATCCACAATATCAGCATTCTTTCTGGAGATTGAGGTAGATTTGGGGGTTCAGAAGGTGCCTTCTTCGTCTTACATCTGGGCGTGACGGAGCAACCGTGATCATCTGCGACGCACACTCCAGTGCCTGGTCGAGATCTTGCAGGGCAGTGTACGTGGCAGCAAGGCCGTCCAAGGCATCAAGGTGCTCTTTCTCTGGGCATTGCTTCTGACCCGAGCCGCAAGTGCAAGGTTTCAGAAGCAGTTGTCGAAAAGAGTTCAAGTCGAGGGCATACACTCCTAGATAACCTCGTTGCCGGTCCACCGGAGCTGCACAGTATCCAATATACGACTGGGAACTTGGTCGATAGTCGCGACAACCACAAGCGGTCACTGCGCTCTCCATCGTACCGACATCGATGCCATGGGCAACAAGCTGGTCGTACTGGGTCTGGTTGCATTTGCACCTCCAAAGAGCCTGGTTTACGTCAGCGGGCCTGTCGTTTTCTTATCATACAAATCCTGTCCCGATTTGGGCATCATGAATGAGTACATACTTTCCGAAAACTCTTTTCTGCGGTGTCGTATCCTTGCTCGTGGTAGAGCTGCAGGCCTTTCTCGATATACCTGGCCATTTTCGAAGGTCTCCCGTCCTTGTCCCTGTCCCCCATCGTCCCTTCCCGCTTTTGCGGAACGAGCCTCCCCGCCATGGTGTGTAGCCTGAAGTCAGCGCGAGGACAATGATATGTCTGGCCCGTACTTCAAGTCGAGTCAGGCTGCTGGTTGCGAGTTGTCTGTTGCGAACGGCAACCGCAGAGTGCGGCTGCCAGGCGATCAGAGACGAGGCAAGCGCGTGTCATTGGACGCGTCTTTGCTTTTGCAGACCCCGCGACGCTTGGACCAGCACTTTAACAGCCATACTTGCCTTGCACAGGCAAGTGAGGGGCAGATTAGTTGCCGGACTGCTAACAGAAATAGTTGTCTACCCATCAAGACCATCGGATTTAGGTGGTGGGATAGCCCTTCCGAGTTCCAAGGCAAGGATGTGACAAGGATATTGATTGTTAAGATCGAGGTAGCTCCTGATGAACTTCCGTCAACTATTCAGACGCACGCCCACTTGACAGGGTTTATGGGTGGTGGGGTAGGTACTTCCACTGGAACGCTTCTATCATCACCGCTATGTTTAGCTTCTGAGCCCGCCTAAGCTTCCCCGCTAGGGACCCCTGGACAGTTGCGGAGAGCCCGATTCAACAGCAGCCTTGAAGGTCATAACTCAACCTTGAACCTTAGTAATCCGCTGACCTTCCGAGGTGAAACTTGGTCAACAACCTGCTTTACTTCAGGAGCCACGAAGGAGAACTCTGATAGTCTTTGCCTGGCTGAAATGCGTAAGCATCGGGTCCAGAATCTTGTTTTCTAGATCTGTGCAATTCGTACCCTGGGTGCTTGTCCCTACCTAGTGCAGATCCGCAAGTCTACCTGGCAACCGGCCTTACCAAGCAAATCAGGCTTGGGCGCCGGAGGCCACGGGGCGGGACCGAACCGCGGGCCGGCCCCAGAAGGATCCTACGGATGCCCCGGGAGGCGGTAAGAAAGAAGGAAAAAAAGACGACCACCACAAGAACAGTACCCGCCGTCCCCGTGACTATACGAAGGATTCTCTTTTGGGTAGTTTTCGTCCCAGTCGTGGCAGTGACCACTGGACCATCAAGCAAGACAGACGCGATGGAAGAGCTCTCGCCACCTACTAGTCCATCTTCGGAGCACGTAACAATCTCGGAGGATCCGCCAAGCTTTTTCGGGGCTCGCAGATCCTCCCAGCCTGGCACATGGACAGAGGGGAGGACATCACCGAGGGGGGGTCTGACGGTCCTTCGCCCGTACACTCTCGTCGTCACCTCGTCCGAGTCGATCGACTGGTGACGGCAACGAAGACGCGAGAGGGGGGACGGCGAGCAGAAACCGACTGCCGACAAAAACTTACGAGTCGCAGGCAGCTTTTCCAGACTTCACACCTCAGAACCTTGTATGGTGTGCATAGCTCCCTGCCTTCCTTCCGGGAGGAGGAGCCATCCATCGCATGTACAGGCTGTAGAATGTGACCTTTGATCAAAGTACCCAGCTCTTCCGCGCGGGCTCGCATCGAGGAAGGATCGCATTCCACGTCGCGAGTCCAGTCAAGGCATACCCTCGTTATTAATCGACTCGTCTTCTCTGATGAAAGTCGGGCATCACGTAACGTCGCCGACGGGGTGTTCTGGGCCTGACTGCCCGGAGGCAGCGGACTTCTAGAGACCGGCTTACGTCGTGTCAGGCAGGCATGGCGTTTAGATAGATATCGCCCAATAAACCCCGGACGGGCAACAACAAATGGATTTCGCCCCATCATCCTGTCTTTTCCCTCTTTTTGGAATTCCAACTCTTACTCATTGGCCACTGGCCCGTTTCGCGGCCCTGTAGCACTGTAGCACGCACCTGCCCCGTGTCGACCTCCTTTTCCCTTTTGCTCAGTAATCAAACGAGGCTCCGGTCAAGCCGGGGGCCCTTCCCTGCCCACTCGGAGTCACGCGCTCTGCGAGGTCCGCACCCCGGGTTCCGCCGGACGGGCTGGCCCGTTCATTGGAGAAGAGAGGGGTGTTTTGGCTTTGGTGCCACTGCTTTTTCATGCGGCCCCCGAAGCGGGGGGAGGCCACTAACACTTGGTGGTGCGCCAAGTGAAACTTTGACAGGAAAACTGGCGCCTCACGCCGTACGCCGTACACTAAAGAAAGTGGCAAGAGATCGTTGGTATCTTGTCTGTTGTTGTCAGTTCTAAACTTCGTCGTATCATTTTGAAAAATGAAGAAGGCGCTCTCTTCCGCAGCGATATGACTCCACAAAGACCTATAACATATCCGTTCCCTCCCCTTGAATATACGAGTCAGCACTGCGGCATTCCCTCGATTGTTATTACTCAAACGGGCTACAGGCTGGTCTTTTCCCGGGCGAGCAGATATAAACAGATACCAATGAGAATCGCCCGACGGCACTTCTCTCAACGACGGCAGTATCCGCCAGCACAGCCCTCCCCCCCATCTCAGTCTTTCCCAGTAGCTTGTTCTATAAAAGAGATTGTTCTTATCGAATCATCGTAGCATAACCGGCCCTATGGCACGCTGTGCTTATGGGACACAAAAAAACCACAGGCGTAATCAAAAAGTCAGCCCCACGCTACGTATTACCCTTTCCGGCCATGGTACCGGCGAGACGGGCCTTCCCCGAAGCGAGAATAGGTAGCGCCCATAAGATGGAGAAGAACAAGGGTATCTGTTTTCGAGAATAGACGAGAGAGAGAGAGAGAGAGAGAAAGCTGGATCCAACCGCATCCCGATTAGGTACCACCCTGTGACTTGCATGGAACGACATCGCAGCACAGAAGATGCACGTTCGCGTAATCTCCGAATCACAGTGATGGGTAACACCGCCGTCCGTCCTAGCTGCGACCGAAACCCTGCAAGGTGTGAGACTCAGACATGTGGGCGTGTGCGACAAGCTGACCGACTGACAATGTGTGGTTTGCCATGCAAAACCCCCCCTGGTCTGGTCAGAGTTATCAAGGTTCTTTTGGGTATGATAAGTCGTCATCATCCCGGTTAGGCCAGGTCAAGACGGGAAGGAGCCTATCCTATATTGGTCTGCCCCGGGCACAGTTCCCAGTTCCTTGGGTCTCGTGGCTCTGCCATTGGGAATTTTTTGAGATCTGACATGTTATATACCTACACCAACAAGAGGTTTGTTGGTCAGATTGCAGTAGAGTGTGTGTTAATTCTCGCCAAGGTTGATTTTGTCGCAATACAAGGCTTCCTCGAGGAACACAAACAGCAGCTTAGGCTAGGTCCTAAAGGCCGAGGCTTCAGCTTGTACAGTGGCAAGGCGAGGCAGGTCAGTCGTTGCCGTGCCGCATGCGGCGAACCCCCGGCTGTTCAAGACGCACACAGGCGAGAGAGAAAGTTCGATGTCTTACTCTGCAGTGCCTGTCTGCATATCGAATGCCCACCACACCGAGGTTAGGTCAGTTACATGCAGTAGGTATTCAGGACATCGACCTCGGGCCATTGTTCCCATTCATCTCTCACCCATCCGTTTTGCCTTCTTTTCTTGTTTCCCCTCGTCATGTAGCAGAATGTACAGTGCTCGCCTCACAAACCATCCGTGTTGGCCTTTCCCACCCATCCACCCCCCCAATGGTCGGATCGTTGCTGACAGGTGGACTTCCCGGCAAGGCTGTGCTTGGCCCCCACAAACCCGCCGCGCCATCACCGACTCTGGACTCGGGGCAGGCGAGCGCGGTGATTTGACGAGAGACCGACGCCGAGGCCCAGGTTCGCGCCCCCTTTTCGGCCTCTCGTCATTGAACCTCCTCCAAGTCCGGGCGCTTAAAGTACATGGCACACATAGAGTATGAGGTCCGAAACGGCTGCGTTGTTTACGGTGACCAAATTTAGCCACACCACCGCCATGTTCTGCTTAAGCCCGCTACCGATTCCATTACCAAGTTCGGCCTGTCGGCAAAGTCTTGGCTGTAGTGATCCTTCAACGACCAACCAGCCCCAGACTACTACCAGAGAGGTCTGGCCAGTAGGCCCGGTCCTCATCCGACTTGCGACCAGGGTTAAGCCCGTGTGTTTGGTGGTTCATCGCCTCATGGCAGGAGTTTAGCTTCGGGTGCCTAGCGGCGACCTTGCGGCGCATTTTATGCTGCAGGAATCAAGGCATGGCCAATCACGGGAGGAAGTTTCGAATGCATGTTGACAGAATATCTCTCTTTTCATTGACAAACTCTCAAATTGATGTTACAGGACACGACTCTGTCTGCCCCATTTCCTTGTTATTCGTTCATCCCTTTACGATAAGCCACCAGGGGCGCAGGGCCCATGCCATCGTAACACACCAGTCCCGCTGGCTTGAACTCGGGCGAAGACTGTCAACAAGAAACTGTGGTACAAAAAGTTGCTAAGAGGCCATAAGGGGCGGGTGAGAGGGTAATAGGCCAGCTTCTTCTCGTTCCGTCGACGGCGCCAGGCCGCTTCAATCCACAGCATCGCCTGTATACTGCTGCTGCTGCCAGAGCAGGGATTAGAGAGTAACATTGTTACCCGATATTGCGCGTGGCGACCAAATGAAAAGAAATCCAGAACAAGAAAGATATGCAGAACAAGGAGTAGAGGGTAGAAAAACAGAACAGCCAGCCCCAGACCACACGGGCCAGAACTGAAGAAATCCTAAAACGCCTGCCAAAGAATCCCTTCTTCGCATAGATACCCCAAATTAGCCCAGTGTCCAGCCCAACTGAGGCTGGACACAATCCGACGCCGCATGTGCTCGTCGTCCCAAGAACAAAATAACGCCTGGTATCGTCCAATTCCCATATGCAAGTCCCATAATCCGTACAACTGTCCAAAGAAACAGTAGAAAGAAGCCAAGGACATGAATCGTTTCGGCGAGGGACCTCGAATCTTGCGATTCTCGAGACCCGAAAGAATCGTGTCTAACATGCTGGTTTTTTATGCAGGGTCCGGTGCCCACGCTATGCTCCGTATGCCGTATGCGATGAAAAGCCACCCCGAACTGCCGAGTAATCGTCCGTTCATTAAGAAATCCATTCGTTCGTTGCCCCGTTAAAAAGATGCGAAGGAGACATCTAGAGTTGTGACAGGCGCGTGCGCAGGCGAAGAGAACAGCCTGCTTCCGAACAGAGCACGTGCCTCATTTTGCTGTTCGGTGGCGCCTGCTAACTCGCCCCCTGTCTCTGATGATAGCCTTGCTGCGAGCCGTTCGGACGGGATAGCCTCCATTAGAGACCTGGCCCGCTGGGTGATATCAACCCTGGGGTAGGCCTCGAGGTCGAGCCCAGACGGTCGTAACCCACGAATAAGTAAGAGAGCTGTGAAGGTGGCAGCGCGAGTGATGAAGGCGGTATTCTGAAAGAGTAGAGGAAGGTGACCCAGTGACCGAACTGGAACTGATCCAACGGCGGCGAGTGCCACGAGCAGCAACCCATCATCGGAGACGACACTTTTCACCGGTAGTGCTGATGTGACTTCTTGTGGGAGTGGCCACTTGAGTAACCAGAGTCTGAATATGCCTGGTAGTTCGAGTAGCCACCTCTGCTGGGCGGTGCGTGTATGCTGCAAGCGTACCCGACATATATGGTTCTTTGCTGGATACGATGACCTGGCCGGCCAAACGAGGCGCAACGGTCAACGGCGTGCTGGTAGTAGAGGCACTTGCAGGCCGAGTACAGCTCGACTACCTGGTAACACATTGTGCTTGTGGAAGAGGTGACGGAGGTTCAAGGAGAGTTGCCGTGCTTTTCATGCGGGTGTCAGATGGCAGGGTTGGTGTCTGAATACCCTTGAGTCGATAGCAGCACGTCAATATCCCGGCACGAGGAGAGAAGGCGGCAATGGTATGGAAGATGTTGAACGGGGATTATGTTTCGGGACAAGCAAGGGAGTCTGGGGTTTTAAAACCAGATAACAAAAGCAGCACAGCCAACAAAGCAAGGGCAAGCGAGAAGACGAGAAGGAAAGAAGCAAGGCCTAACAAGATAAGTGAAGACTGGTCACCTATGGCTGAGTAGGCCCGTGAGTAGTTGGAGATGGAGAGGAGGTGGACTCATGACAGAAAGGGAATAGAGAGCAGGCATCGTAGCCTTATAACCTTTGGGAGCCTGGCATGGCCATTGCCATATGACGCTAGGCAAGAAGACGGTTTTGTCATGAGGTTTAGCGGACCATGGGCGGACATTGAGGTATCCAAGTTGAGGCAGGAAGGTAGCCTAGGCAGTGACGCCAAATCTGACGGATGACTGTTAAGCTAGGCCAAGGCCGCATGCTCTTGTGTATGCAGCTAATGCAAGACGCTGTGCAGGTGGGCGCAGGGGCAGGTCCTGCCTGGGAGCCCAGTACCGAGCTTCCAGACTGCAATACCTGGACCTGGCCGGACGAGATGCTGGGATGCGGGCGCAGTCGTCCGGATGTGTCGACTATGCAGCAAAGGCAAAGGGTACGGAGCAGGTACCTACCCTCCTACCTTACAGTGGGTTGTGGGCGTCTTTGTGTGGTGTGGATGCCGAGCGAAACGAGCGAGTGCGCATGTAAGACAAACAGAATGACAAGGGAACCGCTGGAGAGGGTCGATGGGTCGATCCAGGGTGCAGGGGTGCAAGGGTACCTGCTTTGCACAGGTACAAGCAGGTCGAGTAGTACCTACAGCAGTAGGTCTCAGAGGCAGGTTTGGAAAGTAGGTACGCCCGCCGTGCGTGCGGTGGGCTCTCTGCGCGCGGATGGGGGGAGTGTGCGGAGGGGGGGGAATATGCGGTGCGAGGGGTGAGGGTGTGCGAGCAGGAAAAGTACCGAGATTCCCAATCTGGGTGTGTCGACGATGGGAGATCAATGTGGACGTGCATGCGGGTGGTGTGCATGTGTCCTGTATTTCCTCTGTCCGTCGTCGTGCCCAGCCTGTGTTTGTTCGATAAACGAAGTTCGCTAAATAAGGCCAAGGGTGGGCGGGGCGCAGGTGCTGTGGTGGGTGTTCTAAATTCTGGCGGCCTTGCATCTTGCAGATGGGAAACTGGACCAATTCGCATGGCCGGGTGCTTGTTCAGGCTAGAGCGCCGGATGTGATCGGCTGGCCAGGCAGGGACCTGGTCACCAGCCTCACCGCGAGGACCCATCTGTGAGTGGCACGGCATCTTCGGACACATCTTTGTGTCGTGGAGGAAGCGCTGTCCGGGACTCCAAGCCACCCAACGGAGTCACAGAGTGCCCACCTCGGATCAAGAGTCAGGCCGCTGGACAGCCTTTTCCGTATATGGCAACAAACAGCTTATGGGAATGCCCTGATCGTGCATCATAGCTTGCAGCAGATGCTATATGCGACACTGACGGCAGGTCCAGTGTGCGTGCAACTTCAGCTTTTCTTCTCTGACATCCACGAGTCTCGGCGAGTACAGCGCTGCTAGAAGACGGCGACCCACCGCAGACAGGCAAGGAGCAGCGGCAGCGGCAACATCGGAGGTCTATTCTAAGACGAGGACTCGGCGTCACGGCATGACGAGATGACGTTGCGTCTGTCGTATTGTGGGAACAAAGGAAGCGGACAGGCTACGGCGGCCGTCCTGAGTTGGGAATAGACGGAGAATCAAGCGCAGCTTGCCATGCAGGGGCTGCTGCCCTCCGTGCTATCCCACCCGAGGAGCGAGGACCTGACGGGAATGCTGGGTCGGGAATCAGCCACATGAAAATGGAGGAACATGGAAGGGAATTCGTATGGACAAGTACCTTTTCCAAGGCATTGACCGCGCGAGGCAGGTCTGCCGACATCCTTGTCAAGTACCGGACCAGTCAGAGCCAGCGGGCTTCCGTTAGTGGTTGTTAGCTTCGTCATCAGCGCTTGTCAATGGGGCCATGCCTGATCGCCTCGGAAGGAATAAGAAAAGGATAGAAAAGCTGTGGGGAGTGTAGTGCTGGGATGGATATGGAAGCACACAATACGGCGAGGATTGTCGAAGAGCGCGCCGATATGTGAGACCTGATGTCTTGTCTGGGAACCAAAGAGCACGGAGCTAGTAGCATGACGCATGGCAGCAAAGATATCAAATCCTCAAAGCTAACTTTCATCACTCGCGTTGGTGAGTTGGACCCTGTAAGCGCTTTCAATCCAAGAACTCGGGATGATGTCGATTACTTGATCATTGATCTGGAATTGATAGAATAGACGTACGAAGTGCCAGCTAAGGCAGCCACGCGGGCCAGTGATTGTTCCTCCCTCCTCCAGGACACACCCAGCCGAAGGAAGCTACGGGACGCAATGCCAGCATCAATCGAAGCTGCATGTCTGCCTGCCTGCCTGCCTGCCTGCCACAAACAGATCCTCTCTGGCCGCCTTCCTACTGCAGCGAATTGGCCCATCATCCCATCCACTACTATCGACACTAGATCCCATGTTACTATTGATCCTGTCACAGAGAAAAAACAAAATAAGAAACAAACGCTTCCAGCTTTGGGCGCAAATCGGTACAGATCTACGAAGTAAACGACATACCCCAAACCAGATTTGGGTTGCGCGGTAATCAACCAATCACCAGGCCCTGGTCTGAAACATAGTCTTTCCTTTTCGCGAGAGTTGGCCTCAATTCTTGACGCTATCGACACGACAACTCTCCTCAAAAGGATTGAATGCAGCCGGGTCCCATGCCTCATCTCCTAGTGCCTCCCTAGGCCCTAATCGAGCGACGGCGTAAGGCTGTGCTGCCCCGGTCCCATGGCTAACGCCGAATGCGTCAGCCCAGGTCGAGATCCCTGGCCGATCCTGTGGCCGCATTATTGGCCATCGTACGCACCCCACGAGCCTCTGTCGAATCAGAACTCTCGTGCTCGTTCCGGGGAACGGGCACCAACCACATTGTCTGCACCTCTGCGACTGATCAGATGCCCACCCTCTCCAAACATTCACGATATTTCAACGTCTCCGTTCTTGGCAACACTGGTACCTTGCAGCAGCTCGAAATCCTGGGATTTGGTGCAGATGGGGTCTCGACGTGTCAGTCTCATAGATAGTTCCTCGAGCGCATGCCATCACAGGCACAGTCGTGCCAATCTTGCAACAAAAAGGTAGCTGGCATTCCTATGAGGCATCCTTCACCTGCCAGGGATGCCTGTCAAGACATTTCACGATGGTTAGTTCCGATCAATTGGCGAGCAATTGCGCACCCTCCCTTTGAGTGATGCCTGGGGAGCCTCGTTCTGCTAGAGGCTACCGGCATGCAGCTCGCCGATCACTGTTGCCCACGAAAAGGTCGACTGCCGAGGCCATTACCAGCAGCAGCAACCAATGGCCATCATGACAGGGCAACGTCCTGCAGTAGTGTCAAAATCGAGGTGGTCCCTTCAAGTACGAATACTTGTCCATGTTACAAGCCTCACCCCGCGACAGTGCCTGATCGCTGTGGCGCACCACCTCTTCCAGATGACTGGAACTCGATCGGAGATGGTCGCATTCGGATTTCCGTGGCACCCTGAAATCTGGCTGTTGATCATTCACTTGAATCAATTCTTCAGACTGGTATGTTTGACGCACCGGTGGTGTGCAGTCGCTCCCAGCCACTTGGGGCTTCTGTGGCTGACACATCGATATTGGTACACCACTGCTCGGATTCGGTTTACTCATTCGGTTCGTCGCATCGTTCCTCCACATGGCATATGTGGTTCCTTGAATGTCCCCAGGGCTGAAAGCGCAATTCCAGGAACAGAGTTCAAAACCGAAGCTAGTGAGGCCTCTGAAGTCCTGATCCTGGGCGAATCTTGATACGGACAGCTTATTAGCCTCTCTCTTACACGGGTGATACCCGGGCCCAATCTGACTAGTTCAACTCCACAGCAATCCCAACTTTAGAAACACACTTCATCATGATTATCCGTTAGCGGTATGGCCTTTGCATCTCATCTAGCTACCTGAGCCGAGCTCCGCGATGGATGATATCTTGCCCTGAGAAACCCCCACCTGCGACCATATGGACCACTACTTTAGTCTACCCGTCCAGGGCCGACCTGAGACAAGTCAATCGGGATGCGGGGTGGGTGGCCAGTTGTCTCGGACTGCGTCCAATCAATGGCTTGGCTGCCATGATGAACAACAAGCCTCACAACGACTTATTTTAGCTTCCGAAGAGCTATTGGATGGTCGGTTTGTTCGATGAAGAATCACCACAATCGCCTTTCCAGGATGCTGCAGGACGACCCAGTGCAAACCGGGCCAGATGAAACACTCAACTTGACGGACATGATTTCATGATGCAGACCGCTTCATCTGCGCCTCAAGCCTTGGTTCCTGGCCAATGGCGCATGTCCGTGGCTCCTGTCAGCCGGTGTTTTTCTAGCCCCCAAGTACGAGCTGCCAGCTCCACCGCCCCGGACTCGCCGCTCACACTGGCAACAGTCGCCGAATCCAGCAGCCAAGCATGACCTCACTAACCCGGGAGTGGAATAGCCTTCTGGTTCTTTCAAACTGCTGGAGGGTTAGTAGAAGTTGCTAAAGGCCCGTGGCGCTAATGCATGAACTCTAGGCAGGCGCATTTCTCAATGGTGCAACTCGACATGATGGTCCAGAGGGACTTGGAACGATCATGAGGTCGGCCGCAATGCACCTCTCGCTTGTTGACCGAAGTCGACAATATATCGCACCAAGCGGAAACTAGCTGTCTACCGAAATCTGTACGCCTTGCGTCGCCTTTCTCCTGAGCACCGCCGTCCATGAAATCTATGGAACATCTCCTGACGAGGTACGCTTTCCTTGATTTTGATCCGCCGCTTATTTCTTGGCGGAAGACAATGACTGCGACGGCGAGCTACATTGCCTCTCTCCTTGCCAGCCAGTACCAGGTAAGCAAAGGTCTAGATCAAACCCAGTTATCGGAATCTCCCATCAATCTCTGTTTGTTCTTCGAGGACAGACCAAGGAGACACAACATGATGACTCAACCACCCAGAGAGTCTATCGGAGGCCACTCTTTGAAGAACCTTTCCTCTTCTCACACCCCTCATCCTTGCCCAAGATACGTCCCGGAGCTGCGTGCCGTCCGGGAACTGCTCCGGCTTCCCCTGGCGCCGCGCGCGCGCGCTAATTTCTCGCCCTCTACATCCAGTGTCATCACGGTCCGATTCCGCTGGCGTGAGATCCAGTCGCGGGATCTTGGACGAGTGTAATAGGCACCTTGGGCAGAGGTGGTATTGTTGTTACACAGAACTCACCGAAAAGAAGGCAGAAGGGCCCTGCCTGCCCTGCCTGCCCTGCTTGTGTCTCGGCGGCACAGGAGGCACAAAAGCCTACGCAAGCCTACGATGGCGAGCCCTGTTCGGCTTCTCGCCTGTGCGACTAGGCAGCGTGAGGGTCTCGAACGGCGAGTATGGGCATCACGGCCACCTTGCCGATGTCTCGGGGCTGAAGATATTCAACGTTTGTTTCACATCTGCGATCTGCCAAGACTGCGACTGGCTAGGCCTTTTTTCTGTGCGCTGCAGTCTCATTCGCCGGCTGACATGCTCGGCTCAGCCCTAGGGAGAGCTGGGCCGTTTTCCTCGTCTCTTTCCATGCAGGCGGTACGACACACCACTCCATGTCGTCCTACGACGCACATCGCAAATCTGACAGGTACACGCACACTCCCCCTCCTCTACCGAGACAATCGTCTCGTCAGATTCCTGTGTACCGACAACTCGGGTACTGGGAACGCCAGGGGGGCCTAGTCCCATCTGGCAGCTACATCTTCCTTTTTTCGATATACTCTCTGTCCCTTCTGATGTCTCGCCGCCTGTCATTCCTGCATGGTGTAGTCGCACCACCGCACGCCGCTTATCCTTGTGACCTGTTCTTTATCGAACTACCTTTTTTTTCTTGCCACCCCCATGATGACCACCCGTTGGCTTTCAACCGGTCTCTTCACAAGAATCTCTCACCGGTCTGCCGTTCCTGTCTCAAAACGGGCTCGACTCGATCAAATGATGGCTGTGCAGGGGTCACTAGTTGCCTGGGGAGAGTTGTATTGGGGCCCCCAGCCCGGATGAGCTGAGGTGAGGAGGGTCTCGCCATAATTGCCACTCAACCAACGGTAGGTGTAAGCCATGACTGCGTCTGGAGGAGACGATGGGGGGGCCCGCGAGGCGCGAGAGAGAATCCCAAACCACGGAAGCAAGTATGACTGTCAGTTCTCATAATCTTTTTTTCTTTCTTTGGACCTCTGTCCTTTCCACAGGTTCGTCCGCGCCTGCAGCCGTCCGTGTGATGTAGGCGCTTCTTCGCCTCCTCATGCCGTCATGCTGGCCCGGACGCCGGAGGGACTAGAGTCGGATACTATCTTGGGACTCATGTTTCATCGCGCGCCCCAGCACACATGCTCCCGGAGCCCGTCTCGGAGCAGAGAGTGATATGGTCGCACCTGGAGCCTGCTTGGCTCGGCCTTTTCCCGACAAGGCAGCCTTTACCTTCTCGGCCGTGGGACGTTTGGGGGGGAAGGAGTCGGGTGACCTGGTGATGCAATGCTGCAGCAGAGGGCGCAGTCTGGGTGGTCTGCGTTCAATGACTGTTGCTCTTCTCTTGCCTCTCTTGCTTGGGTGTCCGGGTCTGTTCTGTGTCAAGGGAACAGGTACCTCCTCGACCCCCCTTCTCGTCTTGTCTCCTTGCTCTCGCTCGTCCTTGCTCCCTTCTCCTCGATCCTCGCGAGCATACATCTTTACGACCATGATGAGGAAAGCCACCTATGAAAGTGTACATACGTGACGTTTGAAGGGCCCTAATGAACAGGTCAAATGGACAAAAAGAGACTCCTTCTATAGTTTCCCTCTAGCCCGAGAACTATCCGAGCTCCCTTCGAACATCCTCCCACCCCTTTCCAAGCCGGCCAGCCCGTCCTCTATCACCTCGATGCGTGGGAAATCCCGAGTAATACAGAAAGAAAAAAAAGGCCATCCGCTGGCCGAGACGCGCACAAACGAAGACGGGATAGATCAATAGAACAGAGGAGGAAGGAGAAGTTGGGGGGCAAAAAAGCTGCATCTTTTCATATTTCAGTGCTCTAGAAACGTGACAAGGCCGCAATGCTTGACTTTGCTTGCTGGCGTTGCCGGTGGTATCTCTTTGTGTGTGTGTGTGTTTTGCGCGATGCTCTCCCTCAATCATCATCCCCCAATAACCGAAAAAAAAAGGTGTTCAGAAAAGCAACGTCGTGGTCAACACCCAAGACCTCCTCCCCCCCCTCACGTCCAGGGCATGCAAGAACACCGCAACAGACCCCGTATAGCCAAGAAACCGCATCGAGAATATTTCGTCACAGGTGGTCGTTTTTGTTTCTGTCGTGAGTAAGTCGGTCCCCGTGAATGCTTTTGCCTGGGTTGTTGTTGGGAGAGAGAAGAAAAAAAAAGCTGGATGTCGTGTGTTATGCCTTTCGCGATGCCATCTCTTTTTCTTTCGTTTCAATCATACAAGAATAAACAAATGGACTTCACACTCCCCTCTCCCTCCTATGATAGTCTCACTTCCACCGACTTTTTCGAGTCCTTTCCCCCTCCCCCCATTCATAACTAGTCCAGCTCTTCTCGCTCACTCTCACTCACTCCTGTGGCGGCATTGGCAACGTAGCCCCCCTCACCCATCCTCGCTTCCCCTCCCTCCCAACTCATCATCATCATCCCCCCACGCAAATCAAATCCGTCATCACGCACGCTTACTCATCGCCACCGTCGCCCCCGCAGCCGCGAGATCCGCCTGCCTGACGCTAACGGACCGGTTCGCCACGCGGGGCAGGTTGCTGCTCGCGCTCATCGGTATGCCGCCGCCGCCGCCGCCAGCGAGCCCCGCCCCCGTGCTCGTCCGCTTGCCCACGCTGCCAACGGCCGAGACGCGGCGCGACGACGACGTCGACAGCGGCGGCGGCAGGCCCATGCCCGCGACGGCCTTGTGCGGGCTCCCGCGCGGCTGCTGCAGCTGCACGCTGCCCTTGAAGCTGCCTACGCCTCCGCCGGGCGGTTCCGGCAGCGGCCTCGGCGCCGAGACGGTGTTGTGGCGCTTGATGGGCGACCCCCGGCGCTGGGCGGCGTCGTGCTGCTGCAGCGCCGACGGGATCGGCACGCTCGTCTTCTGGCCCGTGATGAACTCGTGCCGGATCGCCTCGTCGGGCTTGATGCGCCTGTCCGGGTCCCAGCGGAGGCACCTGGCCAAGAAGTCGAGGAAGGCCTCGTCGTCGCACTTGATGACCTGCTGCAGCGTCTTGGACGACGGGCGGCGCCTCCTGCCCTTGGACGACACCGTGAGACGGGGCTTGCCCATCGAGTCGAAGAAGAGCTTCTTGCGGGTCGACTTCTCGATGAGGTGCTTCTCGGGCGGGCCAAACACCTCCATGATGCAGGCGAGCTGCTCCTGCTCGTTCTCTCCGGGGAAAATGGGGACGCCCGTGTACAGCTCGGCGAGAATGCATCCCAGACTCCACATGTCGATGGGCATACCGTAGGTCATGCCGAGGATGACCTCTGGGGAGCGGTAGAAGCGCGACTGAATGTACGTATAGACCTTCTCGTTTTCGAAACATGAGGAGCCGAAGTCGATGACCTTGATCTCGGAATGCATCGGGTGCCGGAGGAGGATGTTTTCGGGCTTGAGATCGCAGTGGATGACCTTGTGTTGCTTCAAAAGGTTGAGCGAGCTAAGCATCTGCTTGGTCATGCGCCGGATGAGTTTGAGCGAGAAGCCACGGAAGGCGTTGGACTTGATGAACTCGTAGAGGTTCATATCCAGGAGCTCGGTCGAGATACAAAGATGTCCACGGAAGTAGAAGCTGTGGGTAAAGTTGACCATGCTGTGCTTGTTTTTCGGGTCCTGCATGCCCGTGTTAGCAAAAAGAAATATGATGGTAGATATGCAGCAACGACTTACCCATTCGCGAAGCTTTTGCAGAATGTTGACTTCGACAAGAGCTTGCTGATGGAACCTCTTCTTGTTGCGGATGATCTTGACCGCGACAAGCACGCCTGTCTTGTGGTCTATGCAGCGCACCACCTGGCCAAAGCTTCCCTTGCCCAGAACGTCGATGATCTCATACCTGTACGCCAAGTGATCGCCAGGAATGATCGTGTAGTCTCCGCGCTCGTCATCGTAGCCAAAGTTAGGAACGTCCGAGTTGAGATCTCCAACCACCTTGGCCGCGTTCTGGGTACCGCAAAAGTAGATGTCGTTGTAGTCGACGATCTCGCCTCGCTCGTAGATGTTGAGCATAGCGATACGGATGGCGTCTTGAGCGCTGACACGCTCCTTTGGTGACGCTCTTTTGCGCAACGCGTCCAGAGTCCTTGCCGCGAGCTCCGTCTCCTTGCGCCTCATTGCCAGTTTCCTCATCTCTTCTTCGGCTAGAAGATCGTCCTTGTCCAGTTCCGAACTCCAAACGTCGTGATGCCGAATTGTACTCGTAGATGCCTTGGGCTTGAGGATCTTCTGCATGACAGACGAATTGTGCGACAGGACGGACCGATCCGCCGTTGAGTCGCCGTTAGAGTCCTTCTTGTGGTGACGATCAGGATTCCAGCTATCATTCCGAGCCCTGTCCTGGGCCACGATTGCATTCAGACTCGAGGCCGAGCTCTTTCTCCTCCTTGAATCGAGATAGTTGGTCGTTGGCTTGGAGTTGGTTGAAGCACCGGCTGTGTTGGTGCTCAGTGCGTTCACCGTGGACGAAATGGGGATACGTGGTGGGGGCATGTTGTCTTGCCTTTGGCTCTGCTGCTCCGTTGACTTCTCCGGCACGCTCCCGGCGGGAAGACTGAGACTAGGCTTAGAGCCGCCCCTCTTCCAAGACATGCTCAGCTTACGCCTCAGAGAGCTAATTGAGGAGGGCGTGGGAGGTTCTTCTGGGCTGGACAATGGTGCCGGGGTCTTTTCGGTGCTCTTTGTCTCCACGGGCTTGACCGGTCTTGATGCCGGGGCGCGCGGCCCAGATGGCTTCTGCTGTTTCACTGGCTCTATAGTGCTGTCGTTCACATTGCTAAAATCGCCGCCGGTCTTGGATCTCTTCATCAATGATGGCTCCGCTCCACCCTTGGGAACTGATGAAGAGAGGAACGGCGAGATTGAAGGTTTCTGCAGTGAACTCTTCGTGGTAGCAGTGACGAGGGATTCGGACGAACTGCTGTTGTCGGCAGCGAGGGGGCTATCATTGTTGCGAACGCGATGAATGGACGAGCTGCTTCGCAGGTCGATGGGTTCTGTTTTATCGTGGTGACGATGTCGCGAGAAAAAGGAGCTCTTCGAGGCCGTCATCGGCGTCGTTGGGGTTTTGGCGATCTGCCTTGCCGGCGGCGGGCTGTTGGCGTTGCGATCTGCCGAGCCATTTTCCTGCAAGGCCGCTATCCGGGTCGCGGTAGGGGTGCTGAGGGGTCCAATATTGATAGGGGGTAGGCGTAGTGGTTGTAAGTTCTTCTTGGACTGTGAGACATTTCCCTTCTTATCCAGATCCAAGGTTACGTTCTGTCCGGTCTTGCGGGTACTCTGGTTGCGCTGAATTTTGACCGGCGGTTCAAGTACCGGATGCCCGGACAAGCTACCGGTAGAGTTGCTGTGTATACTGCTCGTGTCAAATGCTAGGTTGGATTTTCGCTTGTCGAGGAAAGATAACTCTGCAGGCGAGTCCTTGGGAGACTCGTAGACTTTGGGAATGGCAGGCACCGGAGGAACGTCCTCGTCATCTTCTGCCGGGTTCGTGTTATGAATGCTGAGCGCCTTGGGGGCTGGCAACCTTGAAGTCGTCGCCGACTGCTGCAGACGCGGCTGAATCGACCCAGTCGATGTGCGCACCGTGTTAAAACTGTTTGTCGACCCTACAGAAAGCCCGGAACTATAGGACTTTCGGTTTGGGTCTGGCGTCGTCCTGTTCGAGGAAGGCGTCGACGTCTTCCTGGGAAGCATAGACGGCGAGCGCGAGACGGATCGAATGGACGCAGTGGGCATCGGCTCGGTGATTGTCTCGGTGGTGTCGCGGGTGTGATGCATCGTTGACATCCTTTTCATCCTCCTGGTATCTGTTGGGCTGATCGTGCGGGCTCCCAGCCCTGAAGCATGTGTACCGGGCATCACGGACATCCGTTTGCTAGCGGACGATGGATTACCTCCTTTGTTCCCAACACGAGGTGATCGCGGCATCGAAATCGACGTGGTGCTTTGATCTACCGTCAAGGTACTGTTATCCGCGGAGGGCGCAGTCGTGTCAATTCTAGGCTGGGCGGGTTTCGTCTTGGCCGCCCTTGAGGCTGTCAGCCTCGTCGCGCCTTCTCCATATCGACTCCCCCCGTCGAACGACGACCGAGCCGAGCCAGACACTGTCCTATCCGAGGTCGATGCCAAGCTGGGCCGTCGGCGCTGAGAAGCTCGAGGGCCATAATCGCTAGAATCAAAGACTCCTGGACCGACAGACTTTCTCGGTGGCTTGCCAATATTGCTGTTGGAGACAGGGGGGTACGCGCTCTGGCGACGATTCCTCATGGCAGCTGGTGCGGTTGGAGCATCAGCAATGCTTGACCCGACCGAAGCGGACGACGATATACTAGGTTGTCGGTTGGACGTGCTCGGTCTCCGCAAGATGGAGCCTGACCTGGCCGGGCGAGTCGAGGAAGGGGGGATAGCGACGCGCGTGGTCGTGCCGTTCCTCGTGATGCCAGAAGGCTGGGCCATCTTGTCTGCTGTGCTGCTGTTCTGGCCTCCAAGTATGCTCCCTTTCCCTGTGGGCGAGGGGAACTGGGTCAACTTGAACTCGGTCGAGGCAGACTCGAGACTGCTCTGCAGGTCATCGAAGCTCACCGAGGGGAGGAAGTCGTAGGAGGTGCTCGATTCCCCTGCCTCGTTGGAGATGCCGCCGCCGCCGCCATTCCTGCCAAAGGAGAAGAGGGAGTGGTTGTTGGACGAAGATGCACTGAGCATTGGAGCGTTGGTGGAAAGAGTAGGTGCGGGACCCGGTTTGGACGGGCTGTTGGTCTGCCTGGCTCTGCGTGTAAACAAGGGCAAGTCAGCGCCACAGATCTCCTCCTGGGAGAGTGGAGATGGGAGGTTGCAAGGAGGCGACTCCGAGAACTGGGGTTTTTCTGGACACGAACCTGGTGGGGGACTGGGTTGCCGGTCGGGGGCCAGCAGGTATCTTGTGCTCCCGTGCAAACATAGGGGAGAGCCCGCGAGCGGTGTCGTCAGAGAGAGAAGGGCAGAGTCCCCCCTGGAACAGGGGAGTGAGGACAGGAACACAAAGAGCGAAAGCGCCCCGATTGAGCGTCCAACAAGAGGAGAGCCGTCTCCCCTTGCTGATCGGTCGGGACGAGTCGAGGAGCGGTCCCCAGTCGCAGCAGGAGCCGGGCTCAGAGTCCGGTCAAGGATCTGAGTGCATTCAAAAGGCTACCTCATTCCGATCAACTACTTGTTCGCATCAGACAATCGTGTCGGCAATTGGCGCGCGAGTGGTCAGGGGTGAAGCCGGGCGACGTATGTTGCCTGGGGGAGAGTGCGGCGTCCAGCTCTCGGGGCGGGCTGGAAGACGGGTCGTCGGTCTGCAATTGAAGGTTCAAGGGAGATGGAGGAGGGAATGGACGAGAGATTGAAGTGCAGCAGCATGCACACACTTGCACACTGCAGAGAGAGCGACACTAAAATGGGGACGGTATCGCGCAAAAGTGTGGTGGGCGGGCGCGGGAGTAGCGACAGATGGATGGGTGGGCGAGCGAGTGAGTGGACGGGGGATCCCAAGGGAGTGTCGAGGGAAGTACCACATGCACGCCCGTTTCTGGCCCGTCTGTCTCTTTTCCCCCGTTTAAAGTGGCAGCTGGGGTGCGGCGGCTGACCTTGGCTTGCCAGAGGTAGTCTACTTCTAAGGCTCTAGAGAGAGGAGAGAGGGGACCCGTGAACAGCTGCCAGAAGGGTGTCGGTAGGCTCTGTAGCACGAGCTCCAGCGCTGGAGAGCCCACTATTAGCTCGGGCCGCGTCAGTGGAGGCTGCCAGAGAGAGGTACACGACGCTAATTAACCCTGCTAACGCGAAAGGTAGATTTTTTAAGGGGTGATGCAGTAGCGGAGAGCAGCCGTGCTAACGCCAGAGCCAGGCGACCCACCTCATTACTGTCAGGGACCGCCAGCCAGCGGGAAATTTGACGGGGCCAACGACCGTTTTGCGGTCTTGTTTCTTCAAAACAACGCCCACTCTCTCGTCGGACCCCTGCCCTTCGTCTCGTCATCTCCAGCCTATTATTTGACTGGATTGTGTTATTTGTTGATTCTGGCAACGAGGGCCCCTGGGATATCAGACGGGTTAGGTAGATGTCGTTGCAATAACAAAGACGGCCTTCGAGAAAGACGAACAGGCGCAAGATCTTGCATTCATCTAGGTAGTCACCTGCTTTGTGCAGTAAAGGTACCTACCTCTACCTACCTACCTTCCTCACCTTACACAGACCAGTTTCCACGGCCAGCAGTTTGCCGTAATATGACTTGCATTGCGTCTTGCAGCCCGGCGGACGGCAGCAGCAACAGCACCGGTTAGAAAATGAGGTCGCATGTCTGATATCATGACCTGTAACTAGGTACCTAGGTATGCTTGATACAGTACACTGTTTTGGGCCAAGTATCAACAAGAAAAGTCCAGAAAGGGGGTCTACGCAGATCCATTCAGAGATGGTCCAAGATTGCCTTGCCTCTAAATTCCTAGCGTTTCTCTGTTAACGACGGGATGGCGGCGGGCCCTCCCACACCAGACCACAGCCGGCCTGCTTCTGATTGACCGACGATCTTCAACGAACCCCCTTTCGGCACCAACAGCAGGACTGATCAAGCCTGACACACACCTGACTTGGCCACCGCATTCTTTCCCTTTCTGTTGGTGCTGCTTTTGTTTTCTTAACAGGCCTCCGTTATTGATGCGCTCGGCGGGTTTGGCTCCTCAACGCCCATCATTTTGCGATCGCGAGAGCAACGGGATCCGCATCAGCAATGCCTTTTTGCCTTTCATGCAAAATGTAAACAGTACTTCATGCCGTCCATCCCAGCCAGCTGCCTTATAGAGATGATAGGTATGCAATATGCCACCAGCCCTGCAGACGCCTGCCCGGTTGACCAGCCGTTCTCGGGGTCTTGTCATCGGTTTTGCAAGTATTTCTGCAATTTGATACTACTCAAGAGATACTTACGGAGTACTGGCCTTGACTCTGTTAACCAGCAGCCGAGTGGCGCGCTACTTGGCCTCTCGATGGAAAAGACCCGTCAAGTTCTCAGTAGCAGCGCAATGTTTTGATGAGCTTAAGCGCGCCTCGGCACACAGAGTAAGGACAATGTACTCAATGTCTCCCCCGTGCGCCGGACAAAGGTCTGTTTTAATTGCTCTTCGAATCTCCCTTCTAAGCGGAAGATGGAATAGAATGTGACAGGCTATGTCTTGCCGATAACCCCAAGGCTGTACAGTCTGGCGGCGTGGAAATGGTTCGCGTCCCGAATATGAAACTGGGTCCCACCATTATCGCCAAACATTTGAGCTTCAGTGGAGGAGTTGCTCTGATATTTGTTTTCCTGATATCTACCTTGATGACACAATTGCATACATCTTTGCATATCTTAGGCAGTGGAATGGCCTGGGCTCATGGCCAGTAATGGCACGTTATCCTTTTGACTGAAATTGACGGGTAGTCTCGTGGTCGAACAATGGCCACGCTGATCGCATCTCAAGGTAAAAGACGAATCGTTGTCACTACAATCGGTTTGCAGCATGCATACATCTGCTACAAGAGATGGGCACCGCCGCCAAGCTCATGTGATTTCCTGCATGTTGGGGGCCAGCTGCGTGATTGGGCGACAACGCAGAACAGGATGGAAGCGCCATGTCCTTGGGAGAGGGGGATCAGGCTGTGCGGCTGAGCTGCCTCGTCACGAAAATCTCTCAAAGCAGGAAGAATCTACAATGCTTCCCTGCCAGACCACAAAGTGACGAGCTGTGGCAAAAAAGACCTTGATATCGTCGTTGGCGACTTTGTTATCCTCTGACGATGGCCGACGCCGACAGGGCCAACAACCCCAGGCCTCTGCCTCCGCGGCCAGCGTCCCGCCGAGACTTCGAGATCGCCATCATCTGCGCCCTAGTCCTCGAAGCCGATGCCGTAGACGCCCTCTTCGACCACCACTGGGAAGACGATGGCCCTCCCTTTGGTAAGGCCGAAGGCGATGCCAACGCCTACACCCCCGGGGTGATAGGACGCCACAATGTCGTCCTCGCCCACATGCCCGGCATGGGCAAGGTCAGCGCGGCAACCGTCGCGAGCAACTGCAAGATAAGCTTCCCCAGCATCAAGCTCGCTCTCGTCGTTGGCGTCTGCGGCGTGGTCCCCTTCGACGCCGGCAAGGAGATCGTTCTCGGCGACGTCATCGTCAGCGACGGCGTTATCCAGTACGACTTCGGCCACCGGCTACCGGACAAGTTTGTGCGCAAGGACACACTGGAGGACTCGCTGGGCAGGCCAAACCCTGAGATCCGCTCGCTTCTCGCAAAGCTCAAGAGCCGGCATGACCGCAAGCAGATACAGAGCAAAATGGCTACTTATCTGAGTGTCATGCAGGCCGAGCAGGATCTGGAGGCCGAGTACCCTGGCGCAGCGTGCGACATATTGTTCGAAGCGGCGTACCGACACGAGGGCAAAGAAAAGTCGTGCGTGGAAGCAGGCTGCAGCGGACAGCTAGTACAACGCAAGCGCCTCAGCCAGTCTCACACAGAGCCTGCCGTGCACATCGGCCTCATGGCCTCGGGCGACACAGTCATGAAGTCGGGCGAAGACCGCGACGCTATCGCGAAGAAAGAGGGTATCATCGCATTCGAGATGGAGAGTGCCGGTGTTTGGGATGTGTTTCCTTGTATCGTGATGAAGGGGGCTTGTGACTATGCGGACAGCCACAAGACCAAGACCTGGCAGCGGTATGCGGCAGCGACAGCAGCAGCATGTATGAAGGCGTTTCTGGATTACTGGGTGCCTACAAATCCCACCAGTCAGTGATCCTATCTACCACTAGGTATGTCTCACTAATACACTCGCCATCAGCCCACAGCCCCTATCGAATACCATTCAGTCTCCAGGGTGTGCCTGCTTCCGAGCACTATGTGCACCGGCCGACCGACATGTTTGAGATCGAAAAGAAGCTCCTTCCCAATACGGACCAGATACGAAAGCGACGAATTTTCGCTTTGTACGGCCTTGGGGGCATTGGCAAGACACAGCTTGCTGCCAACTTCGCCCGGCGACATCAGGGCGCATTTGACTCCATCTTCTGGCTCGATGGGAGATCCGAACAGCAGTTGAAACAGAGCTTTGTCCAATGTGCGAAGAGGATCCCAGAAGTCCAAATCCCGGGAAGGAGCAGAACGATAACAACCTCGCTCAGCCAGGATGAAATAAATGCCATCACGGCAAATACAATAGCCTGGCTTTCCCGACCTGATAACACCAGATGGCTCCTCATATTTGACAATGTCGACCAGGACTGGGAAGGGGGTCAAGAGACCGGTGCCTGTGATATCCGACAGTACATCCCCTCGAGCGACCATGGGTCGATATTGGTCACGACGCGATTGTCGCGACTCATGCAGCTTGGCGATTCAAAACACCTCAGGAAGGTTGACCCAGGGCTTGCAAGAGCCATATTCGAAAAGTGGTCTGAAATAACACTTTGTAAGACTTCCCCTTTGACCGAACAGGAAGCGACGACTGACTGGACATAGCTATGGACAGGACTGACCAGGAGCTGCTCGAGTCACTCGATGGTCTACCTCTGGCGCTGGCCCAGGCTGGATCTTACATATGCCAGACCAAGATCAGCACGTCTACCTATCTTCAGCTCTACCGAAAACAGTGGGATTCACTGATGAATGCTGGGGGCCAGCCTGACTGGCCACTTGTCGATTACGACCACCGCAGTGTCGCTACAACGTGGACGATATCGTTCCGCATCATCGAACAGGAGAACAGCAACGCGGCAGACCTGCTCCGCCTTTGGGCATGCCTTGACAACAGGGACTTCTGGCACGGCCTCATAAGTGCTGCAACCCGTGAAATTCAACTGAAATATGACCCCAGGCCTATATCCTGGCCAGCCTGGCTTCATGACTTGGCTTGTGACAACGTTAGGTTTCTTGACGCTGTTCGCTTGCTGATCCGGCACTGCATGGTCGAGGAGACAGAGGCAGCACAGGAGAGCTATAGCGTCCATCCGGTGGCGCACCAATGGATGTTACATAGCCTTGATCAGCCGACAAAGCTACGGTTCAGCAGGCTGTCAGTGTCTATTGTCGGATTCTTGGCGGAACCTCGTCGATTACTTGGCGTTGTGCTTGATCGACGGCTGTTTTCCCACGCCAGCCGATGTGCGCAATGGCTGGGTGGATTTCCCGAGCCACAAGGCAGCCTGCAAGATCTAGAGCTAATGGCGGCCGTGTGCAATATCGCCTGGTTGCAATTTGACCTTGGAAGAATGGAAGAGTCGAATGCAATATCCCAATGGGCATTGGTGCGCCAGGAGCAGGCGTTTGGGGCCCAGCATCGCTTGACTCTCGGGTTTATCATCCTCCAGGCACAAAATTACAGATTTCTGGGCAATCCCGAAGAAGCCGAAAGAATATGTCAACAAGTACTGGCGAGTTTCCACGGGCAGTTACCTGATTGGGAAGAAATCTACCGGATGCTCGCCGAGCTCGGCCACGCCCTCCTCGAGCTAGACCGCCCAAAGGAGGCAACTCGAGTATTGCAACAAGCAAGAGGCATGGAAAGATTTCTCGGCAGCGACCATCCATTGGTTCTCAGTCTACTCAGAAACATCAGTCAGGCCTATTGGAGACAGGGAAAGCTGGAGGAAGCTGAAGTGCACCTCCAGAAGGCATTGGTAGCCCTGCAGAATGCACATGATATCGACGAAGACAACTTTGCTCGTCTATCCACCAATTTTGCTATGGCTCTCATGTATCAAGGCCGGTACCAAGAAGCTGAATCGCTGTATCGGCGGGCTTTGGCGTGCTTTGAGAAGTTGTATGGGCCAGACAACTTGCATACTCTTAGTATTTATGGCATCTTAGGGCTTGTCTATTACAAACAGGGCAGGCTGGAGCAAACCGAGGAGATATTCCAAAAAGCCAGGGCGGGACTTGAGGAGAATGGAACCAATGTCGATGCTTGGCTCGCGTATTTCACGCACGGCAACCTGGGTGATGTTTACCACAGCCAGCGCACACTGAAAGCAGCCGAGGAGATGTATAAGCGAGCACTGGAAGGGTTGTCCGAGCTGCGGGATCATAGAGCCGTTTACGACGCGTTGGAAGCTTTAGGTCGTTTGTACGAAAGGCAGGGTAGGCTCGAAGAGGTCCGGACGGTGCTTGATGAAGTAAAGCAAGCCCATCGCGAGACACCACACTGGCAGGGTGTCTCGTGTCACTGCGTCGAGCTATTCCTACCCTTTACTCAGAGCTCTCAAGGTCTGTTCACACAAGTCTTCCGCATCATACACTGCTTGCTGACTCGTCTGATCTACAGAATCAACAACGGCTGCTGCCTTGCCATCAGCGAGCTCACAACCAGATGCTGAGATGGCATCACCCAGTGATCTGCACCAGTCCGTCACTACAAGCTCGAGTGCTGGTCAAGGGCATGCGGAACAAACGGTGCAGCAAAGTGAGAGACGATAGATAACGCGGTCGGTCAAGAGGCAAAGGACTAAGGCTTAGAGACTATTGCACGGACAAGGATCGATGGAAGTCAGGCCAGGAAGTGCCCATATTGTCATACTTGCAGCCAAACCGACTGTCAACAAAAGTACTTGCTCATTTATCATCGAACCCATCAATCTTGGGTACCTACCTCGGTAGTGGGATAGCCTGTCAAGTGATGGCCGGATTAGTTGACGGATTGGTAACATACGTACTTCACTACCCATCGAAGGATCAATTCTATGCAATGGGATGGCCTGCCTGATGCTCTTGTTGCTCTTGTTGGCTTGGAGGTCTAGAAGTCTTGCTCAACTTTCACCAGCCATGTCGACCCTGTACTTGTATTATTGCAGTCGGAGCCAGCGTGGGGTAATGACGTTTGATTAGCGCTAAAGCCAAAACGAACTGGCGCCCAAGCCTGTCTCAATGTCGGCAACTTTGACATGTGACGCAAGCTGATTCAGGCAGTTCTGTTCCTCAACTACACACATCAGGTTCGCAATTCAACTTTCCCGGCAACCTCCTCGTACAGAGCATCGCTATGCTCGAACACCCTAGATAACCGTATCAAGCCCGAAGTAGTAGCGGCTACCTCGCCTCGCATCCATTGCCTGTAATCGCGTGAGCAGCCCGCCGCGCACGGGTGTGCTCGCCAATTCATCACAATGGACGACCTGACGACCGACATCCTCATCCACAACGACGAGTCCGCCCTGCAGGACCCCGAAGACCGCGAAGATGACGCCGCCGAGGGCTCATCCACCCCCGGCTCCGGCGGCAACGGCGACAAGGCCGAGAAGAAGCGGCGCGGCTTCCGGGGCCTGCTGAAGAAGGCTAGCATGCAAGACCAGCTCCTAGACAAGTACATGGCACCTCCTCCTCTCTGAAATAGTATGCCACTACACGTGGTGTCGCGCACATGAAAGCTAACATCGGCCCCCTTTTTTTCTCCCCTAACCCAGACTCTTCCAGCAGGTGATACCCGTCGACGACGCGCCGCCGGGCCAGGTGCAGGACATGGACGTGCCCGACGACAGCATGCCGTCGTACTCGCAGCGGCCCGGGTTCAACATCACGACCATGTCCAACAACTTCCGGCGGTTCAACGCGCGCATCGGCGTCGTCTTCAAGTTCCAGGCCCGCGTCATCCGGCTGCTCTCGTGGCGCCGGCCCTCCCACACGGCCGCCCTGCTCGCCGTCTACACCCTCGTCTGCCTCGACCCCTACCTGCTGACCCTGCTGCCGCCCGCTTTCCTGCTCTTCGGCGTCCTGGTCCCGGGCTTCGTCGCCCGGCACCCGGCGCCCGTGTCCCGGTCCAGCGAGCTCCGCGACGGCAAGCTCCAGGCCCACGCCGCCGCCGACGACTACTACTTCTCGCCGCGGGGCCCGCCCATCGCGCCCGCGCGCACGGTCAAGCCGGTCAAGGAGCTCTCGCGCGACTTCTTCCGCAACATGCGCGACCTGCAGAACAGCATGGACGACTTCTCGGTCGCGCACGACGCCGTCATCGACGCCGTCGTGCCCGCGACCAACTTCTCGGACGAGGCCCGCTCCTCGGCGCTCTTCGTCGCCCTGGCCCTCGCCTGCCTCTCCCTCTCCATCGCCGCCCACCTGCTCCCCTGGCGCCTGCTCGCCCTGGCCGGCGGCTGGGCCGCCGTCGCGTCGGGCCACCCGGCCGTCGCGCGCGCCCTGCAGCAGGCCCGCGCGCAGCACGTCGCGCCGCAGCGCGACCGCGCCAAGGGCCTCCTGCAGGCCTGGGTCCGCGCCGACATCACCCTCGACGAGGCGCCCGAGCAGCGCGAGGTCGAGATCTTCGAGCTGCAGCGCCTGTCGCCCGCGTCGGGCGAGTGGGAGGCCTGGGTCTTCAGCCCGAGCCCCTACGACCCGCTCTCGCAGCCGCGCATCGCCGGCGAGCGGCCCGCCGGCACGCGCTTCTTCGAGGACGTCCTGCCCCCGCGCGGCTGGGAGTGGAGCGGCAAGAAGTGGGCGCTCGACCTCTGGAGCCGCGAGTGGGTCGAGGAGCGCATCATCACGGGCGTCGAGGTCGAGACCGAGGGCGAGCGCTGGGTGTACGACATCTACAGCGAGAGGGACGGCGCGACGGGCGTCGTCGACGCCGCGGCCGACGGGCTGCCGCCGCCGCCGCCGGTGGTGGACAGGCCCGGTGTCAGCTGGGAGGAGGGCGAGGAGGGCATGGGCCGGCGCGGCGAGTGGAGGCGGAGGCGGTGGGTGAGGATGGTCAGGAGGAAGAAGATCACCGGGACGGCTTGAGGGGAGGGAGGAATGAAATGAATGAATGAAAAAGGAATCAACGACGGCGTTTAGGGGGGGGATGGGATTTGCTTAGAGAACTTTTGGACAATACAAGCTCCGATGAAGGAGCGTGGTATGAGGCTCATGTTGTGCTTTGTGCTTCTGTCTGAGAATGTGGCCATTGATGACCAACTCCTTGACGACAAGGCTCTGCTACACCATACACGGCAGGTCTTCACATGCACGGCAATGAGTCGGTCAGTCGGAGTCCGCTTTAACAACAAGGCGGGCGGCACACGCGCCTCCTGCGGGTATAACGTATTACAAGACGTGGGATATCATAACCGTGTCCACTCAGGCCAGACAGACAGCCTCTTCCGCAGCCCAAGTCTTTCCCCCTCCCATGAAACTGCAATCATCCAAACAACCCAGGTATTTCCGCAAAAAAAAAGGACCAGTTGGAACTGGAAGGGGGTATGTTAATGTCGTGCAGCACCAAACAAAGAGCCCGGCCGGCCAGAAAACCCAACCAAATTCCCAACAAAGACGACTGAAACCAAAGAAAAAGAAAACCAGCCAGCCAGCCCACCACACCCAACCGAATTATATGCAACATTGAACGATGTCATTCGACAACCATTTTATCCAAGATCTTGTGAATGCCCTTGCCCAGCCCCTTGCCGTCGTCAATCTCCTCCGTCATCTTGCGGGCGCGGGCGATCAGCACGTCGAGCACGCGGCGCGTGTACTCGAAGCTGCCGGTGCCCTCCATGTAGCTGACGGCGTAGCGCTTGACCTCCTCGTCGGTCGTCTTTTGCTTGAGGATGTTGAGCAGCTGCAGGTTGGCCGGGTCGGTGCGGATGCTGTGGATGACGGGGAAGGAGAACTTGCCCTCGGTCAGGTCCTCGCACATGCCCTTGTTGTCGCTGTACTCCTTGGAGAACAGGTTGCGGTAGTCGTCCTGGATCTGGAAGACGAGGCCGATCAGGTTGGCCAGGGGCACGCAGTCGACGAGGGAGCGGCTCTCGGCCTGCATCAGCTTGATGCCGAGGCGGAAGAGGCCGCCCGTCTTGTTGCCGACCATCTCGAGGTAGTCGTCCTCGGTGGGGCAGGTCAGGCTGTCGCGCCAGTACAGGTCCATGCCCTGGCCGCGGTGCAGGTTGAGCAGCTCCTCGGCAAAGATGGACAGGACCTTCTGGTTGCGCAGGCGCTGCAGCTCCTGCAGGGCCAAAAAGTAGATGTAGTTGGCGCTGTTGATGGTCTGGGGCACGCCGAAGATGGCGTGGGCGACGGGCAGGCCGCGGCGCAGCGACGAGAAGTCCTCGACGTCGTCGACCAGCAGCGAGGCCGTGTGCAGCATGCCGATGACGCGGGTGATGACCTGCAGGGACTCGTCGGGGACGTCGAGCCAGACGTTGAAGGCGCTGATGAGCTGGGTGCGGAACTCCTTGCCCTTCTGGCCGTAGAGGTAGTCGAAGGGCCCGCAGAGCACGCGCTCCTTGTCCTCGGACCACGTCTTCTTGGCCGAGAAGTTGAGGTCCTCGGTGGCGTAGCGGTTGGGGTCCGGAGGGCCGGGCGGCTGCATGTTGGCGAGGAAGGAGCTCGGGGTAGGGGTCGTGGCGTTGGAGGGCTTGCGGGAGCGGCGGGTGGTCTGGCTGAGCCAGTCGCTCTCGGGGAGGGGTCGAAGGACGCCGATGGGCTTGGCGTTGGTTGTTGAGGACGAGTACGAGGGCTGGCTCTGGTGGTGGGAGTGGTGATGTGAAGAAGAAGAAGAAGAGGCGTGCTGCTGGGAGGAGGAGGCGGTGTTTGAGGTCGCGGTGGCTATTGAGTTCTGGCCGGTGGAAGAGGTTCTCTTGGGGATGGCGTTGGGAGACTGGAGGAAGGCGCTCGGGGTGGGAGCTGGCGGGCTGAGAGAGGAAGAGTACATGGTGGCCTGGTCGGTGTTTCCCTTGCCGCCCGCGCGCGTGTGTGTGTTGGAGAAGATGGGAAAGGACAGGTCGGTCGAGGCACGGTCTGATCTAGGTACCGTCTCTCTCTCTCTCTCTCTCACTGCTGACGTCGGTGTCAACTGCGTAACCTCGTAAAAAGCCCTCTGGGGCGCGGCGGCATCTGCGGTCTGCAGGTCTGCAGGTGGATACGTCAACCACTTTTTAGCTCTCTCAACGGGAGCTAGCAGCTGGGAAAACCGGGTACCTTCTCGCTGTCACGAGCACAAGAGAAGCTTCTACAGGTGATGCCTGGTTAGCGATGGGCCCTTCCGGATCAGCGCAGCCCAACGTGGCCCGATCGAGCTCACAAGGCAGCAGGATGATGCCAAAGTGTGGAGGGTGCGGGAGCGGAGGCGGATGCGGGTGCGGGTATGGCGATGGTTGATCTGGTGGGGTTGCAAGCAAAGTTGCAAGCAAAGAGCACTTGATCAATCAAATCAAGCTCCAGCATGAGGAGGGAGGGACAGTTGTTTGCGGGGGGGTG
The DNA here is from genome assembly GCF_004353045.1 of Thyridium curvatum. Lineage (NCBI taxonomy): Eukaryota > Fungi > Ascomycota > Sordariomycetes > Thyridiales > Thyridiaceae > Thyridium > Thyridium curvatum. The sequence continues at coordinate 50,538 of NW_022156790.1, forward strand.
CTTGGGGTGCAAACAGTTGCATGTGATTGATCATCGCGGGAAGCTCGTCTCATTGGAAGAGGGGCAGAGTTGAGGTATCTAGGGACGGAGTATAGGTAGTTAGGTACCTAGGTAGCTCCGATAGGTACACTCACCTGTCTGCAACGATGTGACGAGGGGGCCACAGCAACAGATGCGATTACGTCGAGATTGATGAAAAGAAAGGAAAAAGAAAGAAGCAGAGCAGACTTCAGAACATGCAAAGCATGCAGCATGGTGACTGTTTTGTTTTCCGGGTCGCGCTATAGGTGTGACGAGGCACAATCCATGGATGGATGTCTGAGACCAGGCCATTTAGGGGAGCTTGTCACCCGATTTGTCGCGCGCCAGAGCCAGAGTCACTCATCTCGCTGCACGGTCCCTTGGCAGAAACCTTAAAACCTGGTCAACGGAGTTCATGATTTATGCGGTCGTCGCCTCAACCCGGGCGGTGTCGCAATTGTTTCCTGGTTTCGTTCTTGTTTCTCAGAGTTCCAGAGATCTTGTGCGATTTATTAGAGTCTGGCCCGGCTGATATGTAGAAGCCAGACTGACCTGAGCAACGAACGTAAACAGGAAACCCCGAGCCGAGGGTTTAAACGCTTCAGTTCCTCAATTGACTTTGCATATTGCCTGCCATTAAAGTTTCAAGTGACCTTGGAGTTCGTGATTCGTACACAGTGGCTCGCGAGACATTGCTTGGCCTCCGCTCGGTGCTCGACGCAACGCATCAGTCCCGGTTTCAGGCCTGCATGCTTCTCCTCCCTGGAAACACAGCATTGCCAATGTATGCTTGGGTGCTTTATGTCCCGACAAAGCTTGTCGTTGATAATATCTGCTTGTAGTTACCCAGACGCATTCGAACCCCGCGCTCCTCATCAGCAACCATCGATATCATCAACTCGACCCGGGCCGGTAAGATAACACTCTCAGGAATGGCCATTGATGGACCAGTGACGACTTCACTTGACTGCCAATGACATGCATAACCCCGGATAATTCGAGGACAGGCCGCTGAGGCTACTGCAGCCTCTGTAAAATGGCCCCACCGTCGCCCAGGCCGAACCCCAACATTCCAATCCCAGCGCTGCGGAACAGGGGGCCATTTAGCACTTTAGGCGTGGTCCAGAGGGTGTCTAGCCACTTTAGGCCTTCCCGCTGACCCCTGTCACTCCCGTTGCCGTGCCATTTATCGCTCCACAAGAAAACATCGTCAAAACCATCACCGTTCCCATCTCCAGTCTCGGCCCTCTCTCGTCCTCTCTCTAGGGATTCCCACCTTCAGGCTCCCCCTATTGATACCACTTTTGCCCTTCATGCTCATGTATTAACACCCAGTCAGCGGCATCATCGCCCTCTTTACCTATCCCAACGCCCAATCTCAACTATCACCACATCATCGTCGTTTATTTGTGCTTGTTTGCATCTTGTTCTACCACCCGGCTTCTCGATCGCGTTATCTGCTGCGACCGACCCAACTGATATCCAACCGAGTCCCTTACCCTGCTCGCCTGTGTCTTTTCTGCAAATTTCGACTATACGTTCCCACATTCCACACCACGCCCACGATGGAAGCACTCCTGTCTCTCGCCTTCGACAACCTGTCCTCGTACGACGGGCCCAAGATCCGCAAGGGTCTGCGCCAAGTCGAGGGCCTCCTGGCGCCCATGTGCCTCTCGGCCCCCCGGAGCGGCAGCAGGAGGCAGGCCGAGCCGGGCGACGAGATCACGCCGCCGCCGACGCCCCCGCGCAAGGAGCTCTCCGACCTGGCCGACGACCCGGCCTTCCGCGAGTTCTTCAAGCTGCAGGAGGGCTTCGAGTGGAACGTGGCCATGCGCCTGGTCAGCACCCTCGACCGCCTGCTGTCTAAGGGCAACGACGGCCAGAACGACCTGCTCATCCTGAGCGCTCTCGATCTCATGCAGGGCATCCTGCTGCTGCACCCGCCGAGCAAGCTGCTCTTTGCGCGCGATCAATACATGAATGTGGGTTTGCCGATTGGCCCTCTCTTTCTCATTCTTGGTTTGGACCATATCAACTGACTCTTGCACTCCTGCAATAGCTCCTCCTAGACCTCCTCGAGCCCGTCAACTGCCCAGCCATCCAGTCCGCCACCCTGCTCACCCTGGTCGTCGCCCTGATCGACTGCCCCCAAAACACCCGCTCGTTCGAGGCCCTAGACGGCTTGCTGACCGTCACCTCGCTCTTCAAGTCGCGCTCCACCTCGCGCGAGGTCAAGCTCAAGCTCGTCGAGTTCCTCTACTTCTACCTCATGCCCGAGGTGCCCTCCATCCCCAAGGCAGACTCGCGCGACTCGGTCCCCGCCATGCTGCAGCGCAGCCCTAGCAAGCTCGCCAAGGCGTTCAACAACCAGTCCACCAGCCGCAGGAGGGCCGACAGCGAGGACGGCGACGGCACGAGGTCGACGGAGGAGAAGCAATTTCTGCTCGGCAGGCATCTGCCCAATGTGGAAGACCTCGTCAGGGACCTGCATACCTGCACTCCCTTTGGCGGTGTCGTAGGTTGATTTGCCCCTCGGCATCAACCGCGTTATCTCATCAGTCCTCCATCTTATTCTGTTCTGTTCTGTCTGCGGCATGCACCAAATACTCGGCGTTAATGGTTAGACTAAGGTCTCTGGTGCAAAAAGGGGGAAACTACATTTGTTCTCGAGGTATTGCATAGCGAGCCTCTTTGATTGCATCTTCGATACCGAACAGGACCGGCGTTGTTGTCTTTTTTTTTCTCCTGTTTTACTATTGCAAATAGAACCATAGGCATCATCGGCAACCCTGTAACAATAATAAAGTCTTCTAGAGCTCCTCTTTCTCATCAGCCCCGGACCGGATCCGCGAGTACGCATCCTCGTCCGTCTCCAGGTCCGGCGACGACTGTGACACGGGCGACACCACGGGCGGCGTATCTCGCCGCGGCCGCGGCCGCGGCTGCCGCTGCGCCTCCTCCTCCTCCTCCTCTAGTGTCCGTGCGGCCGCCGGCAGGTACGGCGAAGCGACCTCGGAGCCGTACAGCTCGAACCGGCCGTCGATGGTATCCGTCGCCGCGTCCTTCTCGACGGGACTCGCACCGCCGCCGTCGCTCGGCACGATGCCGGACTGCGAGTCCATCATCTCCACCGGCGCGACGATGTCGTTGGGCCCCTGCGGCTCCGCCGGCACGCCGGACCGGCTGCGCCTCTGCGCCCGGCGCACCGTCGTCGGCGACCCCGCGCCGCCCGCGGCGTGCACCTCGCCGTCGCCGTCCGCGCGCAGGCCGCCCGCCTCGGTGTAGGGCCCCTCCACCGCGTCCGGGCCCGTGTAGTCCCGCGCCAGGCCGCCCAGGCCGCCCAGGCCGCCCAGGCCGCCCCTGCTGCTGGCCCCCGCTGCTGCTGCTGCCGCCGCCGTACCGCTACCGGTGCCGGTGCCAGTGCCGGTCCCGGAGCCGCCTGCTGGCCCCGCCGCGTCGGAGGTCATGTCGTCCCACGCCGCGTCGCTCATCGGCGGCCGCCCGGCCCATCCGCCGCCGGGACCCGCCGCGGCGGAGGCAGACGCGTCGGACCGCCTGCCCCCGCTGCGCCGGCGGCGGATGAACAGCAGCGCCAGCCCGCCGATGACGAGGCTCGCGCCCGCCGCAACGCCGACGCCGACCCCGGCCTTGGCGCCGTCGGACAGTCCCCCGCCGTCGTCGTCGTCATCGGGCGCCGGCACGGCCGTGATCCCGCTCGCCGTCGGCAGGGCGCAGTACGCCGCCCCGCCGACGCGGGTGCACGGCTGCAGCGCGCCGCAGCACCCGCCGCCCTCGCTGGCCGGGCACGGCGTCTGCCCGGGCCGCTCGCAGTCGCCCCCCGTGGCCGCGGGCGTGACGCGCGTCGGCATGCCGTTCGTGGGCGTCGGCGCGCCGATGCACTGCCTGTCCGAGGCGCAGGCCGCGCTGTAGGCGCAGCACCCGCTGCCCATGTCCGCGGCGCAGAGGTACTGCGACGTGTTGGGGCAGCGGCGGGGGCAGCACGCCTTGAGCGTGGCGGCGGAGGAGGTCGTCGTCGTCACCGGGGAGGAGCCGCGGCCGGTAGACAGAGTGGCGGTCGCGGGCAGGGTCGTGGTCACGTTGCAGACGTAGGAGGCCGTGTTGCAGAGGGTCATGCCGCAGCTGGAGCCGATGGCGCAGCAGCCCGGCTCGAGGGTGTCCTCGTTGCGCATGCAGTACTTTGTGTTTTCGCAGCAGAGGGTCGGCGCGCCGATGTCGAGGCCTGTTTGTCGGGGCAGTCGGGTCCGTGTTAGCTCTGTTGGGTGTGCCTGTGTACGTGCAGGTTGGGATCGTGCGTGGAGAAGGCTTTACATGGATGAGAGTCCTTTGCGCAATCGCCGTCCCTCTTCGCGAGGAGCGGAGGAGACGCTGCGGGATAGTATCGCGGGATCAGCATCGGCGTCTCCTCCGGGTCGAGGGTGGCGTATCGCTCGCCGACCATCGCGCCGGTGGCTGCGGTTACGAGCAGGACGGGCGGGTATTTCGTGAACTTCATTGCAGACAGAGATTGGAAAAGCGCACTCTCTCAGTAGATCTTCGCCTGACCTCATGTCATGGTGGCGGTATATAGATATGTCGTTGTCGTCGTCGTCCGCAATTGAGGTCCGGAATTGCAAGTAATCGGGGGACAAGTCAGCGCAGAAAAAGGCGACAATGGAAAGATAAGTGCGATACACAAAGGCTATGTATTTCTGTCGAGCGACACACACACACAGAGAGAGAGAGAGAGAGAGAGACAGTCACCGCATCTCTCGAAAATAGCAACAAAGCAGAGGACATGTGCCCGCCGCCGCCACTGCTGCTACGGCTTGCTTGCGTGAGCAACAGGAAAAAGCCCGCACAGCCCAACACGGCAAACACCGCCTGCCCCATTGTGTGTCCGCTCTCCGCCGACGGAAATCAACCAGGCTCTGCACTGTGTGTCCCGGGAGAGGGACAGGCGGTGTATCTAATGACACCTTGCAGTACGTACGGGAGGAGATCCAGCCCACCTGCAGCCGATGGACGGGGACGGGGATGGGGATGGGTAGTAGCAAACACGTAGTTACATGCTCACGCACCACCTGCAGCATCCGAAATGGGGGGGGACACAGATGTGCGTATGTGTGTGTGTGTGTGGTGAGAGCCACCTAGAGTGAGATTCCGGATGTAACACTGCCTGCGGGCTGGCGGAACAAGATGGGCTGCCGTTCGTCGATGTAAGCCAATGGTGCGAGGGAGAGACGCTGCAGCCGGGCGTGGGGTGGAACAAAGAAAGCGGAAGAATTGGCCACAGAGACAATCGGGGTGCGCAAACACGAAAACAGCCACGATGATCGGGGCGGGTGTTCGCGAGTCGAGTGAGCGAGTGAGGGAGTGAGTGAGATGGGGCGCTGAATAAGAGGTGGTTGTGTGAGAGGAGAGAACGTAATAGACGACATGAACGTGGTGGCATTGAGCAGGCAGAAAAGGGTAAGCAAAGACAAGAGCCTTACCTACCCTACACTTGGCTCACCACACACTACACCTGCAGCGCGGCATCCTCCCTTGCAGCATGCGAACCCTTCCTCCACGCATGCTGCGGATCGGCCTTGGTCTTATGCGCCTGCTTCTCCCCAGGCCTGCCCCAGCCGCCGCCGCCGGGCGTGCAGATGATGATGCGGTCGCCCGCCTTCATCGGCGCGCTGTTCTTGGCACCCAGGTTGATGAACCGCTCCTCGTACTCCTTTTCTTCTTCTTCTTCTTCTTCCTCCTCTACCTCTCTGTTCCCGTCCCCGTCCCCTCCGCCATTCTTCCTCCTCCTCTCCTCGTCCCGCTTCAGCCTCTTCAGGGACGTCTCCCAGCTCGCCTTCTCCACCTTGCGCACCCACAGGTTCAGCCCGCACTCGGCCGGCTCCCCGCCCGCCAGGCCGTAGGGCCTGTGCACCCTCCTCTCGCTGAGGATCGACGCCTGCACGGGGATCCGGAACTCGATGTCCCGCACGACGCCGTCCCCGCCCCGGTGCTGACCCTTCCCCCCGGACCCCTTCCGGATCGAGAACTCGCGCAGGAGGACCGGGTACCGGCGCTCGAACACCTCGGCGTCCGTGATGCGCGTGTTGGTCATGTGCGTGTGCACGCCGCTCGTGCCGTCCCAGCTCTCGCCGGCGCCGCTGCCGCCGGCGATGGTCTCGTAGTACCCGAACCCTTTCACCTCGTCCTGGCCCGACACGTTGCCCCCGAAGCCGAACGTGAGGTTGTTGCAGTCGCCCTGGCTGGCGGCGCAGGCCTCGAAGGCGCGGAAGATGACGTCGGTCACGCGCTGGCTCGTCAGCACGTTGCCGCCGACCACGGCGGCGTGGTCCGAGGGCGAGAGCAGCGACTTGGGCGGGATCTTGACCCGGATGGGCTTGAGGCAGCCCTGGTTCAGGGGGATGTCCTCCGAGATGAGGCAGCGGAGGCAGTAGATGATCGCACTGCGTGGTGATTCATGAACCATGTTAGCTAGCCCCTGGTTCGTAGTTCCCAAACCGTAGCATCGTTCTTGATACGCACCTATAAGTCACCGCCTCCGGCGCGTTCACGTTCCCGTACACCTCGGGCCCCGTCCCCTCAAAGTCAAACACCGCCTCCCCCTGGTCGGCGTCGATCGTGACCCTCAGCCGGATCGGGCTCCCGTCGTCCATAAAGTCCACAGCCGACAGGTCCTTGCCCTCAAACTTGCTGCTCACGCCCTTGAGCAGCCGCCGCACGCACGCCTCGGCGTTGTCCTGGATGGCGCGCATGTAGAAGTCGACCGTCTGCTCGCCGTACTCGTCGATGAGGCCCTCGATCAGCGAGATGCCCTTCTGGTTGGCCGACACCTGCGCCCGCAGGTCGTTGATGTTGTCGGCGAGGCAGCGCGTGCCGCTGCAGCCCGGGTGCCGCGCCGGCCGGCGGTAGAAGAGCTCGACGACGAGCTCCTCGTCGAACCTGCCCTCGGACACGAGCTTCTCGCTCCTGACGGCCGCGCCCTCCTGGTACAGCTCGCGCGAGTGCGGGGGCATGCTGCCCGCCGTGATGCCGCCGATGTCGGCGTGGTGGGCGCGCGACGCCGCGTAGAAGAGGATCTTGTCGCCCGCCGCGTCGAAGGCGGGCATCATGAGCGTCACGTCGGGCAGGTGCGTGCCGCCGTACGACGGGTGGTTCGAGATGACGACGTCGCCGCGCCGGAGGCGGCCGCGCCAGATCTCGGCCTGCCGCTTGACGCAGGTGCCCATCGAGCCCAGGTGCACGGGCAGGTGCGGCGCGTTGGCGACGAGCGCGCCCTCCGAGTCGAAGATGGCGCACGAGAAGTCGAGCCGCTCCTTGACGTTGGTGCTGACGCTCGTCTTTTGCAGCGCGCGGCCCATCTGCTCCGCGATGGCCATGAAGCGGTGCCCGAAGACGCTGAGCAGGATGGGGTCGACTTCTCTCTTCTTGGAGCCGTCCGTGTCTCCGTCGTCGTCGTCGCCGTCCTTCTTCTTATCATCGTGTAGGTCGATAATCACATGGGTCTCGAGGACGAGGGCAGATGTCTTTGGCGCGACGACGATCGTCTGCGTGCCGTCTGCTAGAACGGCGGGGCCCTTGATCTGCATGCCCACGCTCAGATCCTCCAGCTTGTAGATGGGCGTCTCTAGGCGACCTCCCTCGAAGTAGACCTGTGCGGTAGAGTGCTTCCTATCGGCAGGCACGTCCTTCTTCTGGACCTCCTTGAGCTGCTCGTCGACCGTCTTCTCGTCGTATCTGAAACTCTTGCCGATACCGCGCACCCGCACGTCATCGACGAGGATGTCCCTGTCGTCGAGCGTGAAGCCGAACTCGTAGCGGTGGTGCTTGACAAAGGCCTTGCCAAACGCCCAGTCCGCGCCGTCAAAGTGCTCCTTGGCGTCCTCCTCGCTCGGCTTGACAATCATCAGCGCCGACTCGGTGCCGCGGTACCTCATGTTGAGGTATTCCTCAAAGACGATCTCCTTATCCTCAAAGCCCTGGTCCTGGAGCGCCTCTCGCGACTTCTCCCGCAGCTTCTCCATCCTGGCCTGGAGCTCCTCGACCACCTCGCCGTCGTCCTGCCAGACCTTGGACTCTGGCTCCTGGCGCTCGTCGACCACGTCGGCGAGCGCCATGCCGTAGGCCGAGAGCACAGAGGAGTAGCGGTGGATCAAGATCTGCTTGATGCCCAGGGACTCAGCAATGGCGACGGCGTGCTGCCCGCCGGCCCCGCCGAAAGTCGCGAGGCGGTGCTTGGACGAGTCGTGGCCCTTGGCCTCCGTGATCGACCGGATCGGCCTCGTCATGCTCTCGTTGGCGACCGTGAGGAAGCCGTAGGCCACCTCGTCGACGGACATGTCCCTGCCGGACTCAGCGTTGACCCGGTCCGCCAGCTCCTGCAGGACCTTCCTGCTGGCCTCCGCGTCGAGCCCTTGGTCCTCGTTCTTGCCAAAGATCTTGGGGAAGAACTCGGGCAGCAGCCGGCCGAGGTACAGGTTCGCGTCCGTGACGGTGGCGGGGCCGCCCTTGCGGTAGCACGCCGGCCCCGGGTGCGCCCCCGCGGACTCGGGACCGACGACGAATAGGCCGTTCCTGAAGAACAGCATGGAGCCCCCGCCGGCGGCAACGGTATTGATGTCCAGCTGCGGCGACTGGATCGTGACGCCAGCCGTCGTCGTCTCAAAGGTATGATCGTACCTCCCCTCCCCGTAGCGCGACACGTCCGTGCTCGTGCCGCCCATATCGAACCCGATGACGGGGATCCTGGTGTTGTCGTCATAAGACGTGATGGCGTACCCCACCACGCCGCCCGCCGGGCCCGAGAGGATGGCCTTGAGGCCCGTGAACCTGTCGACGTCGACCAGCCCGCCGTCGCTCTGCATGAACTCGCACCGCGCCCCGCGGCTCCCTTCCCCGGTCCGGACGCCGCGCGCGCCCAGCCCGCCCTCGAACCCGCGCTGGAAGCCCGAGATGTACTTCTTGATGGCGGGCGTGAGGTAGGCGTCGGCGCACACCGACGTCGCGCGCGGCACGAGCTTGATCATGGGCATGAGCTCCGAGCTCAGCGAGACGTGCGCGAAGCCCATCTCGCGCGCGACCCGGCCCACGGCGGCCTCGTGGTCCGGGAACGTGTAGGCGTGCATGAGGCACACGGCGACGCTGCGGACGCCGGCGTCGTACACCTCGCGCAGCTGCCGGCGGATCTCGTCCTCGGCGGGGCGGCGCAGCACCCGCACCGCCTCGCCCGACAGGCCCGCGACGAGCTCGCTGCGGCGCGCCGCCTCCGAGCCGGCCTGCGCCGCCTCGGCCCTCGTGACGTGCCGCCGCGGGTCCTCGGCGTAGTCCTCGAGGGTGACGCGCTCGTCGATCTCGACGACGCGCTCGTACAGCACGTCGGGCTTGCGGATCGCGAGGTCGAAGATGCGCGGCCGCGACTGGTTGCCGATGACGAGGCAGTCCCGGAAGCCCTTGGTCACGACCAGGGCGATGGGCTCGCCCTTGCGCTCGAGCAGGGCGTTGGTGGCGACGGTGGTGCCCATGCGGATGCTGTCGATACGCGAGGTGTCGAGGGCCTCGCCGCGGGGGATCTCGCGGCCGCCAAAGTGCGACATGATGCGGCGGATGCCCTCGAGGGGCGCGTCGTCGTAGTTGCCCGGGTCCTCGGACAGGAGCTTGATGACGACGTCCTCGCCGTCGAGGTTGCCGACGCAGTCGGTGAAGGTGCCGCCGCGGTCGATGGCGATGCGGATGCCCCGCTCCTTCTTGTCCGTTGCTCCCATCCTCGTGAGCTCGGGGTGGTTGTGCTTTTGAAGGAAACGGTTGGGATGAGTATACCGACCGAGTCTATGATGTAGTAGGATCTTGTTTATCTTAACCAGAGGTCATGGCATGAATATTGCTTCTTGACCCTGATAACACCACGAGCTCGATTCCGTGGTAACAATCCAGTATTGCTCCGTAATGACAGCTCCGTGTTCTTCTTCTGCTTCTCTAGTGAGCCTATTCTTGGGCACAGTTGGCGATGAACGAGTATGAAAGAAAGGATAGTGCAGAAACGATCAACACATATCTACCTGCATCTAGTCAGCTCCAGGTCCAGTCTGTCTTACAAATGGCGTTGTCGTCATGTCATTGCTCAATGCAATGGTGGGAGAGCCTGCCGCCCTCACCTCCGAGCCGACAGTGGAGAGAGAGAGAGCTCTTTGGGGTACGATTTAGCTCCAAGAGCTACCCCGCCGCCTCCGATCATCCATTATTCATTCGAGGACCCATCGAGTGAACCCCACGCCGCCATCATCGGGCACGACGCCCGACAGCGGGGACACCATGATAAGGAAGGCCTGTGGTGGTTGGTCTCGGAAGAGACGTGCGATGCCACGGATGACTAGTAGAGATAGACCATCCATGAACAGCCTTGTGCGATAGCTCTGGATGACACAACTTAGGTACCTGCTTGCATTATTCTGGGCAATGGTCAGTGGCACACCCGCCCGGTCTGGCGCAAGAAGGACAAACAAACCTGACCATTCCATGTCGAGAAATACAGTGGTGATTGATGCTCCTTCAATGTCGACTTGTCCCTTGCATCTCTGAGAAGTCCCATGTATTCCGTATCTTCCTGCCCAAGTATCGACTACAAATACCTAACAACACTACGCCCATGATCAAGACAGGCAATAACCATCGCCCGTGACAAATCCTCGAGGCCTAACAACGCGCAATGGGGATCGAGCCCAAACAAAAAAAAAACGAACTATCGAGACATGGCCAATTTCCCTCCGCTTCCTTTTGTCATCGCCGTGATGTTTTGTGCAAAAATCCCGCGTTACAAACCACCTTTTTTACACCCGCTTTTTCCTGACCGCGGAGGCGATCGTTCAGCGCCGTCGCTGCTTCTTCTTGCCGCTGCGGTCCTCGTCCTCGAGGCCTCCCTCGCGGTCTCGCTTCTTGGCCTTGCGCTCCAGCTCGTCCCAGTCCTCGCCTTCTTCCTCCTCACTAACATCCTCGTCACTAGCCTCAGCCGATGCGTTCGAGTCAAAGTCCGAGTCTTCCTCGCTCGACTCGCTCGCCTCCTCCAGCTCGCTCTCGTCAATCTCGAAGGCGCTCTCCTCCTCGGACTCCTCCTGGTCCTCGTCGTCCGACTCGTTCTGCAGGAAGGACCAGCCGCCATCGGCAAAGAACTGGTGAGTATCGGCCGTGACCGTCTTCATGATGGTGGGCCAGTTGAGGTTGAGCGGACCTTCGGTGAAGGCGATGTCGGACGAGTCGAGGAACTCCTTGACATCCTCCAGGGACTCGACGGGAATCGTGTTGATATGGTAAGGCGCTCGTGTAAAGTCCTTGAAGACGAATACGAGATCAAAGTTCTTCAGACCGAACTGCACGCGTTCCAGATGGGCCACCTCGATGTCTTCGAGCGTGAGCACCATGAAAGGCGGCTCGGTGACTTGAATCAGACACTCGGTTGTAGGCTGGATGTAGACATTGCTCCGGAACGGGACTCCATTGAAACCCAGCTCACGGAGCGGCATGTCGACCTCGATGTTCTCGTTGCGGCCCGCCTCGGCAATCTTCTCGGCGAATGCCTTGAACAGACGGTCCAGCTCGGCACGGCGGCGTCGCTCCTCTTGCTCCGCCTCAAACTCGTCCTCGTCGCCGTACCGGTACTTGCGCTTCCGGTTGCCAGTCTCGTCAAACTGGATGTCGGTGGCCTCTCGGTAGAACTGCACATCCTTGGTCTTCTTCTTGTTGCCGACCAGGATGGGGTCCTTGAGGTGGATGTGGATGATGACGATGAGCTCGTGCTGGCAGGGCTGGAAGAAGAGGTGGCGGACGTTGGAGAAGAGCACGTCAACCCTCTGCTGGGTGCTCAGAGGAGACTGGTAGCGGATACCGTTCTGGTGGATCTCGATCTTGCCCGGAACACGCTTGCCTTCCAGGGCAGGGCGGATGAAGACATTATCCAGCACCGCAGGTCGTCGATCTGTACTCGCGTTAGTCCTCGGTTGTCCCCTGCAGACGAGTCTTGATGATACTCACTCCTTATTTCGATCAGCTTGTCTTGCTCAACAACGTCCTCCATATCCTTCTTCTCCTGCTCCTTCTTGTTCGCGTCCTTCTTCATGTTGGAGATCTGGTTGGCGATGTCGGCATACCGATCGCCGTCCATGGATCGGAAGGTCAGACTGCGGACAAAGTGCGCCGAAGCGTCCTCAAAGGGCTGGTCATCCTTGCGACCGACACCCTGGCCCGGCGACAAAAGGTTGACTCGGAGGTAGGACCACTCTCCCTCGTCGCTCTTGCTCGCGTTCTTGATCGTGTTGATGTGGAAAGGCACGGGGCGTCCCATGACAGGGAGCACCACCGTGTTGTTCTTGGCGTCGACAACGATGCCAAGGTCGCGGATCTTGAGAGGGAACTGGTTGTCTCGCTTGTAGGACTCGAAGCGCTTGAACTTCTTGACCTCCTTGCCGTCCTGGCCGCCGGTGGACTCGGCAAACCTGGCAAGGCCCTCCTTCTGCTTCTTCGTTGCCAGCTCCTTTTGATGCTCACGTCTCCGCTTCTCGGCATCCTCGTCGACCTGCGTAGAGCGCTCCGATCGCAGCCTGGTACTCGTTATATTCTTAGTTGCGACCGCACCGACTCGCGAGTCCTTCTTCTCTTTCTTCGGGGTCGGCTGGGCCTCCTCGTCATCCTTGAAGAAGAACGAGCTTGCGTCGGCATCGCTGGGGGCATCGCCAGTGAAGACAACAGGCTCAGCGGTTGTGACCCGGATAGTGTCGGTGATGACGAGCGAGTAATGCTTGCTGTTCTTGTCCTGCGGTGTGGGATTCTCGATGTCGCTGAAACCAGTCGTGATGCAGAGGGTCATACCATCCTTCAAAGCTCTCGAGTTCTTGCCGTTCAGGACAAGGGTGGGATCGCGGTTCTCCAGGCCGACACCATAGCCAATGTTCTTGAGGAAATGCTTCTCTAGCTCGGGCTTCTTGCTCTTGACATAGCTGAGGGCCCTGTTGTAGACGTCCTTGATGACGGCGCCATCCCGGATCTCCTTCAAGATCAAGTTGTGAACTGCATAGAGCAGCTTGTAGTTGCTCTCCTGGGACTTGTTCGGGTCGACCAGGAAGGTGCGCGCAATCGCGGAACAGTACGACTTGTAGCGCAGGCCTAGAGCCGAGATGATGATGCCAGGGTGCAGGTTGTCGTTGTTCACCTCCGATTGCCACTTAAGGTCAAACTTTCCGCCAGACTGAACGACCGGACCCAGGACCCAGTCGAGCTGCTCGACATCAAAGTCGCTGGGCAGTTTCTGCTTGTTAGGCAGCTCAACCGTCTTCCAGAACTTGTCATCGTCGAGCTTCTTCTCGACCTTGTCTGCCAGGGCGCTGTGCTTGACCTTCTTGTCTTGGTCGAGGATGTTGGACATCTCGTCGAGGAAGTAAGGATGCATCAGAGCAACGCAGGCCTTGGACGAGGTTCGCATAGCGCGCAGCTCGGTCTCGTCCTTGGTGGCGAAGGCAGCAATGGACAGGGCGGAGGCGATGTCGACCTGCTCCACATCCTTGCACTTCTCACTAAAAGTCTTCTTCCACTCGTCGACGAAAGGGCCTCGGGAGGTGTCTCTGGTCAGGACGCCAACCTTGTTCTAGACGCCAGACATGTCAGCTTATCCATGAGTCGCTCACACCCACGTGTGCGCATCAGGACTTACTCCTGCTTCTTTGATGATGTCGGTGATCTTGACAAAGATCTTCTCGTTCTCAGCGGCATCTTTGCCGCGAACCAAAACCTCGACGGGAAAGCGGCCGCCCTTGACCTGGTCCAGGTATTTTGCTAGCGCACTTGTCAGCCTGATTGATCCTCACGCCCATCTTCGACCTCGCCGATCGCGCATACCCTTCTTCTGTGTGGTCACAATGTAAAGTGTATCGACGGTAAAGAGCATGAGAGTCGTAGGGAATTCGTAGCCGAGCAGCCAGAACTGCGAGACAAGTTAGTTCCGTGTATGCGACCCTTCGGGCGCACGCGACAACCGAGCCAAGCAGAATAATTGATCAAACTTACGTGCATGGCATTGTTCTTGTGCAGCTCGGGAGTCTCTTCAACCTTGCCCATCATGATGAGGATGGACGAGGCGCCGGAGAAGACGGCATCGCCAGCTCGCTTGTCAGCCTTCCACGCACTGGCAAAGTGCGAGATGCGCTCTTGGAAGAGCTTGCTGTCGATCTTGATTTCCGCCATGGTGATTGACCGGAGGGGCGATGGCGAGAAATTGGGGAGGACAGCGACAAGGCTGGAAGGGGGAGAGATGGATGTTGAACCAAAATTGGTTGGAACAACGGCCGGGTGACGCCTTGATGAAAAGAGAGTGATCCCGGGATAAGGTCGGTGGTGGTGGTGGTGGTTGGTTGGTTGGTTGGTTGGTTGGTGGATGAGCTGTCCCAAGCTTGGAGAGAGGGCGGAAATTTAGTAGCTTCGCGTCACGCACGTCACGCGTTAAGAGCCGCCATCAGTCAGGCCTCAGGCGTGGTGTAGGCAAGCAAGAAACGCTAAAAAGGGGGGCTGCTGCAGGCGGGCACAAAGAAAGGGTAACGAGAGTGGTTGCCTAAATTTGTGAATGGGATGCCTGAGGCAGAAGATCTGGTCCTTGTCCTTCTCGCCTTTTCTGACTGCACTCTCTGATGAGAACTGGCTGGCAATAGTAATAATTCCAGAAAATCGATACTGATATTGAGGAGACTGACTACAGACTTGAAGCGCATCTCGGCTCCGATGCGATATTCCACCCATACCATCATCCTACAAGTTCTCTCCTGTTTCATTTCATGCCGTCCCCCTCTACGCACCTGGTGGAATATCCATCCGAGTCGTCAGATCTTCCCACCTGTGGCCAACCACCCCAGCCAAACAAATGGTGATGCCTCGAGCAAGTGCCGAGAGAGCAGTGCAACCACCTGCTCGATGATCCCCTCTCCCTTTCGTCGCCCCGAACCGTGGAAGTCGGGACGAGCAAGCGCCCCTCCAGCGCGCCCTCCAGCGCCCTTCTGTAATGGACCCCATTCTCCGGCTGCCCAGCGGCTTTAGAATCTCGAGAATGGATTTCTAAGCAGACCTAAAAACACTATGGCGATTACACCAACGGCGTTCGGCGTTGCTGCGCTGCCCCGCCTTGGTCGGTAGATGGGGAGGCGCGCCTTTTATGCGCAGGTATTGCCATTACAGAATTTTACCATTTTGAAGTCTGAACCGCGGGAAGCGATCTGATGTCTCGAATTCGAGAGTGAGATTTCGGGCCTGATTGATAACCTTCGGGAGTCCCATCGTGCCCTTGTGTCTGCTCCGGCGTCGATGAAGACATAAAACCCCATATTATCCGCTTCCAGAAGCACCAGCGAAAAACCCTAGTGCGCGCCAATCACGTTGTCCAGGTATTGCGTGCTGTCCATGACGATTTCATCGCCGCAAATCAGATCTCGAGACACCATCCCCTCCTACTATTCCGGTAAGGCTGCCGACGCCGAGTCAGTTGACGTTCCGGGACGGTCCTACGAGCGGCCTGCCCTTAGCCTGCCATTATTCGAGACCTTGTGAAAAAAAACTCAAAGCCTTCCATCCTTCACTGCCCGTCTGTCACAGGTGTCTTCTGAGAGAACGCCAGGGCTGCTTGGTTTTTGCGCATTGCATTCTCTGCTTGCTCCAGCGCCGATACCTTTCCCCTTGGCGCTGCGGGTTGACGAAAACCCTGCTCGGCTTAGCACCGGCGCCGCCCCAATTATCTCGATTCGGAGAACTTCGGAGTCTTCCTTCTGAGTCGCACAAGGCTTTCCGGCAACGCCTCTTCCAACATGGGTTTGCTGTGAGTATTTACTCTATTGCCAGTGAACCAGCACGGCAGCAATTAACAGTGGTTGCTTCCTAGGGCTCTGGGAACGGCCCTCGAATGGGACGAAGCCAAGCTCAAGGCCCAGCAGGTGCGGGAATGGGGCATCAAGGTATGAGAAGCTCACGTGCCATATCTCCGTCTCTCATCACGAAGATATGGAAAGGGACAACAAAGTCGCTAACATGAGAGGATAGCAACTTCTCGAGATATGGAACAAGGCTAAATACAAGGAGCGTGATGCCTTGTTGTGGGGTGATGAGGTAGGTTTCTTCATATCACGGCAGCCAATGCTTGGAGTGGAAAAAAAAGCAATGTGATGTTTCAGTTGGCTCATGAAACTGCAGGTCGAATACCTTGTCGTCACCTACTCCAAGGACGACCCTCATGTGCGTCTGTCCCTGAGACAAGCAGAGATCCTCGAAGCCCTGGCAGACGATTCTGCCCTGGCCGCAAAGGGGGGCTGCGTGCCTGACCTGCAGGTTCTCACTGATGGAAAGTGAGTTTTGTCTCATGCTCATCCACATTGGCATCCGACGGCGACTGACAAATAGATCAGGGCCAACGAGCCCTTGCCCGTCTTCCATCCGGAGTTTGGTAGGTTCATGCTGGAGGCGACACCGGGCAAGCCGTGGGGCATTGGTTTCAAAGACCTTCTGGATGTCGAGTACAACATGAGGCTGAGGAGGGTCATTGCAAAGGACCACATGCGTGCTGACGAGTGGCCCATCACTCTCACCACCTTCCCACGCCTAGGATCGCCTGGCGAGTTCACCGAACCTCACTACCCCGTCTCCGGACCCCGGCTGCGCTCACAGTTTGTCCCCGACGAGATCGCCAACCCGCACATCCGCTTCCCCACACTGGCCGCAAACATCCGCTCTCGCCGCGGCCGCAAGGTACAAGTGAACGTACCGGTCTTCCGTGACGAGAAGACGGCGTGGCCCTGGAAGGACCCGACTGTCAACTACGACCTGCACAACTGGCCCGAGGACGACGACGTGCGCAACGGGGCTGCTCCCGACAACTTCATCCACATGGACGCCATGGCGTTCGGCATGGGCAGCTGCTGCCTGCAGATCACCTTCCAGGCCAAGAACATCACCGAGGGCCGGCAGATGTACGACCAGCTGAGCCCCCTGGGCCCGATCCTGCTGGCGCTGACGGCGGCGACGCCCGTGTACAAGGGCTTCCTGGCCGACACCGACGTGCGGTGGAACCAGATCAGCAACGCGGTGGACGACCGGACGGCAGAGGAGATGGGCGAGAAGCCCCTGAAAAACGACAGGTGGAGGATCCCCAAGTCGCGGTACGCCTCCAACTCGACGTACATCTCGACGGACCCGCGCCTGCGGCCAGAGTACATGGACCCGGACCTGGTCATCGACGAGGACATCAAGGCCAAGCTGCTCGAGGGCGGCATGGACGACCGGCTCGCGACGCACTTTGGGCACCTCTTCATCCGCGACCCCATCGTCGTCTTCGCCGAGGACCTCGAGGAGCTCGACCTGGCCAAGGCGGACCACTTTGAGAACCTGCAGTCGACCAACTGGCAGCACATGCGCTTCAAGCCGCCGCCGCCCGACAACAACATCGGCTGGCGCGTCGAGTTCCGCTCCATGGAGATCCAGGTCACCGACTTTGAGAACGCCGCCTTCGCCGTCTTCCTCGTGCTCGTCACCCGCGCCGTCCTCTCCTTCGACCTCAACTTCTACATCCCCATCGCCCGCGTCGACGACAACATGCAGACGGCCCACGCCCGCGACGCCGTGCTCGACCGCCGCTTCTACTTCCGCCGCAACCCCTTCCCCCAGCGCGTCGCCCGCAGCATGACCTCGGGCACAAACACCCCCGCCGTCAGCCGCCCGCCCACCCCGACCGGCCCCGTCGAGGACGAGTACCGGCTCATGACCATCGACGAGATCATGAACGGCACGAGCAGCTGCCGCCGCCGCCGCCGCCAGCGCAACGGCGAGGCCGGGGCCGAGGCCGAGGCCGAGGACGACGACGACGACGACTTCGAGGGCGACTACTTCCCGGGCCTGATCCCGCTCGTGGAGAGCTACCTCGACTCGATGAACGTCGACGTCGCGACGCGCTGCGAGCTGGCGACGTACCTGGACCTCATCCGCAAGCGGGCCTCGGGCGAGCTGTGGACGGCGGCCAAGTGGATCCGCGAGTTCGTCGCGCAGCACCCGGCCTACGGGCACGACAGCGCCGTCTCGGAGGAGATCACCAAGGACCTCATCGGCGCCGTGGTCGAGATCGGGCAGAAGGAGTGCTCGGCCGAGGGGTGGAAGGGGCTCGACGTGCCCGGGCTGGACAGGATGCTGGGCAAGTTCCGGGCGCGGTGCAGGAAGTGAAAATCAGGGGCGGTTCGGTTTTTTTTTTTTTTTGCTTGTTTCTCAGAGTTGGGATTTTAGTCACGGAGGGAAAAGGGGGGCATGATGCATTGACAAGGGGTTCATTCATAGCATGGAAAGGGTCACTCTCGCGTTGCTGGACGTTGGAAGCATAGTTACACTCGTAGACTTCAGCGGTTGCCTACGTCAAGACTGCGAACGCTGGAGAAGAAGTGAGCGCTTCTGTCAAAAGGAGGAAAAAGGAGAGTTGAAATATTACTTGCGTGGCCATATGCAAGGGCAGGATAGCACAATTAGGTACAAAGCTTTGCGAGAACTTGCCTTCCTCCTCTCCTTGATACCCTTGAGAACTTGAGCTATCCTCTTCCGGAAAGATGGAAGAATCTTTGAACAGTCACTCAGGCCGCAGAGAAAGTCTAGAAAAGGTAGAAATTTGAGAAGACATACGAGTGACTTTAGAAGAAGTCCCGAGGGCCCGAGTATAGTCCCTCTACTTAACCACCTGTGTTCACAATCCAGCGCATCGTGACTTCTGGACTACAGTGCGGAGAGAGTGGTAGCAGCTGCACGTTGTTCCAGGAAGCGTCGGTATACGCGCCTTGGAGTTCCTCAGGGCTCCCGACCCCATCACAGATGTCTTTGCAGATACGATGGCAATTCTCAGTCCCCCATCCCTTGATCTGGCCCGTCCTCGACACTCACCTATTCGCGAGCCTCACCCCCCTATTTCAGGCCCAGAATGATCAAAAGTCCCAACCAGACCTCTTTCTCTCGGCCATGCCAACATCCCGGTAATTCCGGCCAGCCATGGTCCTTCCCTGAACGACACCACGCCTCCAAGAACCAAGTCCCTAAAACAAGGATGACGGAAGTCGGGGTCCATGGGCATAGTTGCTATGCACACCCCCCAAATCACCAGGTCCGGGATATCATTAGGATAGTTAGTACCTACATCGCCGCTCGCAGAACGACGCATGGATCACCGCTGCCGCCAGGGTTTCTTCCCGTTCTTTCCCCGGCTCGGGCCCTGCCCCTGCATCTCGAGATCGGGATTGCTTCGACGCAGCCCAAGGATCGGGGGCCCATTGTCGCAAAAAACGCAAAACCAGCTACAAGTGCATATAGCTGGTGTTCTGGAGCTTGTTTCCGAGGGCGCGCGGAAGCCCACTTTCGAGGGATTTATTGAGCTGCAGGGAAGATGCCTGTGTGAAAGAAGGATCCGGGTAGGGTTCAAGGGAGAAGGAAAGTCATTGTTTTCGATTCCGCAATCGAAGTTACAGAGTAGCCCATGAAACCCGGGCAAGCATTTGTCGGCACGACGCCGAGAGCCCGATCTCCTGGCATGTGCTTCTTGCATGGGGCTGGGCAGGAGCTGAACCCGAGCTGCAGGGAAGATGCCTCTTCGCCGGCATGCGTGGCGTCGAGCCAGGCCTGGGTTCCTACCAACCTCGTCAATGCATTATCAAAACGATTCCCCATACAGACCAGTCGAACGGCGGCTTCTGGACCTTGTTCGCCTGGCTTATTAGCCACTTTGTTTGGTCATCTCGTCTAGTGCGAACGAGGGCTCCAACCTCAGCTCCTGCTTCACGATATGGCGGAGAACTCCGAGGACATTGGGGTTCCGGTTCTCCATCGATCTGTGCCCCGTTTCAGGCATCAACAGCACCAGGCCCACCACCATCGACGCACGAACGTGTGCGGCATAGCCTCTCGTTACTTCAAACACGCCACGAGTTCGTGGATGAGAAGGGGGGCATCGTGGCGGGTCTCGCATTATTAGGTTAGAAGCCGAGAGGATCTTTCTGGTGCCGCAATGTCTCAAACCAAGAGCGACGCCTGGTATGCTAGATGATTGGGCATGATATGATGATTTTGGACCCTCAGGTTTGAAGAGAGCGCTCAACGGCGGTTGAAGTGGACTCCAAGGGTCTGAGATCTCGTCCGCGACTCGAGGTCCCCCCTTCGCGATGTCAGCTCAAGACATCCAACGCGCGCTATCCGCCTGGACCTTGAGGGAAATTCGAGTTGCCAACCTCTTGAAGCTGGTATTTTCGCAGGGTCACTACGGCGATGATATGATCCATTTCCCCGCATGCACGACCAGCAAGCCATCGTGCAGGATGAAGAAGACCAAGTCCATCAGGGTGTGGACTAGTACACACCACCGTGCGATCACCGACGGAGTACCTACCTGGTTGACAGAATCTTCTTTAAACATTCCAAACTCCATCGGCCTACCAAGGTCGCCCAGGGCCAGGGGTCGTCGACGGAGAGTTCCGATCATTTCCCCTTTGGGCCCCTCACCTTAAACGCCCTATGGAGAACATTGCCCTCACCTTCCCTGAAACAGGAAAGGCGTTTCGCTTCTGAAACCTCTTCTGTCCAGTCAGGTTTAATTTCATTTTTCTACGTCTTGTACAAGTAGGTACCTACTTGCCTTGGTTTGTTTCTGCAGCCTGCACCTAGAGTACGCCTAGTACCGTAACATACTTGGCTACTTCGTAAAAGTCGCTCAGGCCAACAGGGAAAGCCTGCCTGCGTAACCGAGATCGTCATCCATCCGACAGTGTCTGTCGGCAGCAGCCGGGGCCCCTGGGGCTGCCTTAGACCTTGCTCCGAGAGCGATGATCCTTTACCTGGGACAGGTCACATCCGTTGTACTGTCGAAGTTGACGAACATTGCAACACCTTGCCTTTGATCCCCCATGCACGCTCGAGCCCCAACGTGGAGGAGGTTCACCCTTCGTTGCATTGCATCGACAATGAGTTGCAACCCTGCAGGCGTAACGCTCGCTACTGCAAGCACATGGATCGGATTTGCATGCCGGCCTCCCCCGTTGGAACTAGGTAAGCTATCGCATCCTGGTGGAGGCCCCAGACCAGCAGGATCAAGAACGGGGGTCCTTAGTAAGATGAATCATGCGTTAGGCTAGGAAGCCCTGCCCAGTATTGTAGTTAGTCAAGACCCGTCGTGCCAGAGGCGAACGCAGAGGGTGCTCGTCAGGTGACCGGCCCATCTGCCGATGAGCGTCGTCGCACGGCGTTGCATTCTGGTGCGTCAATGTGTAATAGTGCGAGGTTTGGGGTGACCGCCATCCACAGGTGATCAACAGACCGAACAGGACTAGGCGGTTGTGTCTTGAACTCTCGCTCGGAAGGAGGGTGAACTTTGGTAGTGGAGGTGCCGGACGTCGAGCGGAGATGCACTTTTCGCTCCCTCTTCGGATCGGGGCTATTAATCAGGCCGTTCCAGACTGGCGAATCGCGGGCGGGCAACCTGAAAACTTCTAGTGACTGTCTAGAAGGGGATAGGGCACGACGCTTGCAAGGGAGCAATTTGAAAAGACTCGCGATCGTTATTAGACCCAAACAAAGATATGAAACGGCCCTGGGAGGTGGTGGAGGTAGCCTGGCAGGTATTCCGTATTGCTGCTGAGACATCCTACTCAACTGGCCAAGGGATTCTGACCGCCGGATTGAGTCCCGACCGCGTGGTGGGGACCGACCCCGGACATTACGGGAAGTTTCGCGGGGAAAACCATGGGTTCTTCCCCGTGGAGGGACCCGACTGGACTGGGGGACACCGTCAGAAATTGTGACGTCGCAAGCTTGACGCTGATCCATCCAAGAAAGCCACCCGCAGGGTGGTGGTCTAACTTCAAAGTCGGTGGACAGCTCTGGGGGCATCATGCCCCTATTCTCCGTGCACAACTCGCAATCACAATGCCCTGCCGTATTCGGCTAAGTTTGCGGTCTGCAGTGTCTGCGCAAGGGATCCAGGACAGGATAGTCTCGGCAAGTCTCAAAATATCTACGTAGCATTGATCCCGTGTTTTCCCCTTGTTTCTATCCTCGTGTGGGCAGTCGCTTGTCGATCAGTTCCAGGCCAGCGGAACCTGAAGCTTGTAATGCAGATCATCTTAAGAGGGGGCTGCTGTGTGTTTTACCCGACGGTTCCTACGTCTTGTAGTTACGTGGTGTGTGAATGATCACAAAGGATGCGATGGGCACCTCATACAATCACCGACGTTGAGCAAAGTCTAAGGCATTGCGGGCATTCAACATCGGTGTGTTTCCATGTTGGAATAGACACTTCTCAGAGCTGTCCGTCCGAAACGCAAGGGGAAGGTCTGTCTTTGGCTCTCTTGCTGGAAACGCAACTGCCGTGAAACACCTGGGCCGCCATTGGTCGAAACAAGGAACGCCGTGAACCAGGTACTTGGTGACCGCGCCGTTCCTTAGGCGTCATGACGTCCGAATCAGGGAAACCTTTCGGTCAAGGGATTCATGACTTGGTGATGACGCTAGAACGGTCGAAGGATAGCTGTGTTTTGGGGGGAGGGGGGTCAGTTCCATGTCCGTATTCCCTTCAGGGAGGCCGAGCACAGACGGTCAATCAGCCCATCTGTCTCACTTTCATTTCCCGCAGGCCACCCACCATACAACTTTCACTCAGCTCGTTTCCGAATTGGTCTTTTCTGAAGGCCACAGCGGCGCTGGATTAGGATCAGTGACCTGTTGTCAAAGGACATTGGACTGTGAAAACGTGGGGATTGTCGATAGCGAACCCCTTTTCGCGCATGTGGGTAGGAAATCCATCTTTATTGCCATAGTATTGCACCTCGTCCGATAGCTCCTGTATTGAGGCACCACCAAACCGACACAGGAATAACGCATACTTGGAGGAAAGCCCGTGCCCAAGCATCTATGACGATGCTGTAGAGAGGACGGTAGAGGACCAGGGGGGTGCGATGATCTAGCAGGGAGTCCATCCCGTACTGGACAACCAGGGCGGGAAGCTCATCAGCCCAAATGAACTGACGATGATCGACAACATCGAGGGGTCCTCGTGTCGTCCTCGTGGTCGTGGGGCGTGCGATGCCCTTAATCCAGTGTCCTAGCATCTTCCAACATCCCAAAGCCGGAACCGACCAAACCCTTGCTGTTCATATCGTAACTGGTGCACTGGCTTCGTAAAGCGGCCGCTATTGGACGCCATGATGTCATCGTGCTAGGCGATGAACCGTTTCTGAGGCCCTGGGAAATGACACAATCCGCCGGACAAGCTGCCTAGGAAGCCAACGGGATAATGGACTGCAAACATTTTGACACTTGGTAGAAAAAGGCCCGAAGGCTTGGCTGAATCGCAAGAGGAATACACTGCCCTTTGTGCACAGACAATCGCAACCGAGCGCAGCTTCTCGGAGTAAACTGGAAATGTTTAGCGAGCGCTGGTGCACTAGTGAAATTCGTGAGCGATGAAAGGAAAATATGACGCCGGACTAGAAGCAAAGCCTGGAAGGATCCCCACAGCGGCAGAACGGGGAGGACAGATTTAGAAACGCACACCGAAGTCTGATGGGATCATGGCAGGTGTGGGGTGTGAGTTCCCCGCACCCACGAGTCAGTTTGTCCCGGCCTCCTGTTGGCCACTGCATTTATGATGTTGATGAAGATTGGCCGAAACGATCGCCTGGCAAACATATGATTCTGGTTGCTCGACGGCCACACCTAGGTGAAGTCGTGCTTGCCGTACAATAGGTCTCGTCGACGGGCTGCGCGGGTTTGAACAGGTGGAGTTCACAGTGGTGATGCGCTATAGCCTATGTGGACCAGGAGGGTATCCGTATCCAGGGATCTGTCATCCTTGGCTCGCCCGAGCCCGTTCGATCAGATCTAAATTGGATCTAAACCGATCTTGCAACCCTTCCCCACGTGGAAATGCCCGGCCTTGTACCTAGATGGGTACATATGTAGGTATCTGTTTGAAGGCCAAGGCTGGATAGGTCTAAGCACTAAATCGTTATGGTAAGCAGATCGTTTCCTTTGCATGTTCTTGTTGATGCCCAAACTCAACCCACTCTGGGTAGAAGCATTTGATCCGAGTGTCCTGGAGCCGGGCAACAGATTGCGGACAGCTTATAACACAAAAGATCGATAGGCAAACTCCTTAATGCTAAGCCCCAGGCGGAAGGGGTCATTCAAGTCGTGGCGACGCACGGTTGGAGACTCGCATTCGCACCCATCTGGGCTATCTTGCTCGGGCTCCGCTAGGAGAGAAAAGTTGCCATTTCCCCCCTTTTTCTTCCTGATAGATTGTTAATGGGGCAATGTGCCATACCGCAACGATGCTTTGGTGCCCCGTTTTCTGAGTGGATGGGCGTCGCATCGAGTGAAGCTAGCGCCGACACTTGTCTTGCTACAGGACGGAGCCATGCCCAACAGAGACCGAATCAGCTCATCGCTACATCAACAGCGAGAAAATAAGACTTGGAAATCAATGCCAAGTGCCCGGAATTGGCTGCAGAAAAGCCAGGTCACGGTTCGGAACGCATTTCCGAGCTCAGTATGTGTTCAGCTTTGGTGAAAGACATGACAGTTCCTCGAGGTTAGGTAGTGATCGGGAAATTCTGGTGCTACGATCGCCACGCTGATAGGTAATAGAGTGGTCGGCTGCGACGGCTGGTGAGCCACTTTAATCCAGGGTCTCATCTCCATCAAAGACGTGGGTTGCCGATCGGGTATCTATTGAGCTTGGGATTGACAGGCGAGGAGCTGGACGGACCACTCGCTAGGAATCCTCTGTGGACAATTGCCGTTAGCAATCTGCGGTTGGGCAGCAATGAGACTCAACGTTACGCTCCTCTTATTGAGGACGACGACCAGGATTTACGCACCCTGTTGTGCAACGTGAGGGAGGGATCGTGACCTGCAACACGTACACAGCAATCTCGGGACCCTTTGGTGCCGATCGAGAGACAATGTAGTCGAGCCAGATTGGCGTGTTGAACGTCCCTTCTAGCGGGCTGATCAGCAAACCTATGCCGCGTCTTTCTTTCCTGCATGGGCACTGGCATGATCAGAGCTATCATTGCCGCATCCAGTAATTCCCCGGCGAAAACTGGCAAGGATTGCACGCTTCGTGCGCGGTCAAAGACCTCTGCGTTTCCTCCTCAGTGCGAACTCGTTGGCGGGGTCAGCGAGTACGCCGAGCGTGAAGCTGCCGAGACAAATTCGGTGAGAATGAGACATAGTGCCAATCTTTGAGAGTCTTAGTCGGTGTGGCTTGCAGTAGATAGCTCGCCGTCGCTCAGGAATGGGGATATACATGGGTGGGGATGTGCAAAGTTGCTTTCGTGGCGTGGGTGACTAAAAGATCTCGAAGCAGGTGCATGGTTGGCAAGTCTGGACACACACTAGTTGATGGCATCCCATCGATCGCTTTTCTGTTGTGATCCAGAGGAGCGATCAGCAGCCACGCCGATACGATGTGGACAGCGAAACCAGTACGGTCAAGTCGTGCTGGCGATGGGAACCTTGGAAGAAATATGACAGGTCTCTCGCCTAACCAACGCTTGCGAGCCTAGTCCGGACCCTTGATCTGCACCTGCCCACAGCAACACTGGAAGCTCGCGAGGAAGTTCACAACGGCGCCCGCACTTGCCTCCTAAGTCTCTGCAAGGGCTCGACGGCCTCGCGCCTTCCCTTTCGCCCTTTACCTTCCTCAGTAAACATCGCGAATCTTCCACCTGAGCTGACGCCTTCTCCTTCTTTCGCACCTTACCGAACATGGCAGAACATACGGGCTGGATAGCCTCAACAGTTGTGAATGAGGGTTCTGGGAGGGCTCTACCCAGATTCAACT
The DNA here is from genome assembly GCF_004353045.1 of Thyridium curvatum. Taxonomy (NCBI): domain Eukaryota; kingdom Fungi; phylum Ascomycota; class Sordariomycetes; order Thyridiales; family Thyridiaceae; genus Thyridium; species Thyridium curvatum. The sequence continues at coordinate 76,438 of NW_022156790.1, forward strand.
GACCAAAGGGTACCTACCTAGGTATCACCTCCATTCCGACAGCGACGATAATGGCTGCGCCGCGTCTCGATGCCTGCTGCACGTCTCATGCGAGCTGTTATGCGGCCACCATCCTGCGGACGGCAAAGCACCTTGGCTATGGGTCTTGGCGACAACCCCTGACAGAGCGGCAGAGGGAGGGGCCTTTGCGGGAGGCAGGAGGAGAAGGACGGGCTTTTTGACGTGTAACAGGAGACGGACAAAACGGTATGTGGAGATTGGCATCCCAGCCAGACCGTTATGTTTCGAGCTGGCTTTGTTCGCCATGTGTGCACATATGCGCACATATGCGTGGCGTGTGATGCTCACTTGGGAAGCCCATCTAGGCCGAGTCCGGACTCCTGACGAATCTGACAACTGATCAATCACCTCTCACAATCGGTGTTCAAGGGCCGACTCAACCGCCTTGATATAACTTCACCGGCGGCTCGCCACGTCTTGCCAGACGCTGCAACACGACCTCGCGTTTGCTTCAAGTCTTGCATGCTGGCTCCTCTCGCACGCACGGCGATCCTGTAGCTCACCTGCCTGCCTGCGCGAGAGCCAGACGATGAAAACCATGCACCCCTCTTCAACATGCCTTGTGCTGATAGGTTGGTCGATCATTTCCTATGTGGCACCTAGATCTCGGAAACAGTCGCCTCGACCATTACAAGTACACCCAAACCTACGCACTGATACCGTTACATCACATAACTATTTGGTGCTTGTATCACTGCGCCCTGCTGGGGAACCGTGTTATACATGCGAAGCGGGCATCGGATTGGTACCAGACCTGCTGACCTGGCATCTGGAAATGCCAGATGGTCAACACAGAGATGGTGCGCGAGGACAGCAACACATCCTTGCTCGCTCCAGCGTCAGCTAATGCACGCTGTGAGACCGGGGCAGACAAGAATGCACCTCGCGGTCTAGACAATCACACGGTAGCGTGGCCGTCTAGACCAGAACCGATGATCACCTAGCGGCACTGGAAACAAAATTGACAGCGGTTCGCCAGGGCCATCCGCGCGTCTTTTTTCCCCTGCTGTTTTCCCGTGTGATCGTCGATCTCATCAGTGCGTGCCTAATGATCGGCGTCTCGAGAGAAAAATTTGCCACGCTATGATCGAAGACGAGCCTGAAGGATCACGGTCTTCGTCCCGAACGTGAAAGGGATCAAGTTGAAAAGCCGGAAGTCGACAAAGTGTGCTGTCGGACTGTCGGTCAACATTCAGCACGTGAACGCCCAACCGGATGGTAGAGCGGCTTCCTGGAGTGACAATCTCGGAAACTCCAGTTCAACCTGCGCCCGAATAGCGTGCTTCAATCTGATCAGTCACATCACACGGCAGGGCCCGAAGCCGCGCCGCCGTAGGCAAAAGGAACAAAGCCCTCACAGAAGTTCCCTACGTCTCAAGAGCGCGAATGGCGATCCCGGCCTTGACGCTCTTGCAATGTCCGACGATGATGACGTTGACAGGGCAGCTCTTTCCTAGGAGACACGGACTGATTGCATTTCAGGGCTGCGCCACATACGATCGACAAAAAAGCTGCTCCTGCTCATCAAGAATTAGTGTTCATCTTGATTCATCGCTTGGAGTTCGCCATCCGGAGCGACGTCCGGGTGCCAGCAACCAGCGAACCGCGATTGGGAGGGACAGTCTACCTTGTAAAACCCCCGACAGAACAATGATCTACCCACACCCCGGCCGCCAGCCCCAGCTCCCAGCTCCCAGCTCTGCAGGGCCCCCCATATTCCCTCATTCCAGGATCTTATCTTGTCACACCATTGGCAGATCGTACCTGATGGGTAAATCTCCGACCCCCCCCTCTGCACTGTCGGCCATGCTAGTGCTCAAAACAGCAAAAATGCTGCGCTCAACTTTGCGATTCGTTTCCAAAGCATGCATGCGACCCTGGGCCCCCCCGGATGAGGTATTCACACGAGCTCGATCTCGAGCAGTGGAAGGGGGGGTTCCATTAGCGAACACCTATTCACCAGGAGTCCCCTTTCCCGGTTCCCCATCTGAGTGTTCCACTACTAGATCCTTCGTGCGGATATCGTTGCTCTCCGCTGCATCTTTCACTTCTTCTGCTCAGAGTTCAGCAGGGGCCCCCCGGTTTTATTATGCAGACTCGACATTCCGAGCCATCGACTTAACTAAGCAAGGAAGAGCCCGGCGGAGAAAGAGAGAGACAGGAAATCTTGTGAGATCGCGCGACAAGTCCCGATCGTCGTCCGTTTTGTATGGGTATGGTTCCGCCGCAAAGCCGTTGGGGAACGTCCCCCCTTCCCCCCTTTTAGCGCCGCGCGCCGGCCGCCGAAAGTGTGGACAATGGACTGCTAACCGCGATCAATCTATTGAAACCCTGTTTGCTTAAAGCGCCCCCCTTTTTATTTTTATTTTTTTCCCTTGGTTGAATCGAATCCTTGACTCTCTCCCCTTTACGAGCATTGATCCTGTGTGTGTTTTCTTTTCCTTCTTCCTCTCCGCCTCCGCCTTGGGCACCGTTTCTTGCCATTCTGGGGCCTGTCTTTGCCTGCCCCCGCCCCCCATGTATGTGGTGGCCCTTTTCACCATCGTCATGTACCACTTTTAAAACAAGAAAGCCCACAAAATCTCGCCTGTGTCGGCATGGTACATTAGGTACCCTGCGATCCTAGTGCTGGCCGTACAACCGTAAACGTTCCAAGCTCTCTCTCTCTCTATGTACCTGTCGATCTCCACGATCACCTCCTCTCTAGACTGCTCAACAATTGGGATATCCCGTGGGAAGAAGTGATGCAAGTCAGGAGAAGAGCAGATCATACGAATGCATGAATCATAACGGATATCGATCTTCCCTTAATAACTAACGCCAAGAGATGCCCGGCAAACCTGGCGTCTGGCAGTGCCGCGCAGATCCGTACTTTGGGTCCGATGTTTTGGCAGTACCGGGGAATCCCAAAAAAAAACAACTGACCACCAGTAACCATATCATGATCATTTACTGTTGCATCTTGGCTTGCTTGCCGCAAGGGGAAAGACATACGTTTCAACGAAGAAAAACAAGTCTCATATTGGATCTCTCTTTCTCTCCTCTCTCTCTCTTCCTCTTCCCATCACCAACGTCTTGCCTTTTTCCCACTCTTCTTTCCACGCTAAAGATCGGGTATATATATATATATATATATCAAAATGTAGAAAAAAAGAGAATATCGGTTAGAGAATCCAAAGAAAAGGGGGGGGGGAGGCGATATTTTGGGCATCCACATGAGAATCCAATAGAAGGGGGAAAGAAAATAACAATAGATAGGCCCCCCATCCCCCACATTGCCATCTGTCGATCATTCCGTTTTCCCACAGAACGAACAGTTCAATGCAAAGTGCCGCAAAGAAAAAGAACCATCGAGTCCCGCAACGACGTGCTGTGGCGTTTGTCCACTCTCCAGATGCCATTGTGTCAAAGTGTCCATGCCTTGGATCCAGAAGCCAAAGGAACCCTGCTGCTGCTGCAGGGTTGTTCGCTGATAGATAGCGGGTACATGTACGGCCCAGCAAAGCAAGAGGGGCGATCAGGCTCGTCTCCGCCTCCACGTCCACGTCCGGTGCTTCATCGTCGGCCTGGAACAAGTTCCCCATTCTACAAACATGATACCCCCAACCCGAGTAGGAGGAAGAGACCAAAAAAGAAAAGAAAAAAAAGGTTACACCAGAACAAAAGAGATGTTTTATAGACGGTAAGATAAAAAGAGAGAATAAGAGCAGGCAAGTGATAGAGATATAAAACGCCGCATGATGCCGTAGCCCCGCCCATCCGCCCCGTTGCCGGATATCCCATAGGTAAGGTGATGTATGTACAGAGTCTGCGTCGCCAGCCTGCGAGTGGCGACCCCCATGAGCCCTGCGAGGCTCCAATATTCAATACACGCCAATAATAGCTTTTTTCTTTTGTGTTCCTGCCGAGAAAAGCACCCATGCACGCCTGCTGAAAGCTTTGATTTTGTGGCAATGAAGGCGATAAGCCCATGCCGGCTGAAAAGTCCCCAATCATAGGTGTCGTCGAGTTGCCGAGGTCTGAACCGGACCATTCGTATTAATTAGTGGTGGGATTAAGTCTGGTTCATTGTCAACTTCGTTCCTCCGAGGGCCGGGGGCGTATCGACCTTAGCTCTAGCTGTCTCTTGCGTTCGAGCTTGGCGTAGTGAAGTCCACAGGCGTTGCAGAGTGTGCGAGCGCCATCGGGCCCACGCCTCCATTCGGGCGTGTCAATCCTATTGCAGCTATGACACCGACCCGGCGGTGCAGCACGCTGTAGAACATGATTAGCGAACGATGCTGTTTCGTCCAGGAATTAGAGAGACTAACATTACGCCTTTTCTTCACCTCTGGGTGCCCGTAACCAGACTTGGCATCGTACATTGTGGCGTCCTCTTCTTCCATTGGTGGTTTCGGTCTTGCGCCTTCTCGTGCCCTCTCGTTCATAATGCTCTGCTGAACCACATTTCTGATGTTGTCAAGCATATTCTTAATCCACTCGGCGTTGCTGACCATGTCGGCGAGCTCACGATCGCTCGGTAGCCTCTGTGGGATCGGGTGGGCACCATGTTCCTCCTGTGCCAGTCTCCCGTAGGCGTCGGCAAAGTTGTACACTGTTCGAGCGGCGGATCCGATCTAGACGCGAGTTAGTGAGTGATTCCCTGCATACGACGTTGTTCGGCGGGGACATACCTTGGCAAGATATTCCGCATAACTCCATGCCTCGAAATGGCGGTTCAAAGTGGCTTCGTACTTGTCTCTGCCATTGTAGTCTCTCTCGTCCGGGTGGAGCGGTGGACGCTGGGGATCAAAAGGAGCTCCGTGGCGAGGTGGCGAGATGGGATAACCTGGAAGGGGCATTTGGCCTGGTGGTAGCTGGCCGGGCGGCGGGTATGCAGCGGGCGGCGGCGGAGGGGGTGGGTGAGAGTAGCCGCCATTGGGTTGGTGGGATTCGACAAGACGATGCTCAGGTTCGTGATGCCGTTGTATCGGGTGCTGGTCCAGCTTCGTCGGTGGTGAAGGCTGTGACCGCGAGAACGCGCCGAGGGGTTGAGGAGGCGGCGGCGGCGGAGGAGGTGCAGGCCGGGATGACATTGGGGGCCGACTATCTGAGAAAGGAGGTGCAGGATCGGCTCGAGGGAAAGAGGATGTCGGGTGCAACGTTCTGGGGGACGGGTTCTTCTCCTGGGACATGTCGGAGAAGTGCCGCGAGTGGGTGGAGGCGAACGGGGAGGGAAGGCCTTGTGAGCCCGTCATGGCAGTGGCAGGTGCTTGAGGCGGGAAAGACGATGACTTGACGCCGATGACCTCCTGGATAGAAGGAAGAGATTGGCGATGTGAGCTCTCCGTGTCGTCAGACGTCCTCCTCGAATCAACGGGAGAGATCATGCCGGGGCCACTCGCTGCATGTGTGCTGTGATAGGGAGGAAACCCCGACGGGGGTTGATGAGGGTTGTAAGGCGTTGTGGGCGTCATGAGGGCGGCTGTGGCCATATTGGATGGTCCTTCTCTAGGTAACCTGTCCGCGGGGTCTCTCGGGCGCTGGTCGTATCGATCTCGATCAGAGTTGCTAGCAGAGGTGAAACCGCTTCACAGCGAGGGTTGTGTGTTAGCAGGGCCCAACACGCACGGTCGAAAAAAAATCGGCCAGCAGCAACGCTCCCCAAGTCGGCACCAACCTTTGCCTGTTAGCAAGTCCGCCCGCTTCCATAGCGGGACTTGAGTGCTTCGTTCCAAAGTGAACAAGATCCGGGGCGGAGCCAGTTGCAGCCCCTACACATCTGATCCCGAAAAGTAGAGCAGCAAGAGTTGTCAAGCTCAGAGTCGACCTATGGGAGGGAGGGAGCGAGGGTGGTATTATTATGTTTCGTTGTAATGTTGACGTTGTTGGTCTGCTGGGTGCTGCAAAGCTTGAGGTAAGCTTCTGGTCGTGATAGGTGGTGACAGCTCGGACCAAGGAAAGACAAGGACAGGAGCTGCGGTTATGTATAGACAAAAGAAAAGAAGGGATGTTAAAGAGTTGAAGAGAGAGGGTGCGAGAAAAACGTGGTGGGAGGTGTCCAGATCAAGTATGGAACCAGGTTGCAGGGTAGGGTAGGCCGGTCGGTAGGTAGCAGTCACGCCAGTGGGCACAGAGGGAGCAACACGCTGGGCCAGGGCTGAACTTGCCTGGGAAGGATAAGCCGGCGTGTGAGATTGGGGAAGGGTACCTAGCGGTGACGGTGACGGTGACGGTGGCTTGGCTAATGAAGCCTGGTGGCTCGCTCTCGGTGGAGGGAGGGTCTCTTGCACTAGCGGCGGGTCCCACTAAGATAGATCTGATCAGACGGGTGGGTTTGGCGAGCAGTTGGGTGTTCAAAGCTTCTTTTCCGCCAGGCTCCTCAAGCGCGAGGTTTAGAAGGGAGCCGGGGGGTCATGCAACCCACGAGAGTGGCGGCGTTGTTTTCCCACCCTTCAATTTGGGCCCCAAGTGGGTCGGACAGCAATCCGCGGGCCTGGGTTGTGGATTGTGGGATTTGGGACTTTGGGTGGACGGTTATTCTTTCGTCTCGGAGCTGTTGGGAGGGTCCCGTCCCTGGAAGCCGGTATCTTGTATCGAGTCCTGGTCCGTGTAAGCCGCCCGTGTCCGGTTGCGGTGCCAGTGTTGCGTGCTGCATGTGTCTGAGAGGGTGTTGGTGCGGCTGCTGCTTGGTGAAGAGGGGGACACGATGGTGCCAAAGGCAGTAGGAGAAGAAGATGATGGAGCTAGTAGACCTCGAGAGACAGGTGCCGAAGAGCCCTGCCGGGGTGTGCAGGCAATACCACTTGGCCTCAGATGGCGTAGACCTGCTCTGAGTCTGGATCTCGCGACAGGGCGGGGTGACGATGTTTGGAGTGCCAAACAAAACAAAGGACTGGCTTGCCGAGGATGGACCTGGGAGCTAGGCCGAGTTCTGACTGTGGCCGAAGATGAGATCCGTCGATCGCGCCAGTGATGTGGTGGTTGCGAGGGGATGGATGGGGCAGAAGGGGGAGCAAATACGGACGCTCTTGGCGGCTTCTTACCTGGCTTTGGGAAACGCTTTGTCATTCACCTGTTCGCCAACGAGGGTGTTGGTCTCTGGTGTTGGCTGCGTAGAATTGGCTAATCTATTGCCGCCGACCGCTGGTGGAGATGATGTCGAAGGATGGATGGAGTGTATGGATGTTGGTTTCGATGGCGGCCGTTGGAGCCCTTCTTTCTCGAGAGTTGGAGGGCATTAAACGGGCCTGTCATGTGTCTTCCAAGGAGGGAATGCGCGATTCGCCGCGGTTGAAGGATTCGGCAACCACGGTAGGAAATGACGCCAGGCAGCTTTTAGGTGCAGTTACGAGGGTGGCTAGACAAGGGCCAGCGCAAGTCACCAAGAGAGAAAGAGAGCGCGGGCCAGAGAGAGAGAGGTCCAAGCCAAAAGCCCTGTGTCCAAGAGCTCGGGTAATCACCGTCCCATTCCCAGATCAGAGGCCAGGGTGGTGATCCAGGGACGGCAGCTGGAGAGTCAGATGGGAACCAAGCGGGAGGGGGGAGAAGGGGAAGAAGAGCAAGGAAAGCTTCGAGAAGGACGGAGGCTTGTAAGGTTTAAAGCGCAAGATTAAGGTAAGGTGGTGCAAGGCAGAACAGCAGATGGCCCAGGAGAAACAATTCCCGAGAAACGGATAGCATGTATGTGTGAATGTGGATATCCACGGTTACATAGGTGGTCAGGACAAGGACAGGCAGGACAGGACGAGACGGGACACGATCGATAGGGGGGGGGTGGCCAGGGTTTGGCTGCCACGATAAGCTGGCAGCTTGACGAAGACGATCCAACGCAATGACGAAGGGAACCACAGTCCATGAAGCAAAAGGCAGCCAGATCTCTTGGGTGGTGTGGGTGTGTAACTGCATCTCCGGGTGCATTCTTGAGGGGAGGGCAGGGTCTTGATGGGGGAGCACAAACTTGCATGTACATGCATTCGTCCATTCATTCATGCATTAGTACATACACAAGGGAGGTAGCTATACACACACATATACACAACGGGGATCGATGAACCGCGAGATCATGTCCACGGGACTTGGGAAGCGCGCACCGAGTGAACCCGGATGCGGTGATATCGACAGGAAACACCACACAGCCACCAGTCTCTCTGCCCGTCGACCTCGCAAGGGTGTCGAGAGGGGCAGTCGGCCGGCAGGAGTCGCTTGTCTCCCCGTTCTTGCAAGCAGACGTACGTCGTGAGTTGGTCTGGGTGCCGGACGAGCATTCCCGCAGGACTCCCGTTTCAGGGTGAAGTGAGGGAACTTTGTCTGCCAAGTACGTAGTCTACAAAGGAATCACAGATCCAATCTGCAAGTGAGCATGTACGTACGATGCAGCACGCCCTTTGCAGCCAAGCATCAGGTACCTCTCGCCGCCGCAAGCTCAACTGTCCAGGCTTTTCTGCACTTCCTACAGGCCGCAAGCATGGCATCCCCTCTGCATCCTCTGCATCATTGGACCAGGATCAATCCCTGTCCACCCACCTTAGCTTCTGAGATGTTGATGTGTGGGAATCGGGCACATCGTCCAAGGCGCAGACCCACCAATGCAACCCAGATTCGCGTGTGGGTGGGGGGGTGATGGAAGCCAGATGCAATTATCGCGACGGATGACCAGGGCCCCCCTTTTGGTTTGGTGCAGAGGAGTGCATTCCGCAGTAGCAGGGGTGAACCCAGTAAGACTGCACAGGGCCTGTTGCTCACCCCCCTGTCCCTGACATTGGACCTTGGAGCCAGACGAGGGTGTGGGGAGTCTCGGGAGTGGATCTCGAGAAGCAAACGAAATCTGGTTTCTGGGATGGAGACAGATGTGCTAGGATTGTTCCGGGATGGGGATAGATGCTGGGACCGCCCAGGAGTGTGAGCCCGGTGGGGAATAGGAGAGTTACCTCACAGGTGCAATCTCGGTCCCTCACCTTACATTGTCAGGACGATGGCCGGTAGAGGTGAAACTCGAGGCATGAGGAGAAGAAGGACCATAGGTAAACACGTAGGAACTGTTGTCCGATCTCTCTGCCGGTGGTGATCTGTTATGGATAACCCTTAGAGGCGAAGACGGTGTGACGGTGCGACTAATGCAGAACCATCAGGACTAAGATCATACCAAAGTAAGCATCCGGTCTGGCACAGCACACCTACTTACTTCGTACTTCGTAGGTCTTCGACGATGGTGTTAAGATACTGCACGCCAAGTCGGCAGACAAGACAGACAGTAAACGACGGCTACATCTTTGCTGCTTGTTTGGCTGTACATAATTCACCTTAGCAGGACCTCTAATCTGTGTGCCACGCACTTTACTCCGGCAGGTCGTCCTATGCTCTAGGGATGGTAGATTGACCGAGAAACGCTTTGACCACAGCGATTCTCACCGTGCCAGATCTCCTCAGCTCTCGTATTGTGAGCTATCACGAGCGCAGTAACCTTGATTATGCCTGCATGCAGTCGCAAACGTTCGATCTACCCCGTTCTGAGCGCATCCGGGAATGGCCATGGAAGCGGCGTCGAAAAGAGGGCGCATCGCGTATGCGTATTCGCAGAGTAAATCTCTATAAAAAGACCGTTGAAGCCATAGCTGAGCCAAGGGTTTCCACGAGTTGCCACTGGAGCTTCCCACCCGTACAGCGGCGTGTGGCGCCTGTACCTAGTAGGGTAGACAGGGCTACCGAACTAGCTAAGTTACCCTGACAAAACAGCAGCCTCAGAGGCTGTCCATGCCCTAATTCGGCAGTGCGAGACGCAGAACAGATGGACTCAGTGTCAGCGAGACAGCACTAGCTTGTCTTTCCTCGACGCCTGGCGCTGGCAAAGCGGCCGTGCGACGTGTGTATTTGCACAACTTCGGAGGTCGTTTTGTGCAGGTAACAACAACTGCTCGAGAGAAAAGATGCGAACCAACATCAGATCTCAGAAGCCGACCAGTCCGAGTCCCGACTGCAGTTAACTGACTCGAACACGTTACCGGAAGCTCACCCGGAAGGCCAAGACTGGCTGGCCATGGGGGGTTTTTTTTGGGAGCAAACCACTAAAAGAAGCTCCATTCCCATCTTGCAGCACAAGGTTTACAGTGGGTTGCCGAGGCCATCGGAGGGCACCGTAGTATGGGCAGTATGGGGGGGGGAAGCTGGGTCTGGGAGGGTATGGGCTCATCTCTCTTGACGAAAAAGTCGTACCACTTTCGACGACTAGTGGCCCGGAGGCAGGGTCCATCCCACTATTATTGGCCACAGCCAAAACGCCTTCTAGCGGGCCAGATCGAAGATTGGCTTTGCGAGTCGGGAAGCGGGTTCTGGTCTTAGTTTTTTCTTTGGGGGGGAGGGGGGATGGTCTAGGGGGCTTGAGGGGACACTTATGGGGGGAAGGGCGTCATAATGGTGCGGGTTTTGTGCGTCAACTGAGCCGCTAGAAGTGGTTCAGAGAGACGGAAGCCACCAGGGGGGTGGGGGGAAAGGGGGCATGACCGAACTTTGGTTCGCCAGAGTTGCAGCGCGCGCCAGCGATGGGCCAGCGATGGGCCTGGTGGACTTGCCAAAGGACTGGAGGGTACAGCCGTTTCTCGCCCACAGTCCCGATCTCAACAGCGGCGGCGCGGGCTGGGGTCAAAAAAAGGGGGGGCCGAACGCGAGATTTCCCAGGATTCTGGTAAGGCGGAAAGGGAAAGGTTGGTCGGCGATCGAGGTCTCGCGCTAGCGGGGGCTAACATCACCCTTTTCCCTGGGAAACCCCCCCCTTCGCCGGCCCCACCCCTCTCCTTCGACAATGTAACCTTTTTCTCGACACGAATTTCCAACATACCAAAGCCGTGCAGGCCAGGCAGGAGAAAAACCGTGACAGCGTTTGGTCTCTGCATCCGTCAACAGATCAAGACAGGGGTGTGCTAGGTAGGTAGGTAGGTAGGTAAAGTCGAATCTAAACCTTGTTCGGGGCGGCATACACATCATGTGGAAAAGGACAGAAGTACCTCCCGCACGCTAGATGATAGACAAGATACCGCAGAACCAGCTCGGCCTGGTTACACCGAAACAATTTCATGTCTCTGTCATCAATGCAAATGCCGCCACGGGCATGTCACTGCACCCGGCGGATAGGCCATCGTCACTGAGGCCCTTTGCACGCTACTCCAGACCAGACCACACAGCATCTAGACCAGTACGGAGTAGACCAGGCTCTCGCTCTGGATGACTGGACGGCGGAACGCTTTTGGCATCAGGACATTCCCCACGCCAGCTGGAGACGTCAGGTGAACGTCGAATCCAATAAGATCGGGGCCCCCGGCTCCATGAGCTGAATCGCCTCATTTGCTCTGACCGCGACTCCCAAATCGAGCATCGCCAGGCAGTAGCTCAACCCACCCGGTCCACGTTGCGGCGGAGCTTCTGTTGCAGATTAGGTATGCGCACGATCATGACACTCTCCTGTCAACTTCGAATAAGTACCTAGGTATGTGGCGGTGTCGTATCCTCCTTCCTGCTCTCGTCATGTGAGCTCAGGCGACGGTCGTTGCAAAGTGCGGCCTGGGACTCTCATCCCGGCCGAGACAAAACCACTATCGACATGCCGGCAGAAGAAAGGTTAATCGCCGACTCTCGTTGCTGTTTTTTCTTCTTATGCAAATTGCATGTCCCTCTCTACTGGCGGTCAATCTTGTCAGCGGTCTTGACATGACAGGGATGCATACTCCGACTCCGTAGGCACTAGGGTTGGGACACACAGCGCATCGGGTTGAAATTGCACCTCGAACACACTCTCGTCAACTTTGACTGTTCAGGCCAGAAGCCGGCTCTCGTTGTGCGGTCGCACAACATGTCAGTATCACCACTTAAGATCTACTAGACTCGGTTGGCTGTGGAGGGTAGCTGTCGCTACAAGACAAGCAATTATCATGCTGATCACCACCGCGTAATCCTGCCTTCAGTGCGGTGGCTAGCTGCAAAACAAATGCTGGCTTTTGCATGACCTGTCACCCGGCCTTGGGGCAATCGATACCAGCTCAGCCGTCTAGTCCTCTTCAGGTCACCAGTCCGATATTTGAAGGGGTCCGACAGGCAATGCCAACCTCGATAATGACAAGTGTGGCCGCCCCGATGGCTGGGCGTACATCCACAACGGCGTCCCAAGCGGCTACTATCGTTGAACATCCTGATAAATCGTCCACAATATGTGACTACAATACTACGGACCGGTTGTCTCTACCTTGGGTACTCACAGTCCTCGCCGCGGGAGACTGTCGAAGGCACGGGGCCATCACACTGGTCTGCATGAGATCGATGCAGCTAAGCAGATCGGACAGGCTTAGCCCACCAAACGCACAAGCCCGACACGCAACCCCCTTGGTAAGCTGAGGAATGCCCGTTGTGTACATACTCTAGCGCAGCCAGCTCTGGCCTCTCAAGCAACCAACATTGACTTAGCTGATCCCTTCTGTGCCACGTCGGCGCCCGAGCAAGCTGCGGGCGTGCTGAGACCACCCTTTTCTTTTCGATGGCGGAGCTACTTCCCGACACGGATTGTGCGATTGTGATTTGCATCGGGGGGGCCTCCTGTCAGTGCCTGTCCTGGACTCGACTTGACGTAGTTTATTGTGGACGAGACAGGGGCACAGGCACTCCCTTGCCTACCTACGTACGGTTGCCAAGCATGTTTGGGCCAAATGCGTGGGAGCAGTGGGAGATTTTGGTCACCGAGACATGATCCATGGATAGGTATGCGGGGGGCAGCACTAAGTACCTATTAAGGATGGGAAAGCAAGGGCAGATCCGATGGATGGGTGAGGGATGGCTCTCCCCGGCGGGCGATGGCGTTCGAGCAAGAAAAAGCAAATCTCTGGGCTGTTGGGCCATGCGGAAGGCTGGCCGAATAGTTTAGGTGGGTTTGCCCGCTAAATCCTGCCACAGATCTCGCCTGGTGACGTCTCGTCTCACCCAATGATCTATTCCGGAAGGATTTCTCCCCCCGTACGTTTCGCATTCCTCACGCCAATCCAGTCGACCCCAGCCAGGTCCCAAGGAGGCGATGTACCGCCGGGCACTTGATTATTTCTCGTCCACTGCACTACAATGAATGGGATCGCCAGGCGTGGCCTATCCGTCTTATCCAGGGTCGTGTCGTGGCGGACACAAGATTGCATCGCCTACTGCAACCATGAATCATCTTTCGGGGAGGTCGGGGACTCACTCGCCCACGGACCATGCCTGCTTCACTGCTTTACTGCTACACCCTCTCCATCTTGGAGCATTCTTCCTATGCGTACATATGGGATCTACCTGTCTACCGTTGATCCTTCTCCCTAAGCCCGAGGTTGAGATTCACGATATTGGCCTGCCAAGCGATTGCCCAGATTTAGAGCGTGGTCAAGGCCATCAGACTAGCCGTCAACTAAGAAACCCGTCGTCGATAAACGCACCACTGACTGCACCCCAGGAGAGCATGCCGAGACTCTGCTCGCCTATGACATGAACGGTATGACTCGACGTCGTCCATCGCTTTGACATGAGTTACTCCGTACATGACCGCTCGCTTGAATGGTCGCAGGCAATATGGCTCCAGAAAGGTGGGTTCTAGAGAAGGGGATGTCGCTGGCGTCGGTGCACTGGCGCCGACCGAGTACCACGATTCGTCTCCTTGTGGCACTGCTCCTGAAGCAAAGTTGGCAAAAGCCCGATGCATGATGACAATAAACGGCCGGGGGGTGGTCGCCTTGCTGAGTGCAACCGTATCGTCTGCCCCACGGCACATCGAGGTCGGCCAAGAAGGACGTGCAGGTTCCCATCGCATCTGGAGACCGGGAGCTGGAACGTCCCAGACTGACGATGCTCTTGTCTACATTGGATCAAGTGGCTTTGCTCCTACAAGCACAACAGACGACATCATTTGGGTGCGTCTATCCAATCCATTCCATCTCTGGTTCTGCGGTCGAGTATCGCCATACCATAACACCTGCGTACGCGCAGCAGCACTGTAGATACAGCGCATCTAGGTACCTGTCTCTCTTCACCTTCCACGGGGCGGGCAAATCGTTAGCGGACGTTAAGGCCCAGACCTGCCAAAATCTGGAATGTCAGGGGAGTTTCTTTAGGTTGTCTCTGCCGTGGCTCCACTCCCTGACACCTGCCACGCGAGGAAGGCATGCCTTGCCCCGCTTCGGGCCTGCCCTCGTTTAGCCCGCCGCCGCCGCCGCCGTGTTTGTGTGCTCCGTGGGAAGGTATTATTGGCATTAGCGTCGTGCCTTCCTTGCTTCAGAGGGGGTTGCAAGGCGAAACAACGACTGTTTGCCCTTTTTGTTTTCACTTTCGAGCATATCCCTCCAGTGCTCCGTTATGAAACATCCCTCCTCTTTTCATTTACCAGGTGCCCTCGTCATTCCTCAGTGACTCAGGGCTGAACCCGCCGATGTTTGATATCTGCAGGCTGGAGATTGTCCCATCCGCCAAGGCTATGTGCATTCCAGCGCATTACGCGACTTGTCACCAACTCTTCGCAGACGCCGGCGGCGTGTGCGACCGCCTGGCTCCCCCAGGCCCATTGGAAGGGAGTGGTCACTGCCTGTTAAGCAGACGCATGACTGAGAATACGAGCCGATCATCCGGCATCGCCTTGCCTTTCACCCTCCAGCTAAACCGTTCAAAGGAAAGATGATAATCAAGGCGATATCGAGGTTATTAATACCATTCTGGGCTAGGCGTGGATCCCTCAGTGTCTCCGTAGTTGACTGGGAGCATCGCATCGTGTGGTGGGCCTTGGTTTAGCCCTTCATCCTAGTGGAATGGTACTAACTTACCTCCAAGAAGCTACGATTGTTCGTTGTCGAGATCAAAGCATACAGCCCAGTCTTGATCTAGAAAGCCTTCCGAACTAGTACGCCTTGCTGAGCGTTAGCTTTCTCTCCAGAGCCTGGTCTTCGATGTTGGAATGAGGACCGTTTCAGGGCAAATGTTCAGAAGATTAACCTGGTTCCAAAAACTATCGGGTTCTCTCCTCGCCCAGAAACGACTGACACAGCCCCGTGTTTTGATACATCGCAGCCCATCTGAACCCTTGCCGGAGTTTGACCAGCTCCCTTGGTGGGTTCGCAGCTTCGACCTATTCGGGCTTTCTTGTCAATATGGCCTGAGCAGATGGCCAATCCCGGCCTGATATGCTCGTGTCTTATCCTTCCGAGCCGAACACGCACACGCACACACACACACACACACACAGACGCCGTACAACCGTCTTGGTCCCGTGTCAAGTATTGCTTTGTGCTTGTACGCACTCGTGGTCAAGGCCCGGTCGTACCAAATCGCAACCGGTTGCTTGCGGCAATCGATGCAGGATCGCGCGACCCTTGTCAACTCCTAGACAAGTAACCATGGCATTCGGTTGCACGACCCCGACACAATGGGTTTACTCCAGGCCAGATGCCGAAGTTCGCGGGTTCACCACTGGTTTTCATTGGGCATTTTACACCTGCACAACAGTGTCCTACACATCTTCTCTGCCTGTAAACCCGCAGCCACACGCAGCCAACTCAGGTCAGCATGGAGACAATGCTCACAGGTCCCTCAATTGGCTCTCATTCGGCATCGAAAGCTGGCTTTCGGCGGGACCCAAATAAACCACCGTTCTCTTTGACAAACATTTTCCTGTCTGGCTCAACTCGATCCCTCCGGATTTTTAGGCTGTTTCGACTTGACTCAGCATTGTAACCCCGCTCAGGGTTCATGTTGCATCATGTCATGGGTCCCAGGATTATCGTGCGTGATCGTACCCGGTTCATCTATGTTCTAACGAGATCTCATCGGACAATTTCCAGCAAACCAGAGTAAAGACGTTCTCCGGCTTCTCCCCTGAGCCCTGAGCTTTGCCAAGGGGCTGGTCAGACCGATACGTCACCCACCACCACTCAGGGCCTCAGTACCCAACGGTTCGCATAACCATACTCAATTCACGTTCTTTCTACCTCCTTGGAACAGCAATAATCAATGCGATATATTATGTGATCGTCTACAGGCTGTGGAGCACATACAAGTACAACCACGGGAAGCGAAATTGCGCGAAGCCTCCTTCAACGGTTCACCACATCCTCCTTTCCGGTGGAAGTAGTTAAACGCCTCGGCCACTTCCCTATTTGTGTTTCGGTTGATCACCAATCTCGATGCCGCTCATCGTGTAGCGCAGGTGAATTGGCCCAATACTCAGAGTCACAGTTGCGACACTACTCTGTAGCATCGAAGGGCAAGGCAACTTTGGGATGGGGCTTCGTCTCGAACGAGCCATGTTGTCCTAGGACTGGTTAGGGGACTTTTGCTCACCGGGCGTCTCCCGACGGTGAAGACTCGGTTCGGCCTTGGATGGCGGCGTGGCACTCGTTGAGGAGCCCCCTGGTCCAACAAACGGGGATGCAGCCAGTTGCATCCCTCTGCTAAAGAAACCGAGCCTGGGTCTATTGTGGATTCCACGTCACTGGGGTCTCCATTAACAAAAAGGATTTGTCTCTCGGGCCAAAATCCCATAAGCTTACCACGACACTCGCTCCAGGAGAGGTAGCCTTTGCTTTTCCGCTACTCTGTTCATGGGCACTGGATGTGGTATGTTTGCTTAATGAAGCGCACCAGGAGAAGCAATTAATCAATCCGTGCACTCTCGGCAGGAGCATTGATCGGTCAAGCTGATCCTGGACCTTATCAAGATCGGCTCCCCGTCATACCTGATCTGATCACCAACAGCTGTCAATGTCACCCTGCTCCCTGCTCGCGCCAACCACAACCATCGCCCGTAACCGATTATACGCCCACCCTTGTATGGTAGCACCCAGAAACGGTACTGTGCTTCCTGGGAGTGCACATCTATCGGGGAAATTCCCCGTTCTTGGCCACGCGCCGCACGTTTCTGGTCTGCTTTGGTGGTCACAAGCGACTGCTTCAGGGTTCTCGAACACGGAACCGGAAGGCTCGTCGGCTCATTCAGATCCAGGTGACAGGCCAAAAATGCGAGGCGGTCCTCACCGCTGTCACCCCCCCCTGGTCGACCGTTGGAAGGCAAACCCTTGCATGCATCCTTTGCGGATCGACTCAGCACTTTAACCCTGGCTCTCTTTAGCACGCACGAAGACCAAACGGGTCTCATCCTTTGGAAACACTCCCCATTGTTGTCGCATGGATGGTTCGACGCTAGGATCGATCCCCGGGTTTCCAACTAATGCACCCTCTTCTGACAGAACAATGCACTGATCCCTCAACCATGGGCCGGGCCCCCTACTAGGATTACCAATATGTGGACGACGATCCTTGCAGAGACTTCTGCTTGTGCGTGATTTCTAGACATGGACGCATCGCATTGCACCTATTACAGGACCATCACTGCGTGAGTACCTACCGAGTCTTTGGCCCCCAAGATGAACAACGGGGTTGTTCTTATTGAACTATGACGGCAGGCGAGACTCTCGGGAGACTTACGTATTGTCATTGGCCATGTAGCTCTCATGTCCCATGCTGTGTCGTAGGCAAGTTCTTTGGGGCACCAGATCTCACCTGCCGACGTCGCCTTTCCAGCTGTCGCACTTGCTTCCTATCGTGGCATTGCCCGAGGAGCGACGGACGGTGGATGCAAGGTTCTGCATTTGGATGACATGTGGCACCAGTTGAGGCATGGATGCAGACCTCCCACACTCTGAAGGAATGGGGCCAGGTTCAACCGGTGAGAGACGGTGTTGGCAAGCAGTTCTTTGCGGGCCGGCCGGGAGGGTGTGCTGCAACTAGGGAAGGAGAGAGAAGTTAAAGAGTCGTACCCATCTGCTCTGAGGTACGCTGGAACAAATGAAACCATCAGGGTGGGTGGTGCTTGCTCTTCCAGATGTCACAAGCAAAACAAATGGCATGCCCAAAGTCGTGCCGACGAGCCATGTCGACAACACCTTTGACGACAGGCTCGGAAATAGAAACACGTTTCTGCACATTGCACCGGAGGACCGTCACGGCAGATGCGGCCCAAGCACCGATGGGTGAGATCTCTGCATGTGTCGGCGAATCAGCGAAGACGGTGGCCCCTGGGATCGGATCCTGTGGGTGGAATGACACGGTTTCACGATGCCCTGTCAATTCCCTCCCCCAACCCCCCAGGACTGGTCGCATAGTTAGGCGCGCGCGGTGCACATGCTGCCTGCTGACAGCTTGCAGATCGATCTGAAATGAACTTGTGCCGCCTTCGGGGGATGAGCACACCACTGTACAAGTACGTGCGGGCGCGCGTGTGTGCGCCCACCACGCTTCGCTCCTGGGGGCGTGTGCAGCTGGCGCGAGTCGCACCTGTTCGCCCGTATACGAATATCTTCCTTGCCGTTTGTGATGGTGGTGAACAAATCAAAGAAGAGGAAAAGAGCACCATGGTGGTAGTAAGTGCAGGGTTTTTTCCAATAGATCGCGCTGCGCCAGTGCAAGGTGTGACGCCATTATGGTCCGACTTTTGTCGTCCTCTCTAGTGAGGCTTCTAGGCGAGTGTGTAGCTCATCTGACCAGCGCTAAAACCTCATCTGACCGCAACAGGGGTAAAAGTAGAGAAGTTTTAAGTTCATCTACCCTCATCACTATTTTCAATTTCTTTTCCGACCAGGTTAGATGAGCTCTTATTAAGAGATAATAGATAAGAGAAGAGAGTATGTTATCTAAGATATCTAGTATATAATTAGTTACTAATTAATTATAAGTAAGAAATTTCTCTATATTATCTAGAATATTTATTATATTATTATATAAAATACTATATAAATTTAAATAAAAGGAGAAGAAATAGATATATTATATTAGATATTTATAAAAGAAAAGAATATTTTAAATAGAGTAATAGAATTATAAAATAGATATTTATATATAGATATAAGATAATATATATAAGATAATATAATATTTATATAAGAATATAAAAATATTTCTATAGCTTTATTTAAAAAATAAATCTAATTATTTTATTATTTAAAGAATATTTAAATAATAGAAGAAGAGATATATAAAAATATAGATATTAAAGATAAGAAAAGATATATAGTTAGTAAAAAATAAGTTAGAAATTAGTTTATAATTAATTAAGCTTATAGTATTATAATCTAATCTAATATCTAGAGGATTAAAGAGTGTATATAATAATAGTAAAGTAATATAATAATAAGAAAAAAGAATTAATATAAAAAAAACTAATTACTAAAGGATTAATAAATCTTCTAAGAATAAGACTTAATATCTATAATAGAGTCTTAGTAGAGATATTAGATAGTATAATCTAAATTATACTAAATAGAAAGATAGGAGTTTAGAATTAATTAGAAAGAAGTTAAAAAGAACTTAATAATTAATTATAACTTATATTTATACTTATAAATATAGGAAGTATACCTCTAGATATTATTATTAGGCTTATATAGGTAGAAATTAATAGTCTAGACCATCTTATTAGTTTAGAACTTACTACTCTAGAAGTAGAGGGCATAAGAGAATAACTTCTAGAGCCTCTATTAATAAATTAATTATTAAGCTATTACTATATAATTACTAAATAATTATACTTATAGTCTCTAGGCTAATAATATAAGAAGGGTCTATTATAGTATAGGTATTAGCTATAAGGGTAAGAGGTAAAGTAAAGAGGTTTAAGATAGAGAGAGAAGAGGGAGGAAGAGTCTAGTCATACTTCTTCTAAGGCTAATAGGTTATTTAGTTTATAATTAATTATAAACTAATTAGTTGTAAACTAGATGCCTTATTATCTATATCCTTATATTTAGTAACTAATTACTAAATAATTATAGGTATAGGTCTTAGCTAATCTATATAGATACTAAGTAAGAAAGCTATCTTATTATCTTTAAAACTATAGCTATTATTATAATATAAGAGAGTATTATCTATAAGCTATAAGTATATTAATAATTAATTAGTAAATACTAGATAAAGGCTTAGTAATTAATTCTATTTATAGCTTTCTAAAGCTTATTAATAGTCTTATCTAAATAGTTAAAGTTCTAGATAGAGGAGGATAGAAGAGATAAGCCTTTATTAGAAGCTATAGAGTTATTATTATCCTCCTACTAATAGTTAGTATCTAGCTATAAGTAATTAAAAATTGATTTAATATACTAAGAAGATTGATAAGTTATCCTTCTACTAATAATTAGTATCTAATTATAAGTAATTAAAAATTAATTTAATATATTAAGAAGCTTAACTTAATAGGATCTAAGCCACTAAGAGCTAAGCTACTAAAGGCTATAGGGCTATTATCCTTCTATTAATAATTAGTACCTAGTTATAAGTAATTAAAAATTAATTTAATATATCTTAGTAGTAGAGGCACTAGAGAAGATAGTAGGAGCCAAGCTACTAGAGGCTAAGCTAGCTAGAGCTATAGGGTTATTATCCTCCTACTAATAGTTAGTATCTAGCTATAAGCAATTGAAAATTAATTTAATATATCTTAGTAGTAGAGGTATTAGAGAAGATAATAAGGGCTGAGCTACTAGAGGCTAAGCTAGCTAGAGATAGAGAGGTATTCTCCTACTAATAGTTAGTATCTAGCTATAAGCAATTAAAAATTAATTTAATATACCTTAATAATAGAGGCATTAAAGAAGATAATAAGGATATTTAGTATGTCTTAGAGAAATATTAGTTCTCTAGCCTATAATTAATAAGTAATTAATTATTATATCTAGTTAGTAGTATTACTAGTATCTAGGCTATAATTCTTATTATTATTATTATTATTATTATTATTATTATTATTAATATCTATCTATAATTAGTTAGTAAATTAATTACTAAGTGATTGATATAAGGAGATTTTCTTATAGGAATAGGGGAGAGGGGAGGAGTCTAGCCTTAAGAGGCTGGATTATAAGAGAAGTTATAGTTCATCCTACCTACTATAATATTTATATATTAGACTATATTAATTATTAATTAGTAAATAAAGTATTTACTAATTAGTTATATCTATACTAGCTATCTTATAGTTAATTATAATAGGTATAATATCTAACTTATTCTTCTTAACCTATATACTATAGATAAGACTATAATAAGCCCTTAGATTATATGTCTTAGGAAATAGTTAGTCCTAGAATTAATTAGTAAGATATTATCTAATAATTAATAATTAATTATACTTATATAGATATAGAGCTAGCTCTTATTATCTATATAACAGTAGAACATCTTACCTAATATAATTATCATCTTATTATATATATTATACTTAAGAGGGGGGAGGTTGGCTAGATATACTACTAGATATGCCTAGTAGTTAGAAGAAGCCTTATATAGTATTATAATAATTAATTACTAGAAATAGAAATATTTAATAAATAATTCTAGGAGAGAGAGGTTATAGATATTTATATAATAGATTAGTAAATAATTATAATTAGAGGAGGATAGATAGATAGAAAAAACTAGATTTTTTTCTAATATATAAATAATTAGTAATTAATAATAAATATATATAATACTAAAATCCTTTAATAATTGTTTATATTAGAGTTTTACTAATAAGACCTATAATTAATTATTGCTAAGGTTTTACTATACTAAGGTTTTATTACTTAGATCTATACTATTATTAAGATTAATTTATTTTTCTTCTAGCTAATCTATTACTAATTAATTATACCACCCTCTTTTTTTTCTGACTATTATAAATATTATAATCTTCTACCTCTTCTACCTATATTTATAACTAATTACTAATTAGTTATATAATCACTAACCTAACTATATATAGAACTAATTACTAATTAATTATATTACTCTTAACTTCCTTTTATAAGAATAAGCCTGCCTACTAATAGTATGTTAAGAATGGCTATTCTTCTAATAACTAGCTTTCTTCTCTAATAACTAATAATTAGGATGAGATAATACTAGTTACTAGTAAGATTTACTACTAAGCCTAAGATAGTAAGAGCAATCTATATCCTAATATATATCCTATAGAATTATTTAGTAAGTACTTAGTATAGTCAATTAATAATTAATTAGAACTATAAGTTCTCTAAGGCTAATAACCTATATACTTACTATTAGAAGTATTATTAGATTATAATTAAGAAGTACTACTCTAGCTATAAGCTAGCTAAATATATAATCTAGGTGAATAGTAGGTATTTTAATTAATTATAAATTATTTATTTATTTACTAATTGATTATTAGAGTGGTATATTAAGGTTATAGCTAGTCAGAACCCTAATCAAACCCTCTACTAGCCTAAGGTTCTAGGTAATACTCCTTCTCTAGTATTTTTAGAGGAGGTGTTATCTTTAGATAGTGCCTCTAATAATAAGAATAGAGGAGCTAGGGCTGGCTCTTCTATTATTACTATAGTAAGTACTTCTAATAGGTATTAGAAATAATTACTAATTAAATATATAGCTTAAATATCACTACTATAATATCCTACCCCCTTTAATCCTCTATACTTCTACTACCACCACCCCTACTTAGGCCTTATTATTATCCTTTAAGATTAAGGTTAAGAAGAGTATAAGATGATTTCTAAGTCTATAGAAACTAATAGCTAATTAGTTCTAGCCTGCTATCTAATATAATATCTATTATACTGCCTGTCTTACTGTTATCTATTATGCTATCTATAATATTGCTGCCTCTAGCTTTATTACTGCCTCTAGCTCTATATTAGATAATATTATATATAAGGCCTAAAGCTAAGTAGGGTTAATTACTAATTAATTCTAGACTTATTATACTATTTATATTATTATTAGTATCTTAGACTCTTTATTAAATAATACTATATATAAGACCTATAGTTAAGCTAGATTAATTACTAATTAATTTCAGCCTCTCTATAACCTCTATATCTATTATACTGCTATCTCTACTACTAGCTCTACTGCCACCTCTAATATTACTATATATAAGGCTATAAGCTAAGTAAGGTTAATTATTAATTAGTTCTAGTCTTATTATACCTCTGCCGCCCCCTCTAGCTCTACTACTACCTCTAGCCCTACTATATATAAGGCTATAAGCTAAGTAGGGTTAATTACTAATTAGTTCTAGTTCTATTATACCTCTACTACTCTCTCTAACCCTACTATATATAAGACTATAAGCTAAGTAGGGTTAATTACTAATTAGTTCTAGTCCTATTATGCCTCTACCACCCTCTCTAGCCCTATTACTACCTCTAGCCCTACTATATATAAGACTATAAGTTAAGTAGGGTTAATTACTAATTAATTCTAGTTCTATTATGCCTCTGCCACTCTCTCTAGCTCTACTACTACCTCTAGCTCTACTATTATTAATGCTTCTGCTACTATTAAGAGTGTAAGCTAATTACTAATTTATTAAGAATTAATTACTAACTATTTTTAGTTCCTCCTCTATATCTCTATAATTAATAAGAACTAACTCTTAATTAATATAATTAAGATATATAAACATATAGGATAATAGGGCTCTTATTACTACTATATTACTAAGAAGTAGTATAAGTCTTAAATTAATTGCTAATTACTCTATTAATTATTTACTAATTAATTTAGCCTGCCTACCTCTTAAGTAGTATGATAAGAGTTGTCTAATCTAGATAATCTTTAAGAATCTCTTTAAGAAGATAGAATTTAATAATAATAATAACTAAGCTTTATTTTTTCTCTCTCTTAAAATTAATTAGTAAAGTTTTACTAATTATCTACCTAGTAACTATATACTAATTAATTCTATACTATAGAGTTTATTGATATCTAAACCTACTCTACTTAATATATTTCTTTAGGATTAATCTAAAATAAGCTCTATTAATATATAATTTACTAGTATAAGATACTATATATAAATAGAGTAAGTAATTTCTATCTTCTCTAGATATATCTTAATCACTTTATAATTAATTTTTAATCTATCTCTAATATAATACCATTCTTATATAGAGATTCTACAGGCTATAAGTAGTATGTCTAGTTAGTTATCTAGCTAGATAATCTCCTATCTTATAAGATGCTTAATATTTATACTATCTAGTTCTCTTATATATTCTAGATAATTATTTACTAACTGATTAATAAGGCTATATTATTATATACTCTAGAGAATAATTCTATTACTTCTAAGATGATTAAAATAAGATCTATCTATTAACTATACTAATAGGATCATCCTTCTTAATAAATCTATATTAATATCTTTATTATTATAGTATAACCCTACTAGAAGAAAAGGCTAGGCTACTAACTCTTATAAAGTAACTTACTATATAATACTAGTATAATTAATTAGTAAGTTCTTAGCTATTAATAATTAATTATAAATTACTTATTAATTTATAGTTCTAGTCTTAGATTATATCTTCTACTTCTACTTCTAGTTCTGGTTCTACTTCTAGTTTTAATTCTAGTCCTGCTTCTAGTCCTACTTCTAGTTCTCTTCTAGTTTCTAGCTCTTCTATTTTAACTTCTACTTAAAATAAATACTAAGAAGAAGTAATTACTTCTTAATTAGTTCTAAAGTAAGATAAGACCTCTATAATAAGTAAGACTAATAAGTACTAATAACCTCTTAGCTTATTTAGTAGTCTAATTCTCTACTTATACTTATTCTTTAGCTAGTATAATAAGATCTTAAAGAAAGAATAGAAAGAAGATATAGTAGATAAAATCTACTTAAGTAAAGCTTCTAGTCCTATTTCTAAAGAATAGTAATATAAGAAATTAATTATAAACTAATTATAATTTATAAATTAATTAACTATCATCTAGATTGATATTAATAGCTTAAAAAAGCAAGTTTATAAGACTATCTACCTATATAAAGTTTATTAGTAAAAGAAGTAAAAATATCCTTTAGTAGAGAAGTATAATTCTAAGTATATAATCTAGTTATAGTTTAAAGATCCTTAGTAGGTAAAGAAGTAATCTAGCTATAATTAATTTATAATTAATTCTAGCTAAGTCTATACCTAAGCCTCTTAATCTATAATTAAAACTTAAGTTTTATTCTCTCTATCTCTAGCTTTTATTAATACTCTTATTCTATCTTTTCTTATTAAAGCTTCTCTCTCTTCTTTTCTCTTTTAAACTCTTCTTATGCCTTCTATTAATTTAGATTCTCTTATTCTATCTCTTAATAATATAGATTATCTTAAGTCTAATAGCTGTTTTAAGTAGATATATAATAGAGGGATCTAGTAGAATTACTATATCTATAGAATTAATTAATAAGTGATTTCTATTTAAATATAGAGTAATATACTCTTATTAACTCCTTCTATAACTATGCCTATAAAATCAATTAGTAAATAATAAATAAGTAGTTAAGAGGTATTATACTCTTATTAACTACTCTCTTAACTGCTTCTTAGGCTGTTTTAAGAGATATTAAATAAGGAAACTGAAAATAATAACTCTTTATTACTATTAAGGTTTTAATCTTAAGATTGACTATAGTGTCTATAAAAGGCCTTATATCTTTTATGCTTTTTAGTCTTTATAATTAGTTAGTAATTAATTTAATATAAGATAGATCACTTATATACTCTTATAATAAATGCTATTCTCTGCCTGTATTTAAACACTAGTAGAGTAATATAATAATTAAATACTATATAATTAATATGTCTTATCTTATAATATAACCTAAGAATCAAGCTTCTGGTTTCTAAAGATATAATTAGCATAGAATTAGTTAATAATTAATTAAGAGTAAGAGAAGATTTACTGTCTGATATAATTAAGAATAGATATATATTGTCTACTTTAAATATAGGCCTGTTTATAAAGAATCTCTACTAGATTAGTATTTAGAGAAATACTATTCTATTAAAAATCTTATATTAGGAAATAAAAATGATTTAGCTCTAATTTAATGATTTATTAAGTCTTATATTTAGCCTACTTAACAACCCTAGGATTAGAGTGTTCTATAAGAATTAATTAGTAAGTAGTATCTAATTAATTACTAAATGATTTAATACCTTAAAGATATTAATAAATACTATTATAGACCTCTAACTAATAGCTAATTAGATCTATTATCCTTCTTTAAAGTTAAGTAGTCTCTAAATTTAATAATGAAGAGATAACTTAATTAATTTCTTACTAGAAATAAATCTAATAAAGATAGATATAGTTTATGATCTAATATTTAGGTAGATAATACTCTAGGTTAACATCTATAGAGAGATAGATACCTAATCCTAGGAAATCAATTAGCATTTAATTAATAAGCAATTTATAATTAATTTAAATCTTAGATATTATTATAATTCTGGTTAAATATAACTCTATAGAGCCTTAATCTATAGATATAATACTACTTCTAATAATAATTATATTAAATCTTAAAGATATTAAATACCCTTTTAAATATTAGATAGTATGTATTAGTATTACTAATATTAATAATAATATAGATAAGAGGTAGAGCTAAAAGAATATTAGTATATTATAATTAATTAGTAATTATTTAGTATAAAGATATTATATCTTATTAAGAAGTTTCTGACTATACAGCCTAAATAATCTTATTATCTCTAGATGTTTAAAGATATTTATAGTTTATATTAATTTAAATTAATTTAAATATATAAGATTAAAGAAGTTCTACCTATTCCTTAAGAAAGCAGATAATAAAGAACTAAGGTCCTATAATCTTAATATATTAGATATACTAAGAATTAATTAGTAAAGGCTCTATAATTAATTAGTAATTAAGCATACCTAAGTATCTAGAGAACTGTCTTACTATCTCTAAAACTTAAAAAGGGCTGCCTCTAAGCTAGAACCCTTAGAAGAATGAAGTAATCTATACTTAGTGATATATACCTAAAAGTAATTAATATTTATAAGACTCTTATAAATATTAATAAGAGTCTTTCTATTATAAGAGGTATAATATTTAGCTATAGCTAAACTAGTAAGAAAATCAGCTAGAATTAATTAGTAAGTACTTTCTAATTAACTTTCTAATGATTTCTTACTCCTTCTTAATAGAGGATTATTTATCCTCTAATATACTTTAAGAAGCTCTCTAAGTATCTTTTCTAATAGTCTTATAGATAGAGGTAATAGATAAGAATAGATACTATATAAGGTTATTAAGATATAACTATAAGCTACTAGATCTTTAGAAATTAAAAAGTTCTATTAAACTAAATATTCTTATATCTCTATCTTACTATAACCTATAGAATAGATATAATCTAATAATTAATTAGTAATCTATAATTAATTACTAATTAATATAGAAGCCTACTATATAGTTTACTCTAATAAGATATACTATTAATAATATAGTAAGTCTCTATTATAGATATTAAAGTAATAGTTCTAGAATTAAGTATCTTCTTAAGTAGATTAAGATATAAAAGAAGCTTAACTACTAAATATTTTTAAAAATAGGTATTAAGAGTTCTAGGTATAGATATAAAGTTCTTATAGTAAATTAAGATTAATCTTATATTAATAATAGTCTATAATAATTAATTAGTAACTAATTATAATAAGAAGAAGATATATAATATATCTAACTATTAGTTATTACCTATTTATAAATAGTAAGTAGATATTAATAGACCTTCCTCTCTAGAAAAGCTTTCTAGAGATTAAATATAAATCTAAAGTAAGAGAATTAATTAGATATTAGTTAGAAACTAATTATAGAGAAAATACTTATCTAATCAGTCTATTTTATATTATAAACTCTCCTTAACTCTCTTAAATCTTCTTTATAATTATCTAAATCTCTTTAGATATAGAAGAATAAGAGAGATCTTTAATCCTCTTATTAAGATATTTATAGACCTTAACCCTACTATAGAAATAAGTTGAATATTAATAAAGGATATCTTTAAGATAAGCTAAGTAAGTAGAGTTAAAAGCTACTATCTATCTTTAAGAATATTAAAGCTATAATATAATTAATTAGTAAATAATTAGAAGCCACTATAAAATATATAGTAATTAATTTTAATTATATATATAATTCTTAGGGCTATTAATCTAAGTATTATAAAGTCCTATAATAAGGATAATATAATAGACTCTATATTTACTTATCTTTAGATATTTAAGGATAGTTAATATAAAAACTAAATCCTAAATCTAAAGAGTATTAATTATAGATCTATATAAAGAAGAAATAAGAATAAGACTATTACTTTAAGTAATATATTAATATTTAGATACTAATAATTTCTAATTAATTATAAACTAATAAGTAATCTATATCTAATTAGTTTCTAATTAATTATAATATATTAATTTCTCTCTTAAGATATCTATATAATTATAAATCTAATCTATAATAATATCATTATTATTATTAAAATCTATAAGAGCTTATTACTAATTAGAATTAAATATAAAAGAAGTTTATTAAAATAGAAAAGAGGAAAATTCTAAAGCTATTTCTATTAGTATTAATATCATAAAGATATAGAGTTAAGAATATTAAAGAAGATAGTTAGATTCAATTTTAAATTGCTTATTTAATCTGGCTACTTCTCTTATCTATTATCTCTTGATAAGAGCTCATCTGATCTGGTCGGAAAAGAAATTGAAAATAGTGATAAGGGCAGATAAACTTAAAATTTCTCCACTTTTGCCCCTGTTGCGGTCAGATGAGGTTTTAGCGCTGGTCAGATGAGCTGTAGTCTCCTTCTAGGCCTCCCATGGCACGACAGCCTCATACCCCAGTCGTTGTTGTCCTCCAAGGGGGCCAGAGGAGAAGCCTTGCCAACCCGCGGGAAGGGGTGCAGTTAGGTGTTCTCAACCACCTCGCGGTCTGTCACTAACAAGGGAAAGAGCTCAACTCGTCTTACCCACCCAACCCCGGACAAAGTTGGGTCGTCAACAAGGCCATTCCCCTCCACTCGGGAGGTCCCTCGTTGGTGGGAGCGATGGAGGGGATTCAGGCTAAACGACAAGCGTCATCGCAGTTCAGATCCCTGGGATCTGGCTCGAGTGGGCCATGGCTTTTCATCTTGGGTCGTGCCTGTTGCCGCGATCTTGATTTTCTCTGTCGGACCTGGTTTGCCCAGACCGTCCAGAAAGCCGTGGCTCTCACACCGGGCTTTCCTCTGCATAAACCGGCTCCTTTATCTCATCCATATCCCGCGAACAGGAAGGATAAGAACAAGAAGCATCGCGTCTCTAAAAGGACGTGACCAGATATCTCACGCCGTGCACATGAACTTGGATCTTCTCTATGCCACTTGGAAGCCTGGAGCCCCAGAGTATTGCGATTGACTCGATGAGTTGAGCTCAACGGGCCCCTCCTAGCCTTGCACACCAGACAGACATCGTCGGACCGATTCCCAAAGAGCCTGGGAACCATGAATTGAGTGTTCATTGACCAGGGACCAGACGGACAGGGTTCTTGGCGCTGACATGGCTGGGGCGTGCAAATGCCTTTTTGTTCGTTTATTGACAGCTCTGCAGGTCTATTGCCTCGAGTAATCTGGAGGAGGGGAGGCGTCTGGATTCGATTCATTGTGCAGATGCATGGGATGGGATGTAAGGCAATGGAGTGCCAACAACGTTTATTCTTAGCTTGGCCGGGGTGATGTGGTGGTTAGAGTGCTTTCGAATCCGCATCTCTCTCTCCACACACACACACACACACACACACACACACACACACACGAACATACGAGCAACAAAACAAGCAACCTAGGCCAAAGGGCACGGGAAGATGGTGGCCGGTGGGAGCAGGCAAACCGAGGGCATCAACGGGGGGGTTCGTTGAAGAAAAGTGACAGGTCGTAAAGACGGCCGGGGGGAATCACGAAACGAGACGAGGGCCCGGAAACAGTTTGGTGAGAAACGTTGTGGGCAGGGTGGTGGTGCCAGGCCAAGGTCTGCGGTTATCCATCAAAATCTCTTCACACCCATTCCAATATCGGGGCCACGCCCGAACCTTGTTTGGACCACCCGATGCGATGCTGTGGTGTTCACGCACGGCAGTCGGCCATCTCTCTCGCCTCTATCTCCTTTTGCGCACCCCCCCGGGACGGTTGTTGCGGTGGGTGGCGTCTGTGGCCCTGCCTTTGCGTTGCAGGGGAACCAAAATGATGCAAGGAGAATTGTGACTGAATGGGCGCCAAGGTCACGGCCGGGGGCTGCGCATGTCTGTGTGCCGAGTGGTGTGACGCATGAGAGCAATCTGGGAAAACCAGAGTCGAGCAATAGATGGAGGCAGGCAGGCAGGCAGGCAGATGGATGGATGCGGGTGTGCATCGCCGATGTGAAATCCAATCTATCGAAACCCCTACTGTATCTCGTCTCCAGCCGCCCGTCCGATCTGACATGGGTGGGAGGGAGTCGTAACGCGGATGGATGTGATCCAAACAGATTAAGCAGACACCACCGCAGAAACACACACAGAGAGAGAGAGAGAGAGACCTCGCATGCCCGCTAGACAGACAGGTTCTGTGGCCGCACGGAAACACACTTCACACACATGCCTCCTCCTCTTCCTCCTCTGCTTTACTTGTCACTTTCGACAGGTCTCGTGTCACAAATACCAGATGTCGTTTGGGGAATTTAGTATTATGGGCCGTACTGTTGTCCCCACGTACGTACATACTTGTACATGTATATGCGTATGCGTTGTTTGTTTGTTGCAGAACGAGAGTGGATGCTGCTGCCACTGCTCCTCCACTGGAGCCACTGGGGCCACTGGGGCCTGGGGAGGGAGGCGTTCGGGATAGGGGCCGTGATTCGCTGATACGGGTTCCCGGCAGATGTGGGCTGCAGCAGCACCATTTGCATGTTCGTTTTGGGCAAGCTACTTGCACGCTGACACACGGCGGGTTTCTTTTTACGGGCAATCTCTGGCGAAAAGTACTCCCCTTCCAAAAGAGGGCATTTGTGGGAGTGAGTGGCAGTCCGATCTGGAAGACCAAGATACCTCGTCGACGACTCGGTCAACAGGCCCACGACCATGGCCAGCATACACATACCAGAAAGCCTGCTGTGTGATGTGGATTTTCTTGTACCTTCAGCTCTGCAGATGGGGCGTGGGCATTGGGATTACCTCCGCGAGCGCAAGTACGCACGCACACACGTACATCGGTCTCGACCATTGCTTCTTTGCAAAGCTGCGAGAAGGGGCCGTGGATTCGAGCAGAGAGGTCTCTCTTGACAACCACCCCGGAAGCCACCCGTTCCTAAAGGGGCGGAACTACCCTTTCTTCTTTTTCCTAGACCAGGAGCTAGCCAGCAGGTCGTTATTTCCGATATGGGGGTCAAATAGTGCGTTGCGTCTTTCAGCAGAGTTGTTGATCGGCGCAGCGCCATCCACGGTCGAGACCATCTCAACAGGCACGCCCTCGGACTCAACTGCAACTAGCCGGAGCCGGTCTCGAAAATGCAAGAAAATGACGACGCGAACGGCAAGGGAGTGGCATCGCCTGGCCTGCTGCCTGCCTTGCATATGTGAGTGTCAAGAGGAGGGGGTCCTATGTCTTTCTTTCTTTCTTTCTTTTCGATCCAGCTGAACGACGCGTATTCATCTTCCCCGGTTTCGTCTGGCGACACATACACGCCCGCATACCGATCACAAAGTCAAAAAATACGCTTATCCTCCTTAACCTACCTGCCTGCCCTCTTGGGAACTGAAAAGGGGGGGGGGAGAGCTTCGTATGGAGCAAACGTGTCCCGTGATGTGATGTGGCTGTGGCTGGCTGGCTGGCTGGCTGGCTCGTGGGCCGCAAGCTTGCCATCTTGCCAGTTCAGGGACGGGACAGGTCAACGGGCGAGTTTTACATGCACGTTGGGATGCATTCATTCCCCCAGGACCCAGGCAAGACTCTTGTAAGACATGACGTGACAAGACGAGACAAGACAGCACAGTGCATGCCCGAGCGGGCCAGGCCTTATCTCCTTTTGCTCCGCTGTTGTCTGGAGGAAGTTTTCCATGTCTTTCGCCTCCTCTTTCGGGGTATCGACGCCCTTACGCGTTTCTCGAGAGAGGCTAAAGAATTCCGCAAAAAAGGTACCTAGACGTCTGTCTAGATGTTTTTTTTTTTTTGCCACCGCTGGATACAAAGCTCCGCCTCGTGGTGTCGCCGCTCCAAGTGGGCTTCTCTTGCTCTAGTGAGCCAGGTGACAGGAAGAGGGGATCTACTTTGGTTGGCTGGAGAGTCTGGCCCTTTGGATTTTGGTGCCACATGTTGCGCGTGTGAGCGGAGCGGATGGCGTACGGATGTGAGCGGAAGCGGCGCGGGCGGACGGGCAACAACGGGGCGGAACCCTTTGGCTCGAGCGAATGCGTGCCCATCATTGCCCGTTTGGGTGCCCGTGGTCAGTTGAGAATAAGGATAAACAAGGGTAGGGGACAGCTGGCTGGCGTTTTGGCTGAAGACTCAAAAGCCTGCGTGCCAGCCAAAAGAAGAAAGTTGATCTGTCACAAAAGTCTCTTTTAGCTTACCGGTCATAAAAATGTCTCACATGTTTTGGTTTTGTTCTTTCTCGGCTTTTGCTTCTGGCCAAACGCCAGCACCTTGCCTTTTCAAGACGCTGCTTTTTCTTTGTCGGCGGCTTGCAGCCCGCCAGATCGAGACGAAGCCTCTGACCGGTCCTGTCAATATTGGACGATATGCATGGAGGCGATACCCAACTCCCACGCTCAACAAGGATCCAAAGCGAGGAGGGGTGGATGAACCAGGCGGCCATCAGCCAGTCAGAGCTTTCCATGACTCGGGGGCCAGAACAGCACCGTCTTTTTGCTGGCGACATGCAGCATCAGATCAGATCACCGAGAGCCATCCGGAAGGCCCCCCCGTTCGACGCGTCGCCGTTGATGGTACTCTTTGCTCCAGACAAGCTTGCAGCAAATCTTACACACGCCCTGGACGTGTAACATGCATGCACCCATCTCCCTCAAGACTGCAGACCACACACAGACCCATCAATGGACCCATCGACGGACCAAAAGCTAGCTCAAAATAGCTTCACAGGCTCACGAAAACGGCAGGACCCCTGAACGCAACTAGTCCCATTCATTGCCTCCAAGCTTCTCAGCCTCGCCGTCAGTTGGCTCTTTTTTGTTTTCTTTTTTATTTCCTTTCCGCGGTGCTAGCTCAGGCCCGCTTCCCACTGCCCGCTTTGAGGACGACCTGGAGTGCCGCCAAGCCATGAGAATGGCCTGATGGCTGCGTCTGGCCTGCAGTCCGTTTCGACGGGATTGGAGCACGTCCGTGGTTAGCTGGATCGTCAATTCGGTGATGCTCAACGCCAATCTAGCGTGTAAGGACGGCTTCCATTCGCCAATCTCCCCGTGTTGTTCCATTCTCGAACCAACGACCTACCTACTTGTACATCACAGTCCTACCCCCTTTTGCAATTGTGATGGAGATACACCCCCCTCTACCTACCTACCCTTGGCGGCACCTGTCTTCCCTTTCTTTCTTTTTTCACCCTTCTGACGCTAGACGCAGCTCGAGTCGTGAGGCGGCAGCGGCAGGCGTCGCTGCATCTCGCGCTCGTTGCCCATCTTGTCTTCCCTTGCATGTGAGATCCTGTGGAAGGCTCCGCATGCCTCGCGATCGGGCGCTAGAGGGAGCCTCCGTTGGAGGCTCGGCCGGACGAACCCCTCATCGTCGTCCCAGTCCCCCTCCCGAGAGCTCTCCAAATAGCGTCTCCGCATCGACAGCCCCCGCCGCCAAAGATGTTGATGGAGAACGCTGCAACTTGCGCAGTGGTTCCTGCTCCTTGTGCCTGCCAAACTAAGTTGGCTACTAAGATATGTAAGTGTGGTGCAGGAGCGGCGTTGCAACCCCCCTCTATCAATGTGCGGAATTCTAGTCATGCTTCTCTTGTATCTTTCTCCCCTACTCCTCCTCCTCCTCCTCCTCCACCACCACATCCTCATCTGAGTTAGACGCAATCGCGCAACATGATGGGTCTTTACGCCCCTTTCGGAGGCAGTGAGAGGAGAAAGAGAGCGTGACACGCGATCATGAGGATGCCAAGGTGGACCAACTGCGCTGAAAGCACGTCAGTCTGCTTCTGTTTCCACAGAGCGTAGCTATGGGTCCGATCTTGACCTGGCCTTATCAGTCGGCAAGCAGCCAGCCAATGACGGCACATACCTACCTACATACATACATAGGCGACATACATCAGAGACAAGCTGATGGGGCCCGAGGCTTGCCAACAATAGTTTCGGAGGCACACATCTTCACCTTTCCCCGGGACCCCTGTCGAGCTGCTGCCTTCATGTCCCAATACGGTAGACGAGACCGTTCATCGGACGATGGAGGAGCATTGCTTCTTTGTGTGTGTGTCGGCCAGCACTGTCAGGCCACATCGCGTGCTGTGACCGGCACGAACGGTGCCTATCCCCGGGCCTCCAGAGAGGAAGAAGGAAACGGACAAAAAAGGACACAGTCCTGCAAGCCAAGCCCGGCGCGCAGGTGACAGACTGGCTGGCTGCCCTCAGCCCAAAGCAGGGAGGTGGCTGGCGGGCGGCGGGCAGGGCGAGTCTGAGTGGAAACAGTAGCCGAGGGGATGGGCTTGCGCAGCGTAAGAAATGCGGCTTTTGCTTTTGCTTCGGGATTGCCTGTGTGTGTGTGTGTGTGTGCTGCTGCGACTCTATCTGGTCAAGGCTTTAGTTGCATGGGAGATCGTCCCGGCACATGCATGCGTGCAGTGATCAAATTTTAATAACACATAACATTCGCCGACCTTTTTTCGTTCAAGTGCAGCTGTTTATTAGTGTCCGGTTTTTGTTTCGTCACTTTTGATGCACGTTACCCGATCACGCACATTCTCCCTTCATTTCGGCGACTCGACCAACTCCTCATCTCTCTTGGTCGAACCACTCATGGCAGCGCGGTTGATCATGCACGGTTCTTTTTTACTCTTCTTTCTTTCTTTTTTTTTTCTTCTTCTTCTTCCCACCGGCTCTCCTCAAGCCGGGCCGCGGGTTGCCTTTGGCCCATCTTTGCTTTCCTAAGACGTAGCTCTTTTGCTTGGCATGCAATGCAACACAACGCAACGCACAACATGGGGGGTTTAGGACTTTGACTTTATTGTGGGATGCCTACCTGCGGGCACACATCCCCGCCGTCGTTGGGGATATTACCAATCCTCGGTAGCCAGACTGGTCGGCACAGTGTCGGTGTTGGGGGTCAACACACAGCTGCGTCTCTCGTTCTCGGCCGCGCGCGCGTGTGCTGAAGTCGCTGTGCCTCGGACGTGCAGTTTCTGATTACCGCGTTGGGTAGGGCGTCTTGTGACTGACTGACCGACCTACTTGCTTTTCGTACGAGAAGAGACAATCATGAATGACAATGAAAATGTGCTGAAAACTCGTTTGTATGCGCCTAGAGGCTAGTTTTTTTTTTACAACACAAAGAGGGTGAGAGTAAAAGACAGCGGCTTCTCTTTAGTCGTTTGAGCTGCTTGTCTATCGTCGTTTCCATGGATGACCCGGCACGACGAGACACCCTCGCCTCGCCTCGCGCCGCCGCGAGGGGAGGAAAGATGACGCAGCCTGCTACGGAGGCGAGCCTCCGGCTCAGGTACCCCGCCGCCCCCGGCGCTTCCTCCGTGAGACCCGGCCGAAAGAAGGAGTGGTGATGTGATGCCCCGGCGCACAGATTGGCAACAGAAACCTTGATGTGAAACCTAGTTAGTCCGGATGCAGTGTCAAGTCCGTTGTTGTTTCTATCTGTGATCACTAAACCGAACTGACATATTTCAGGCAAGTCATCCATCACATTGGAATGTAGGGCGAGCAGGCGACGACGACGACGGCGGCGGCGGCAGCGGCACACACGAGGCCTCGTGCTCTGCTAGGTATCCACGCTTCACTACCTATCCGAACACGAGGCTGGCCACCATCAGCTCGTCACATTCCGGACGGCCATAGGTGCGCTGGTGTGTCTGTATCAGAGGTAAAAAAAGGGGTCCTCGCCCGGCCATGACTAGTTTGCAGACGCCACATCGTCTACGGGTAGGCAGGAATGACTATCAGATGCAACTATCCATCGCGACTAGTCGCTGGGGGAGCCGCCAAGCGCAAGCCACCCAAGACCAGGTGTTCGGATATAGTTTGCGAGAAAAAATGCAAGACCCAGCTGAAGGGAGGGCAACAGCAGGGCTCGGATGCGTGCCGGCCTTACCCCAGGATGGAAGATC
Organism: Thyridium curvatum; assembly: GCF_004353045.1. Lineage (NCBI taxonomy): Eukaryota > Fungi > Ascomycota > Sordariomycetes > Thyridiales > Thyridiaceae > Thyridium > Thyridium curvatum. Next base: position 112,648 of record NW_022156790.1, read on the forward strand.
GGCGGCGCGGGCGCGCGGCGCGATGCGAGGTTTAGCAGCTGGGCACTGGGCTGAATGGTCTGTTCGCAAGACCGAATGGCCCCGCTTCAGGGCCCCGGTGCCGCGTCTCAGGGAACACTTGCTTGTCATTCTGGGCGGGCGGGCGGCGGGACGAGCAGGGAAGTGGAGGGTATAGGAAGGGCCAACTGGAGGGAAGGGAGAGGAGGGGAGGGGGGGAGAGAGAGAGAGAGATTTCCCAAATCAGCGGTGTCGGAGGTCGCGTTTCGCATCTCGTCATGCTGGAATGCGATCCCTTTGCGAGGTCCGGTGCTTTGTTGGATATGGGGTTTTGGGGGGACGTGGGGAGCTGAAGATGGTGTTCTAGATCTAGATCTCTGCAGGGGGTGGGAATGACGGCTCGAGATCGTCGAGTCGCGGATGCTTCGTTCGCAAGCCACCGTAGATCCGCGAATGGAAATTGGGCGATCCCGGCCGGTGCAATGTGCCGGCGCCATGGACGGTGCGTGGTACCGTCGCAATGGTAGCAAGATCCGGTCCGGTTCGAAAAGATCTTCGGGCAACCGAACCCCACGAGCTTGGCCCATGGCATGGCGTGGCATGGCATGGCATGGCAATGGGAGGAACATGGACATGGGGCGTCGGGGAGCCGGGCTCGACGTCCTGGGGCGCGGCGCCGGACACAGCACCATGGGCTTTTGGCAAGCGTTCCAGGGAGAGTGCCATATCTCAGGGACCGATCCTCGAGGCGAGATAGATAGGCAGGCTAGATGGTGACGTGCAAAGGGCGAGCAATCGTGTAATATCGTCTAACCACTTTGATATAAGCTTTTGGCCTTGCGTTCGGGCAGTGTCTCTTGGCCTAGATCTTCGGGAAAAGAGTCATTAGCTTTGATCTTTCCTGGAAATCCCTCGTCTCGGGGCTTACCTAGACAACTTAAACACCACGAACGGCAGTATTCCGTATCTGGTATTAACGCGAGAGATGAGCAAGAAAGCCGGGATAACGACGACAAGATAGTGCTCTTGATACGAAGAGGATATGACTCGTATCTCGGGGCTTTAGTTGAAGGGCAGTATTGCCCGCTCCTTTCTTCGCAAGGAAGCTACATCAGCCACGGAGATGGCAGACCTGAGATAGCAAGGAGACATAGCGTGAGGAATAGAACCTGGAAAGTGATTTATCCTGTCTCCAGTATTGATGTAGAGTGGGAGCGGATCTCTCGAAGCACAACTCATGTCTGGCTCAAACTTGTTAAGCGAAAGCTACATGTAAGCTTTTGATAGTCTTGAAGAACAAGGACCATGAATACGCCACCTGCACGGTAGAACGCGCTATGGTGAATGTCGGCAGTTGAGAACGGTTGCGGTGACCATTCAGTCGTCAAGAGTTGCACTTGGTAGTCATTGTCCCTTGATATCAATGAGGACAAACGGGCATTGCCTCTCACGTGGATGTTCTTGCAACGTAACATTACTATGTTGTCCCTGGAGGAGCTCTTTGAACTAATGTAACTCGAGCTCTCTTGAACTACCTGACACTTACAGGCTGTTAGGAACGACACTCCGCGTTAGATACAGGCTTTCGAGTCTCCAAGTCTCAACTTCAGGGGACAAGTAATTACCAAACTCATGTAATCTCTAATTTAGTGACAGAGTGCTTGATTGTCCTCTCTCACATAGGAGATCGTATTGCTCTGCTAACTAATTCATTGTCAGATTCTTGCAATAGGTGAGAAACACGGCACCGTATTTTCCCACGTCTGCCCTCACAACATCGAATAAGTCTCTGAAAAATGGGCAGGACTCCACGGGAATCATTCCTAAGCCGGATATAAATTTCGATTGCTGAAGATTGTTATTGCCGTCGTTTATTTGACTCGAAAATGCGAACCCATTCCATATATTGCTCAAGTTCAAATCTGTTGCCCAGAACGCTCAACGGCTAGTCAAGCGCGTCTTGAGTTGCTCAGTCACTTTCCCTGACATTGAAAGCACGTTCTGCCAAGTGCAAAATAAAGAGATTTCGTTCTAGATCATCTCTGAGTTGTCGACTATATTCATCCCGTAGTCTGTCAAGTCACATCGATTGACACTCTGCACCCGATAAGGTTTGTGGCAAAAGGTCAAATAATTATGTCGTAATACTCTACAACCTCGACCTGACACAACAAGTCCTATATACTCTTTCAACCACATTCACACCCGTTTTCGGAAAGTGCTGTAGATCTTGGGACAATGTTCCTATCAGCGTGTTGTACATGCCGAGCAATCAAGCGCAGGGATTCGGGGGCGCGGAGAGAGGTCCGGCCCGCCTGCATGAACCACACCTTCTTTTCGCAAGGCTAAGGCTCTAGTTGAGTATAAGATCGCAAAAAGCAAAAATGTGATCGATACCGAATCGGCCACTCTTCTATAGTGACCGGGGAGATGGTACGATGTGTGGAGTCAAGTGCCTGTTTCAAGTTTGGACACTTAAATAAATTGAGCCTTGGCCGCGAAACGGTGCTGATTTGACTGGTCTACCATTATTCTATTATTCCCGGGAGTGGCTTGCCAATACAGCCGAGCTGTATCATCGGGCACAGCTCTTAGTTTGTATCTCGGTTGAAGTGTCAGTGATCGCAAAATGGGAGGTGAGAGTCGTGAATAGCGCTGGCTTGGCTTGATCGTGCAGCTTCCATCATATCGGGATGTTGACCCAAACGCAGCCTCGATGGTCTCCAACACAACACCACGAAAACATAGCAAAACTGTAAATATGAAGATAGCCTGCTAACCATATATAATCGTACTTCTATACAGTAACTCATATGCTCATGTTGACAACGCCGCTTCTCATGATCTAGTAATACAGCAAGCACCATCCCAGCCGTGATCTCATCACAGCCAACGTAGACAAGGCAGCACCAGCAACAGCAACAACAACACCTCCCCCAACATTACAAATACTCTATACACAAAAAAACAAAAGTTGTCTGATGCCTCTCTTGAACCCTGTGATTCATGCCAACTGCACCACCCCCAACAAGTAAAAACACATCTCAGTGCGTCACCACCCGCACGGCCTGCAAGAGGACCCCAAAGATGAGGCCCCGCGCCACCTCCTCGACCTGGAGGCAGTCAAAGATGCGGCCCATGGCCTCGCTCGTCGCCGCCTGGCCCATGACGCCCATCAGCGCCGCGGGCACCCCGCTCTTGATCAGCAGCGCGCGCGCCCGCGCGCGCAGCCTCTCCTTGTCCTCGGCCGACATCTCGGCCGGCCAGGCCGCGAGCTCCTCCTCCGTCGGCAGCGTGTTCTCGCGCAGCTTGGCCAGGTGCCGCGCGACCCCTTCGTCCGACGTGTTGGCCTCGAGCACGGAGGTCTGGATGAGGGTCTGGATCGACGCGAGCGAGGGGTTGCCGGGCCGCAGGAGGAACGACTTGGCGGCCGTGAGGAGCGTGCGCCGGATGTTCCAGGCCGAGGAGAGCGTGTACAGCTCGTTGATGACGGCGAACAGCAGCTCCACGGCGACGCGCGTCTCCTGCTCGCTGAGTTTGGGGAACTGCTTGTAGCCGGACGTCGGGGCCGGCATCGACCGCCGGCGCGCGTTGGTGAGGGACTGCGACCGCGACCGCATGGCCATGGTCGAGTTGCGCTTCGGGTTCCTGCCTCCACCGTCTTCCTCGTGGTTGTTGCTGTTGCTCAGGGCGTCGTAGTCGTCCGGGATCGCGTCGGGCGGGGGCGGTAGCTTCATGTTGCTGAAGCTGGCGACGGAGGGGGACCGCGCGGGCGCGAGGCTCGATGCGCGGCTGTGCTGCCTGCTGCCGCCCGTGCTGGGCGACATGAGCTCCCAGCGGTCCGACCTGGCGGCCGAGAGCGGCTCTCCCTCGGCCTCGCTCTGCGAGTTGTAGCTGGGCCGGCGCTCCATGGGCGCCATCCGCGCGGGTTGCGTCGAGACCACGGACGACCTCTGGCTGTCGAGGCTGTCTCGCGTCTTTCGGTTCGAACCGTTCATCGAGATGCTGCTGTCCACTCGCGGCGGCGTAGACACGGACAGCCTGTTTGTGTAGGCAGTGACGTCTTGTAATGACGAGGCGGTGTTCTTCCGCTGGCCGAGTCCCATGTTCCCGAGAACGCCCGTGACGCCGCCCACGAGAGCCTTGCCTCCCTCGTTCATGCCCTTGGGAGCGTTTGACAAGACACCTAGGACGTTCTTGCCCATGTTCTCGAAGGCCTGGAGCTGAAAGCCGGACTTGGATGCACTGGGAGCATGGCCCGAGTTCTTCTCCAAGAAGCGCTTCATACCCTCGCTCTCCGCCAGGGGTTGGTACCAAAGTGCATCGCGCAAATACCTCTCCAACTCGCCGCGAAGCGAAGCACGGGTGTGTATTCTCCAACTTGGAAGCTCGGCGTGCTGTTCCGTAAACGCCTTTGCTCCAGAGATGGTCGCGATCCTCCGCATGACCTCGTGGAGCCGCTCAAAGTCCGAGTACCTCCTGACATTCATCCAGCCGGGGAACTGGGTGGTGGCTGGTTCGATCTGTATCAAAAAGTCCCACGAGGGCTTGCTCCTAATCCGCCCTGTGTCGACGAGAGCCTCGTCGTGAATAGTCACGGATGCCTTGTGCAGGGTCAGCACGGGCTTGCGCTGTTCCGAATCGCTCAGGTCAGCGTCGTCCTGTGCCGGAGGGACCAGCTGATCGAAGTTGGTGAAGTGGCCCGAGTCGCGGTTCGGGGAGGTAGTCTGGCTGGGCGATTCGGCCATTGATGACCGCGGTGTGATAGGTGTGTAGATCGGCTCGCCCTTGCCCGACTGCTCGTCGCCGGAGCTGCTCGGGTCCTTGGGCGAGACCTTGGCAGACGCAGGAGGCGACTGCACACCAAGGCCAGTAGCATCATTTTTGCTGTCAGGTAGGTTTGGCTGAATCTCCAGCTCGTTGGCATTACGCTTCATAGCCCCCGCCAGTCGCTCCGATGCGTCTGCGGCGCTCTTCGTCTCCTTGGAAGGTTCGCTCGCACTCTTTGCCCGGGCTCTGCGGGCCTCGTCTTCGGCAATCATCTTGTTTAGCCTCTCCATCTCTTCCATGGCTTCCTCCATCTCCTCTTCAGCCTTACTAAGCTGTTTCTTGTGGCCCATGGATTCTCTCTTCCTGGCCTTCTCCATATCAAAGGAGTTGCGGTTTCCTTTCGACAGCCCGATGTTCCCTACGTTGCCATCGATATCAATGAACGCATTGTTGTTTGCTTCCGGACCTGTCTGCATGCCTACGTCGATAGCCTGGCTGAGGTCGGGCTCTCCGGCCTCGAGGAGGTACACAATCCACCCATTGATCCACTCGGGCTTGGAGCAGGTCTCGAGCGTCTTCTCCAAGATGACGCTTGCCAGGATCTCCCTGAGGAATATCCGGGCAGGATCACAGTCGTAACTTGACCTGTCCAAGAAGGCTAGCAGATCCTCGGCGACCATCTTGAACTTGCTGGCCTGCTGCTTCTGGCTCAGCAAATTCGCCAAGCTCGAGTCGGGATTGGCGGAGAGGTAGTTATATATCGCGTCCGCAGCAGTCATCTTGGAGTCGGTAGGCAGTTCCGCGAAGGCGGCAGAAAGCTCGGCGAACAGGACAATGACGATGGAGGAGGAATTGGTGAGGAAGTCCAAGAAGGCGTCGGCCGGCCGCTTCCGGCTCAGGTGGTTCGAGACGGATAGCAGATAGGACGTCAAGACCTTTCTGCACGACGCCGGGAAGGAGTCGTCTCTGGGCACGATGGGCCCGTACCACCATTTCACGTAGTCTCTTATTATTGCGTCGACGAGGTTGTTGAGCGCATCGCGCGTCTCCGGGCGGAAGTCGTCGAAGCTCTGGGCACCCCACTGGTACTCGTCCTCTCGGTTCTCCCTGCTGGCGCTCCCGTCCTTGTTCTCGCTCTTGCTCGCCAGCACCCGCGCCAGGACGTCCACGCCTCTCTCGCCCTTGATAGCACGCGACAACTCCGGGTTGCGCGCTTCCCACGATATGAACAGGGCGACGCCGCCGAATGCGCCGACCAGGACGAGGCCGAGCTTTCCGAGGACCAGGTACGTCGAGGCGGCCAGCCCGACCCCTATGGCGCCCAGGGTCTCCGGCGTGGCCGTCGAGAGGAAGCGAAATGTCTTTGTCAACAGGTCATCGTCGCTCGTGGTCGGAGAAAAGAGTGGTTCTGGCTGTGGCGGATCGGCCGGAAGGGCGGGCTTTTGTGATTGTTCCGTCGCATCTGCTCCCCCATTCACCCCTGCCACGGCGCTGGATTCCATGTCGTCGACAGCGGCGCCGTGTCGGTGCGCATCTTCCCCTGGTACCATGCGGCAAGGAGAAGTCGTAAGCTTCGGGGGGGAGTGAAGCGGGGTGGGGTGCCGAATTGATGATGCTGTTGAGACACGATAACGGACTGGAGCTCGAAGGAGGAGCTTTAAGTTGCGATCACCAAAGCACGTATGTACGAAGTATGGGGTCACGAGCAAGGGCTGAAGAAACGAACGAGTGCAATAAAGACGCCAGTTGGCTTCTCGAAGCCCTGCCTGGCACGTACGAAATTGGTGGTGGAACAATCCCAGCAGATGGTGTGGGAATGCCCCTGGGGCGGCCGTGATGCGCGTCGTTTGGTTTCACAATGTCTGGAGAGACCAATCCGTCTAAATTTAGAGGGTGGACCCCCAGCCAATCTCCCTAAACCCCCCTATCATAGCGCCCGTCCTGGTCAGTGCAATCATGGATGCAAACCTTCAATTCCTGGCTGTATCCATCTCGATTCTCATCCATGTGGCACGTGAGGATGTTGCATGGGTGTTTTGTGTCATCAATCTTTTGCGTGAAGGATCCGAGCCGAGGGATTCGACTGACGCCCCAATTTCCTGAAGCGCTGGGCCAATCTTATATCTGTTTCTATGAGACAGGCTGGCTCAACATCGAATACTCTGTCGTGTCTGGAGGGGCACAACAGAAATGTCCTCCTGAAAGGAGTGCTGATTTCAGCATTCATGAAGACCGAGGCCTGTTTCAACCATTGATTGTGTCAACTAGGTAAACCAGTGTTCGCTCAGCTTACGTGGGGGCGGGGCAGCCCGGAGGATCTCGACACATTCGGTTTCCGCGCCCGCCGGCGATCTAGAGAGCTGTCAGGGGTGTTGTGTTGTTGTTGCTGTTGCGTCTGCCTCGGACAATACACCAGCGAATGAGAGCCAGTGGATCGTGACATGAACCCTTTCAAGCCTGGATCAACCTAGGTACCTCCCTATATGCTGCGAAGTAAAGTGAAGAGTCTTGCGCCCACACACCTTGTTTCCCCATCGACTCTACACAAGCGTCCGAGTCTACATCGCAGCTCAGCTCGAAACCATGGCACCCACACTCGCCGCCGCGGATCTCCGCGCCCTCGCCGAGACGGACATCACCACCGCCATCCCGCTCGACCAGCTCGGCCCCGTCATCACCAGCAGCCCCTTCGTCGCCGTCCCGGGCACCTTCAACACGCGCGACCTGGGCCTCGTGCCCACGTCGGCGGGCCAGCCGACCCCGATGCGCCAGGGCTTCGCCTTCCGCTCCGGCGGGCTCACTGACGGCCGCGCCTCGGCGGCGCTGGGCAGTACGGGGCTCGGCATCAGGCGCGTGTTCGACATCCGCTCGCAGAAGGAGCACGCCGACAAGCCGGACCCGGCCGTCGAGGGCGCCGAGGGCGTGTGGGCGCCCACGAGCGAGCTCGACGCCGTGGTCCGGCTCGACGAGTTCGTCGAGGGCCAGGGCGAGGGGGGCTACGTGTGGATGTACCTCGACGTGCTCAGGTGCTACAGGCCGGCCATCAAGGCCGTGCTCGAGCACGTGCGGGACAGGCCTGCCGAGCCGTTCTTGTTCCATTGCACGGGTAAGTTTTTGTTGTTGTGTGAAACTCCGGATTTTTTCCTTTTCTTCTCCCTCTTCGCCAAGTGTGGCACACACGTCCCACACTTGTCTGGGTGATGGTCACTAATAAGGAATCTCTGCAATAGCTGGCCGCGACCGCACGGGGGTAGTAGCGGGTCTGCTCATGACGCTCGCCGGCGTCGACGCCGACACAGTGGCCTTTGACTACCTGCTGTCCCGCCTCGGCATGGAGCCCGCCCGGGAGCAGCTGCTTGCGTTTGCGCTACACGGCGCTGGCGTCACCAGCATCGATGCGCCTGGCTTCAAGAACATGACCAGCCTGAGGAAGGTTTGCTGGGACGCTTATGTCGAGGCCGTCAACCGCGAGTACGGCGGGTTCGAAAAGTTCATCACGGACATCCTGGGCCTGTCGGCGGAAGATGTCGAGATCATCAAGCACAACTTGACTGTGGCTCCGAGCGCATGATCTGCATATCAAGTTCTTCGATCGTACATACTGACGACTTGTAGAGTAGCTCGAGTAGATAAGACTAATACACGGTTTGAACGGGATCACCGGCAATCAACCCCTGACAGAGAGTTTAGTCGGTTGTGTTGTCCTGGCAGATACCCTCAACTTGCAGCCGATATGATGTATGGCCAGCATCATGCCTTAGATCGACGATGACAGACGTGAAGGCGATATGCATGGGAAATTTGTCAAACACCAGGTGTGAATTCAAGTATTGGCTCGTAGGGACAGTCGAAGCCCCGATGAGGACATCTCGATCGCGATGCAAGGCCAAATCCCTGGCTAATCGGTACGCTACGTACAGCATACGATTTTCGTAACCATTGTCATTTGTTTCACAAAACTCCTCATCTAGAACATGGTAGCAGAATGACGGTTGTCTTGGTCTCTACCAAAGTTGGCTGTCGAGAAGGACAACTGGTAAGCAGCCCCTGCAGCCTGACGTCCAACCACATCCGCTCGGAAGACCATTTCCATGGGATTTCCCATATCGCTCCCACATGTCCAACCAATCGAGCAACTATTCTCGCCATCCAACGTCACCCAGGAGTAGGAAAGTGGGCGTGTGCCCTCCCTTCTCGAGAGTTGGCACCTCCACATTACATCATCTCTCCCCTCTCAAGCCACAGGACCCTGATTTTAGCCACGGCCGTCACAAAGCCCGCTAATTCGCTCACCCGAGCCAACTAGAGCCACCTACGGAGACCAGACACATGGGCCAAGCACACCTTGTTCGCCCCTGGGCCAATCGCCAACCCCCCCAGACCACGCCAATGACGTCTCCAGCCACGCACCCCGGTCCCCGAAAAATGTCAGGACCCTGATTTTCCAACAAGAAACGAACTGTTACACGCACTCGAGACTGTCGGGTGTGTCCAGAAGTACGAACAGCCCTACGGGCTTGAGGAGAGGTCTGACGAATATCGGGAAGATCATCTGCGCTTCGTTGGGGACTTTGATGTCATGGTATGGCATCACACCCTTCTTGGCCGCTGGACAGACTCTGGAATCTCGATCCTCAGACCAACTGACGTGAACATGCTCTGCGAACTCCTAGGCCTCAAATCGTAGATATAAACCACGCAGCATTCCACTCCATAGACCCTAGATCTTATTCCTTCTTATTCTATATCAAAGCCTTCTTAAGCATCAAGAGAACTTGAAACACATCAAGAAGTCCCAACTCGGAAAGACTTATATCCTACCACTACGCTCAAGCAATCAACCACAACAACATCTTACTATATCACATCCAAGACCACAAACCATCACAATGTTTGGCCGCCGTACCCGTGTCACTACCACCACGACCGCCCGCCCCCGTCGCGGAGGTCTCTTCCACCGCACTCGTCCCGCGCGCACCCACCACACTACCACCACTGGCCGGCATCACCACCACCACACCACCCACGCCGCGCCCGTGGTTCACCACAAGCGCCATGCCACCATGGGCGACAAGATCAGCGGTGCCTTCCTGAGACTCAAGGGCAGCTTGACCCGCAGGCCCGGCCAGAAGGTGAGCCCACAGCTCTCTCTATCCTCTTGTGATTCGATGAAGCATCAAGGCTAACGGGACACTCGAATAGGCTGCTGGCACCCGCCGCATGCATGGCACCGACGGTCGCGGCTCGCACAGACGCCGCTACTGGTAGAGCGGTGCGCTGGAGACGGGATCGAGACTGGCATGACGTTTTGCTTCATTAGACTGGGGGTGGATGGATGGTTATACAGTCCCCGGCTCGGGACTTGATGATTTTGTACGATTCCAGCAAGCATGTATTGACGGACGATATACCCTTAGCCAGCTATAAAGCATAATAGACGCTGGCTGCATATACGCCAGGACTTGGACAAGATTCTGTTAGTAACTTTTGTGCCAGTGATTCACGGATTGTTCGTGACGACCTCTTCGGGACGGCGATGTCGTCTATGGACAGTGCCGTCGCAGTGTATCTATCGTACACCTTCCAAGGTTGACCTTGCCCTATTGATTCAGGGAGAGAATTGCCACTGAGATCCCTTGGTTTCGACTCTGCCTCTGTCGGTGTTAATCGTTGATGGACAACCTCTCCTCTGGTGGCTCACTGGCTCGCTCTTTCCAAAGAGGACTTAGACCAAGGCAGTTGCGCTGCCTGCGGTCAGTCCAAGTACGAACTTGAAGGTCGTCCCTCTCTAAGAGTGCCAGGAGAGGTTATTTGAGGTTCTTCTCGTCTTCCCAGCACCATCAAATCACCCACTGCTGCCTCCTTTCTTACCACGCAGAAACTGCAGCCCAGTGCCAGAGCAATACGCAGGGAGCCTTAAAAACTTTTCCAACCCGACTACCTTCGCCTTGTCGACCTGGCGATGCGTGCGCTAAAACTTCGTCTAATCAACGGCAGCCCAGGCCACCACGACGGCCAGCACCCCTTTGCGCAGTCACTCGCCTGAAGAATCACCCACCTTCCACTCACTCTTCACCCACCTCTCACCTTACCATCCGCTTCGTCTCAGAAACTCGACTCTCAATACAAGCAACATAGTTGTCATGTCCAACTTCGCGATTCGCTTCCTTTGGTTCCCTGCTCCATGTGACTTGTGCACTTGCACTAACAGCCAGTGCTTCTGATCTCTTTTCGCACCACCACCCGCGCAACCTCGCGATTTCTGTCTGAAACCAACCTCTTGGTTCGATTCATGCCATCTCAGTTGCCATGTCTTCCACTGTCACGTACAGTAGAAGGAAGAATAGTCGCTCGGCAATGGGTGAGGCCATACCTTTCACATTAGCTGGTGACCTCGGTGGCACAAAGATAGGTTAGTCAACTCCCTTTACTCGCACGCTGATTCTCGCTCGCCCTAGGCTGCAATGAATCCAGCATGGAGTTCCTCATGTTACCAATCCGACTGACCTGATGAACAGTTGCCAAGATGCCTTCTCGCTATCAACGAGGCCAGCGCGGGTTCGCTGGAGTTCCCTCCTTGAGTCACAACGACAGTGTGTCCGAGATGGCGAGCGCCTTGCTTGATACTACCCTCGACGACCAAACCCCAGCCAGCCATAGAGCATCTCAGGTGACGTAACATACCTCGTTTGGACTCAAAGACAATGTCTAGCTCATATTAGAACAGGCCTCCCTCCTCGCGACCACTGAAAACGATGTGTCTCCGAGCATCTCAACATCCGGCCGACGACTATCTGACCTCGAACTCCCGCACCCTGAACCAGACAAGCAGTCATTGCGACGTCCCTCCCTGCCGAGGTCTCATACGACTTGCAATGACATGCGTGTCGACAAGACTCGGAGTGCAAGCTCGCGAGGCACACACCTCGAATCGCTGGCGAAGCTCGAGGGGAATGCCAAGGGAGCTCTGTCAAGCTCGGCCACCCTTGCATCGGATATCAACATGAAGGTTGAAGCGATGCTTGCAGCCACGGCGAGCCTCAAGCCAGAAAAGCAGTATCAGGCAGAGCAGAACAATAGCTCCGGTCCTTCCATGCTGTCTCGGCTCAAGAGTACCAAGTTTTTCAGCAAAGTGAGCCACAAGGTCTCGCAAACGGTACATGACAAGTGGAACGGTAACAAGCTTAAGGAGGTAGACGATCTCCCACCCTTGCCCGTGACTCCTTGCGCTTTGCGTTCTGTCAAATTGTCTCCAGTCTCAGCATTGGCATTGCGGTTGAACGAGGGCGACAACTTGAACAAATACAAAGTGAAAAAGCTCACGGGGGGGAAGACCACCGAGGGCGCCATTCTACGCAAACCCTTGCCAAGCCAGGCAAGTTCCACCATACTCCAGGACTCGTCCAGAGGTCCCTTCCATCAACCCGCTGCAGGCTCGTCAGCGCAAACAAGCTGTGACACTCGTTCGACGCATTCGGCCACTGATCTGGCCACATACACACCCCATACTCCCAGTCCTGACCCGTTCGAGTCGGAAAACATCATGGAGGGCCAGCATAATTATTTGCTCGAGTGCGAGCCCGTTGGCAGTTCGACTCCACGGAAACGCAAGAGTGCTCATGACCTCGAGGGCTTGGTGTCTCCTGCTGCTTCCCAAACCACGAGTGACATCCAGACTGACGAGGAAGATGCCTCTGACAACACCGTCTTGCATCGAATGGTGGAAGGTAATTCTCGGGATTCTCAGGTGGAACTGGAGGACGAAGATTCGGATGCGGAAACATCCTCCTCCGATGAGGACGTCGGATTGTACCCAGCACTGCCGACACCGAGCAACGACTCGGACCCTTCTGGCTCACTGCTTCGAAAGAAGCATCCGTCTCCTACCAGGAGGCAGCTGAGGTCGCTCCAGCGACGAGTGGAATCGCCAGGCTTTGCTAGCCGACGACCTAGACAGGTTTACCTGACCCCTACCCCTGAGCTGTCGGCTTCCAGGGCCCGGAGATCTCCATATGAGCTGGGCTCGCCAGTCAAAAAGGACCAGAATAGCTCGAGGCTTCTTCTCAAACCCAAGCCAATGCATGCTGCCGCTCAACTGGCCGCTCATTTGCTGGAGGATGATGTGCGCACCAAGAGGCACCCATCTCCGTCCAGAGACGAGCTCGACGAGTTGTCATTTGAATTGCACCGGATGATGAGAGAGGCTAGACGAATCCCTGGGCCCTCCCATGAGCCGAAGCAGACCACCGACAACCACTGTCCATCTGCTGAGAGTGGCGGGGAGTCCGGTATAGCTGGCGAGAACCGGGGCCGCACAGGCTCTTGCACCATGGGAGCCGATTTTGGGGGCGTATTTGACAGCAAGGAGACAGACCGGGACAAGTTGCTCGGCCAAGATGTCCGAGACGAACTGACCGAGACAGGCCCTGCTGCTTCGAAGAGGCTGCCGGGTCGTCGCAAGAAGACGCTATCACAGGTAGCTGTATGTTCTTCAGAGTCCGACTATGAGGACATGATGGCCGAGGACGAGCTCCAGGGTGCAGCTGCAGACCCCTGACCTGCTCAGCCAGCACATCTGCTGCTCCCGTGGAAGGGGAAGAGATTTGTATCTGCGCTCGCGTCTTCTTCTTCTTCTTCTTCTTCTTCTTTTTCTTTTCTTTAACACAATCCGGCCATCAGTCAATTCAGGTTGCTTCAGTCTGAGATTGCAGATGGCGTTGAATAAGGCGTTTGGCGTTAAGGAGTTTCGACAGACAGACTATGCCAGCAGCCCGGGCGGTTGGCTGGTTTGCACGGCTTGCAGGGCTGATGGTTTGCCTTAATTGTGACCTCATTCACCGGGGTAAGTCGCACGCCATCTTGCGTACGGATGGACATCTCGAGCCATTATTTGCATTTTCTGCCTGCGGGAAACATGGAAGCTCAACGTTCTAGGCCGTTGTGTCCGAAGGCCAGGGATACATTTGGCCGGGTGGGGCTTCAGGTCTCCGGAAAGGGACAGTTCAGAGGCGCGTATTAGAGTCAGGGTCAGAGTGTCACGATACGGATGCGAAGATATTGAGAGGGTTAGCTAGCTAGCTTGCTTGGTAGATTAATAAAGTCCAACGTTTTTGAGAGAGTTAAAGTCGATATCCAATGTTAACAAAAGACGTCTCTGCCAGCAGTATTGCATCCGATGCCATTGGTCGGCTTCGGCTTCGGCCTCGCCAATGGCAGAGGGAATGTTGCACCACATTTTCCGGGTTCGGATGCGGTGCAGCACATCATTAATGCATGCAGCAATTGATTGGGATTGGCGTTCTTGGGCGTCGGGACATTGACAACGGAATTCATATGATTGGTCAATCCGGCCTGCGTAGAGAAGTCCGCGGAATGACCCAGCGCTGACTCAACCCCAGCTGCAGCGTTGCGCTGTGGCGCTGGAGCTACCAGACCCTGAGAGAGAGAGAGAGAAAAAAAAGAGAACAGCGGTGTCGCCGATATCAGCCGATTCTAAACACCCCCCGGTCCCAGGCTTCGTTTCATCCTCTGCCCGACCGGACTTATTTTCGCCTTCCCACGCCAGGAAACATATTTCCCCAGGAATCTTTTGTTTCACTTGTTCTCTCTGCTCCTTCTCACGAAACCATCATATCTGTTTTTGCGAGTTATCTGGGGTTCGTCGTTATTGCTCGGCAGGTTCGTCTCCGCACCAAAAGACCATTTGATCTGCATTCACCCGGGCCTGTAGTTACCACATTTCTACGGATTTCGCCACTTTCTGATTGGCCGCTCTCGCGACTCCCGTCGCACTTTCCTTCGACGACCCCCCTCAGGACAGACCTCGGGACTTACAAACCCGGCTTTCCTCCTCCTCAACTCCTCCTTTGACTTATCGCAGCTTCAAAAACAGTCGAGCCAAGGTTTTACTCGCCAGCAACAACAGCATTGAACAAACCCAGCATGTCTTTCTCCAGCCTGGTGCAGGATCTCGCTCTCCGTGACTCCGGCGCCTCCTCCCGCCGGCCCCGCGACGACGTCTCGACCACCTCCACCATGGACGACCGTGCCTCGCGCATGTCGCACCCCTCGCGGGCCATGTCCTACGCCAGCACCTCTGCCACCAGCGTCAGCATCTCGGGCGAGATCTCGAGCCAGCTGCACGGCGGCTACGCCCACCCGCTCGCCAGGACGTGGCAGGCCGAGAGGCAATTGACCAAGGTTCGTTCACCCGATTCCTGTCGTCGCTTTGAAGATAAAAAGGGGGGGCAACCCAGAGCTGACAAAACCAATCGCAGTCCATGCTCATCTACCCGCTCTTCATCTCCGACCAGGACGACGAGGAGGTCCTCATCCCCTCCCTGCCGAACCAGTACCGCCGCGGCATGAACCGCCTCGTGCCCTTCCTCGAGACGCTCGTGCACAAGGGCCTGCGCTCCGTCATCCTCTTCGGCGTGCCCATGAGGCAGGGCACCAAGGACGCGCTCGGCACCGCCGCCGACGACCCGCAGGGCCCCGTCATCCGCGCCATCCGGCTCATCCAGCAGCGCTTCCCCCACCTCTTCATCGTCGTCGACGTCTGCCTCTGCGAGTACACGTCGCACGGCCACTGCGGCATCCTCAAGGCCGACGGCTCCCTCGACAACGGCCTGTCGGTCGACCGCATCTCGGACGTCGCCCGCGCCTACGCCAAGGCCGGCGCCCACTGCGTCGCGCCCTCGGACATGAACGACGGCCGCATCCGCGCCATCAAGCTCAAGCTCATCGAGGAAGGCATCGCCCACAGCACCCTGCTCATGTCCTACTCGGCCAAGTTCTCCACCTGCCTCTACGGGCCCTTCCGCGACGCCGCCGGCTCCGCGCCCTCGTTCGGCGACCGCAAGTGCTACCAGCTGCCGCCCGGGGGGCGGGGGCTCGCCCGCCGCGCCATCCACCGCGACATCAACGAGGGCGCCGACGTCATCATGGTCAAGCCCGCCAACGCCTACCTCGACATCATCAGCGACGCCAAGGACATCGGCAAGCACCTGCCCGTCGCGGCCTACCAGGTCAGCGGCGAGTTCGCCATGATCCACGCCGGCGCCAAGGCCGGCGTCTACGACCTCAAGGCCATGGCTTTCGAGTCGACCGAGTCGATCCTGCGCGCCGGGGCGGGCATCATCATCAGCTACTTTACGCCCGAGTTCCTCGACTGGCTGACCTACTAGACGGGGATGATGATGTTGTTGCGTGAAGTCTTTGCGGCGGCCGATCTGTTTGATGGCGATGCTTTTTTTTTTCTCTCTTCTCTTAATGATGATGCATGCGGGGTATAAAAAAATCCTGGGGATTATGGCGCTGGCGTTTTTGGGCGTTCTTTTTTCCTTACCATTGGGAAGAAGTTACAATTCATAAAATGGAGGAGGCTGTTGAGATGAAGAAGGAGACGGTCGAATCCTCAAAAGCAAAAGAAATCTGGCGATCCGTGATATGCAAGGAAGCGTTGTTCGCTCGCTGTATGTATATATCAATATCTATAAAAGGAACAATCACCGAAATGTAATGACGAACCTCGAAAGAAGAACTACGGTCTGGTCATACATATATGCATTCGTGATGCCAGTGTTTTCTCATCAGTCGATTGTGGTTATTACTCCTTCGACAGACAACGAATACCAGCTACAGATTGCACGCAGTACACGGTCTCACGATGCAAGTATCTTCTGTTTGAACAAAAAACAAGACTTTTTCCATGCGAATTCTTGGTATCTAGGTAAGGCACAGCAAGCCCATGTCCACATTCTGCCCCCTTCCAAACTACTACCTTGTTTAAACCGACGCCACACTTGCCCCCATATCTTCATAGCGAAAAAAAGTAACAAGTGTGTCCCTCTCATCACTTGCAATATCAACACATTGATTTTATCATTCCTCCCCTTCCAAATCATCGGTCATTCTCCCTCTTCTGCTCACCCCCTCCCACCAAAACCCGGTCGTCATCTCACAGCAAGGACCTCAAGAGTCGAGGGCATTAGGCGCATAGTCGGGCCGGGCGCGGCTCGACTTGATCACGTCCTGCACCTTCTTCTCCGTCGTGTCCCAGTCGTCGGGGCTGAGCTGGACCAGGTCGATGCCGTAGTGGTTGGCGATGTCGGACAGCGCCTGGTAGCTCTTGCGGTCGTAGACAAACGAGATGGAGACGCCGACGCGGCCGAAGCGGCCCGTGCGGCCGATGCGGTGCAGGTACGTCTCGGCGTCGGGCTCGCGGTCGCCCATGCCCTTCATGGGGATGTCGTAGTTGATGACCATGGACACGCTCGACACGTCGATGCCGCGCGCCAGCACGTTGGTCGTGATGAGCACCTTGGACTTGCCGCTGCGGAAGTCGTCGAGCAGGGCATCACGGCTCTGGCCCTCATGCGCACCGTGCAGGGCGGCCACGCGATGGCCGTCGGCCTCCATGCGGCGCTGGATCTCGTTGGCGCTCTCGCGGGTCTGCTCATCATCATCATCATCAGTATGAGATAGTGGGTAGTATGTAAAGAGGATCTATCAACGCACCTTGACGAAGATGACGGATGAACCAATCGTCATCAGACCGTACAGCTTGCACAGCACATCGTACTTGTCCTGAGCCGAGGGGCAGTCCATGTACATCTGGGAAATGCCGGCGACGGTGAGCTCCTGCTGGCGGAGTCGCATCTGGTTGGCGTTGGGGGCGAAACGCTCGGCGTACTTCATGACATTGTCGGGGAATGTTGCGGAGAACAGGAGGGTCTGGATAGACTTGGGCAGCATGCTACAAGACGGTAAGCGGGCTGCTGTGATATTATTGGAATGAGGTTCCCATGACTTACTTCTTAACCCTGACGCACTGCTCTCCAAGACCCTGCTGGTCCAGCATGTTGTCGGCCTCATCAATAACAAGGACCTTCAGGTTCGAGACGTCAAACTGCTTGCGCCTGATCAGATCCATGACGGTGCCGGGAGTTCCGACAACGACGTTGGCCCTGACGCCAGTCTCTCTCGAAATCGAGCCGGGAATAGCGGCCTCGACGTTCAGGTTCGTGCAGAACTGTCCAATAGACTGGATGACGCCCTGGATCTGGCGGGCCAGCTCTCGGCTCGGGGCAAGGGCCAGCGCTTGCGGGGTGTGAGGCTGCTCGAAGTCGACGCGCGACAGTATCGTGACAACAAAGGCGGCGGTCTTTCCGGTGCCAGACTGGGACTGGGCGATCATGTTCCGGGGGGGGTCGGCAAGCATGAGAGGGAGAGCACGCTCCTGGATCTTGGAGGGCTTCTTGAAGTTGAGAGCGAGAAGACCCTCGATGATTTGCTGCTTGCTGCGAGAGTGTTAGCCTGCTGGCACAGGTGATGCTTTTCTGGCGGATTGCAGAGGTATGCCAACTTACAGGCCGAGATCCTCAAAGGCGCTGACTGAGTAGAGGGGGTTCTGGGCATCGTTCTGGAGGTCGCTCAGCTTCACCTCGACATCGTAGTTAGACTCGACAAGGCCGGGGCCAGCGCCGTCTGCAGGGTTGTCGGCAGCAGGAGCGGTCTGCGCAGGCTTGGCCTCAGAGTCGGCGGCAGCCGGTGCGGCATCGGGCTTCGTGATGCGGCTGGCGAGGTCAGACATCGTGAAGGGATTGTGAGGGATAATTGACGAGAGAGCAGTCGGTCAATTGACGCAAGGAAAGAAGATGGCGTTTGCAGCTTTGGCTACGTCCGTTGCGGATCAAGATCGGCGATCACAGTGGGTGCGGGCAGCCACAGGCAGGATCCTTGGGGATGAGACGCGCGAGAGAGATCGCCAACTTGAGAAAGAAGGGCCTGTGGAGTGGCTGGTTGGCAAAGGCAGGCCTCTCCTCGGAAGTTCAGAAAGAAGACGGGAAAAGGGTGGTCTTTGTTGACTGACTTCTGAGGAAGCTGTCAAGTGATGGCGAGGCAAGCAGGCAAGGCACAAGCTTCTCAGGCAGGCAGGTTGCTAGACTGGCTGGACTGAGCTAGTGGGGTTCAAAATTTTGGCGGGGTCGATCTAGAGACAAACAGTACAAAGTACAAGCAGGTGCTGTTAGTACTGAGGCAGTTACAAGTACATCAGATGACACTGGACAACGGAAGGCTCCTACGAAACAACAAAACATCAGGCTTTTGGAGCCCTGGTCTAGCTACGTCTCTGAACTGATGATAGGAGCCTAGAACAATGATAGCTCAACTCAATCTAAGTATCCCCGGCTGACAGGACGAAGGTCTCGGGTAGTTCCCCGCCCACGCAGCCACTTTCCCCAACTTCTCGAAATCGATAGCGCAGGCCGGCCACCAGCACAGCCTGCCGCCGTCAAGAGAGACTGCATCCCTAGGTCAAAGGAGGACAATCGATCAGGGAGCAATCCATTGATATGTAGGCACTTTCGCTGCCGATGATCTTACGTACTCCTACCCACCGCTGAGGCATTCTTCGGCCATCACGGGGCTGTGCTTGGTAGAACACGTACAAGTACCTGTAGACGACCGGAGCACGCACTTGTTAGCCACACGCTGGATTATTGGAGGGGTTAACTACCTAGGTAATTCTGTACTTGTAGTTACCCCTGGTGGAGGCCAAGGTAACACTGCTGGCGCATGAGGGCCGCCAAAGGGGCCGCGCGCCCAGCCCGACGGATCCCCAGCTCAGGCTAACATTAGTTGAATAGTTATATGTGGTGCTGTACCTACTTACTTGCTCCTCTCACCATTGATGCTTCGCAACCAACTCCGTGCCGTACACACGACGAAGGCATGCGACTCCTCGCTCGCTCAAATAAACTCACGCCAGCCTCCCACTACATCGTGTCTCCGTTTGCTGGGCCTGACCCTCTCTTACTTTGCATGATTTCGCCCAATCGTCTGCCGCTCAAGGACTAGAGATGGCCGAGGTGGACGGGGTGCCGACCTTCGGCGCCGAACTGAAGGTTGGTGGTGGCTGGACCGACCCCGCGTGCACCCTCCGCGCGCGCGCTGCCCTTCCTTGATATCCAGCAGCCTTGTTTTGTCTGACCAACTCTCATTAGGACGGCTTCAAGCCCGCCAACGCCTGGGTCGCCAATGGCATCGCCTGGCTCGACGAAATACAGCAGTTCTACCGCGAGCGGAGTGCGATCGAGAAGGAGTACAGCGCCAAGCTCAGGACCCTCGCCAAAAAGTACTACGAGAAGAAGACGCGGAA
Source organism: Thyridium curvatum (assembly GCF_004353045.1). Lineage (NCBI taxonomy): Eukaryota > Fungi > Ascomycota > Sordariomycetes > Thyridiales > Thyridiaceae > Thyridium > Thyridium curvatum. The sequence continues at coordinate 132,578 of NW_022156790.1, forward strand.
GCAGGCCAGCCTGAGCGTGGGCGACACGCCTACCATGACCCCGGGCTCTCTGGAGAGGTGGGCTTTCCTTGCTGCTGGTGTGCATCGGTCTGAGCGATTTGTACTGACAGGGCTCTTCGCCATAGTGCCTCGCTGACCACCTGGGCTACGCAACTCTCCACCCTCGAGGCCCGCGCCGACGAGGTCGACCGCTACGGCAACGACCTCGTCAACCGAGTGGCCATCCCTCTCCAGACGCTGTCGCAGAGATTCGAAGAGCTCCGGAAGCGCCATGCCGAATACGCCGACAAGCTGGAGAAGGAAAGGGACAACTCGTACGCCGAGCTCCGCAAGCAAAAGGCAAAGTACGACACGGCCTGCCAGGAGGTGGAGAGCAAGCGCAAGAAGACCGAGTCGGGCTTCAGCCAGGCCAAGGCCCAGAGCAACTACCAGCAGCAGATCCACGAGATGAACAACGTCAAAAACACCTACATCATCGCCATCAACATCACCAACAAGCAGAAGGAGAAGTACTACCACGACTACATCCCCGAGGTCATGGACAGCCTCCAGGACCTGTCCGAGTTCCGGACGCTCAAGCTGAACGGCCTGTGGACGCTGGCCTCGGAGCTGGAGAAGGGCATGCTGACGTCGAGCACGGGCATGATCTCCACCCAGACGCAGGAGATCGGCCGGAACGCTCCGCACCTCGACTCCATGATGTACATGCGGCACAACATCGGCGGCTTCCAGGAGCCCCCGGACAAGGTGTTCGAGCCCAGCCCCGTGTGGCACGACGACGACACCATGGTCGTCGACGACCCGGCCAAGGTCTACCTGCGCAACGTGCTCAACAAGTCCAAGGGCCAGCTGGGCGACCTGAGGCGGGAGGTGGACAAGAAGAGGCGCGAGGTGGACAACGTCAAGCGGCTGAAGCAGAGGGTGCGCGACGGCACGGAGAAGAAGGACGAGGTCCTGGTGGTGGGCCAGCTGTTCGCCATGCAGGAGGAGCTGCACTCGCTGGACCGGAGGCGCATCACGGCCGAGGTGGAGACGTCGACCATCACCTCGGCCGTCGGCGACGTCACGCTGGGCGCCAAGAGCCACAACTTCAAGTCGCAGACGTTCAAGATCCCGACCAACTGCGACCTCTGCGGCGAGCGCATCTGGGGCCTCTCGGCCAAGGGCTTCGACTGCCGCGACTGCGGGTACACCTGCCACAGCAAGTGCGAGATGAAGGTCCCCGCCGAGTGCCCCGGCGAGCAGACCAAGGAGGAGCGCAAGAAGCTCAAGCAGGAGCGCCAGGAGGCCGCCAACGCGCTGGTCGGCGGCAGGCCCGCCGGCGGCGGCTCGGGCGGCTCGACGCCCCAGGTCGCGGAGCTGCCGGCGCTGAGCCGCTCCAACACGATGAACTCGCTGAGCTCGGGCTACGCGGCGAGCGCGCACCGGTCCATCTCCGGGCCCTTGTCCCCCTCGGAGGAGACCCTGCCCGAGGAGCCCAGCGGCGGCCCGCGGCCGACGCCGCCCGCGGCCGCGGCGGGGGCGAGGAAGCGCATCATGGCGCCGCCGCCGGCGGCCTACATCAGCGAGCTGCCCGGCAGCGCGCCCAACGGGTCCGGAGGGTCTGCTGCCGCCGCCGGCGAGCAGAAGGGCAAGATGCTGTATGCCTTTGAGGCCAACGGCGAAGGGGAGCTCTCGGTGCCGGACGGGCGGGATATCGTCATCCTCGAGCCGGACAGTACGTTCTTTTTTTTTTTCCCAGCATCACTCACCCACCCCTCCCTCCCCTGGAATTCATGCTTTTTTTTTATTCTGTATTTTCCTGAGACCACTTATCTTTTGCTAACACTTACGACAGCCGGGAGCGGATGGATCAAGGTGCGCGCGGGCTACAAGGAGGGCCTCGTGCCGGCCAGCTACGTCGAGGTCGGGCCGGCGCCGGTCCCGCTCGCGGCGCAGACGACGGGCGGGTCGCTGAGGCCGGCGTCGACGTACTCGAACAACAGCGGGTCGTCGTCCGTCGGCGGACCGGGAGCGGGAGCGGCCAAGAAGAAGGGCCCCGCGGTGGCGCCGCGCCGGGGCGCCAAGAAGCTGCGGTACGTCGAGGCGCTGTACGACTACGCGGCGCAGAGCGACTCGGAGCACAGCATGGCCGAGGGGGAGCGGTTCGTGCTCATCAAGGAGGACCCCGGGGACGGGTGGGCCGAGGTGGAGAAGGGCGGGATGACCAAGAGCGTGCCTGCTAGCTACGTGCAGGCTGTCTGAAGGTTGGCTTTGGCGGATCAGGGGAGAAGGATGGAGAGGGATGGAGAGAGTGTGGTGGTTCTTTGTTGTTTCGTTCGGTGTATATACCTTTATAGAGAGGGATGATGGGGAGGTTATGGACAGCATTCCCGTGGTCTTTCTTTTCGTTTGGGGGTGGCATCGGGATTGCAAAGGGTTCAAAAAGGGACAGATCGGTGGGAGAGAAGGGGGAGCATTCGTGAGGGACGGTAGAGTTGGTTTGTCTTTTTCGATGCATCTGTAGCGTGGAGAGGCAACACACACACATACACACACACACACACAAACATCAGTCGTTTTTACATTTACAGTGTGTCCATCTTGCTTGTTTCTGTTTTCTGTCACGCAAAATGAGTTCTTGGTTGAATTTGGAGTCTTGTCAGTCAGTCTCTGGACTCTTTCTCTGGAGCAACAGTCTGTTGAAGAAGAGCTTTGACCTCGTCCACGGCGGCCGTCTTGGCTCGCTACGTCATCGGGCTGGACCCGTGTCCGACACATTCTGCCGGCACCAGTGCGAGCAAGGGACCAAGGGGACCAAACCAAAGGGCATCGGTCGGAGAGAATGGGATTGGTACCCGCTTTAGAAGACTGTTTATCACGGACGTGACCGATTGCGGTGACAGTTGATCTGAGAAATTGTGGGTGGATATTCATTAGGCCAAGAGCCCGAGAGCGCCATCGTGCACATCGAAATCCCACCGTGTGGGGGAACAGAAGAAGAAGAAAAAAGAGCAGATCTGTTGTCGATGGGTGGATAGCCTTTGATAGGCAGGGGGTTGAGGCTGGTGAGGAAACCTGAAACAAACATGACTTGTACAAAATACATGTGGAGGCCAACACTGCTTGCTTGTAAGGACAGATGGGTAAGAATGGACCGAATCACGGTTATTATTGCAAATGGACTTTGTTGGCCTGTTGGTTGTTGGCTGTTGCTTTTGTGTAAATCGGGGTTGGTTGATGGACTTGGCGTTGACGTACGGAGTACGTACATTACAAGTACATACCCGGCCGGACGTGCAGCAGGATTTGTGTGGTTGGCAGCAAGATGCAATGGCCACTGCATGACGCTCGATATTCGCTGGGACTGGGCAGGGCTGGGGGCTGCAACAACGACGTCGCCCTTTCGAGAACAAAACCGGTTTTCCTTTCCCTTACCTTTAGCCATCGCTACCGAAAGAGTGCCCAGGCGATTGGGATTGAGTGGACAAGAACAATGGCATTCATCGGAGCCTAGAACGTAACTACCAAACTACGTAGAGGCTCGTGTTTTGAAACCGCAGCTTTCCTCTTCTGAAACACGAGCCAAACCCGCCGATAAAATGGGGAGAAGAGGACCTTGAGGGCCAGACCAGGACAAGAAACAATGAAGCTTATTGTCGATGTACGGGGTCTCTCTGCTGGCTGGCTGGTCGGGATGCTGGGCGGCGGGTATCTACGCATCTGCCTAGCGCTCGCCTTTTGACGATCCGAGATGGGGGCCAGGGACCAGGCCAGGGGAGTGGAGGAGGTGGAAGCCGTGAAGGTGGCAGTGCAAACCCCCAAACGACGCAAGAATACGGAGAATTTGAATGGTGATTGGCACGCGTTGCGTGTTCCCGACTGCCAATTCCGCCACGCCAGTCCTTTCAGATCGATACTTGGCAGACGGCGGAGGAATGTATGGGAGACATGGGTATTCCCTAGTACCTTTTTTCCCCAGTATTGTACTTGTAATAGCCAGGGCCAGGGGTTGAACAAAAGGGGGATCCGCCGGCGAAAAAAGTCTTGTTCCTCGCTACAGAGTCTTGGTTCCTGGATTCCAGCTTGAGGCGGACGGACGGCGGGGGCGGCCAGTGGCAGGCCCGGAATGGTGGCGGCCACTACTTGACTTTGAGTGCTTGCATTGGCTTGGACAGTTGAATTATCCTGTATTCTAAAAACATCTTGATCTTATTTATGGCTGGGTTGGTTGAGGAGAGGAGAGGGAGGAGGGAGAGAGTGTTGAGGAGCTCTGGAATAGAATAGCGTCTCGTGTCATCACACCATCCATCGTAACTACATCCCACCACACGTGAGAGCTGTCCATTTCACTCCCTCTGTCAAAGCACTGTTTGTAGGCACACACATACTCCGTAGGTACGAGGCTAGAGCGACAAATACGAGCATGGGGAGATTGGCCAGATTGGCTGGCGGCGGCAGGAAGCAGTAAAAAGGGGACATTCAAAATGATACGCGGTCCCACTACGCGTTACATGCGGCGTCTTAGCCTCCCCACAGTGGTGGCTCTGGTGGGGAGGGGGGCCACTTATATGCTTGCCCGTTAGGGGCAGAGATGGGAATCAGTGGATGGTGCAGCGGTGGTACAGTACAGCACAGCGCACCAGACAGTGGTGGGCGCAGCAAATAGCAGTGGGCGGCAGGCCAGTGACGGGCTGGCAAGACGCACTGAGTTATGCTTCGGCGGTACCTTAGTTGTATGCTTCCTCCTGCCTTGATTTCAACCTCCGCCCACCCCAGCCAATCTGGTGCCTGAATTCCCTCCCTCCCTTTTCTCGGTCCTCCTCCTCCTCCTGTCTTTAAACCACTGTGCCTGATCCCTTTCAAAGCCAATTCTCCTTCCTCACTCTCCCTCACAACCCTTTCTTTTTTGCTCACGCTTCCTCCAATCTTGCTTCGAGCTTTCTTCACCTCCTCCAGCGCACTCGCTACCGTTGGGGATCCTTTTTTTTTCCATGAACTGAATAGCTCCTTTTGTAATTCTGCACCACTCTTCGACACGCTCATTCCACCGCGCAATTTCACTTGCCACTGCTACCACTTCTACCACCATTTCGACGCGGCTATCTCTACTGGCAAAAGGAAAACAGGAAGAAACCAATAACTGAAATCGCACGCGTGCTTTTCGACAAGACTCGCCCATCATGAAGTCCTTCGCTCTCGCATCGGCCCTTGCGGCCGCCTCGATCGTCTCTGCCGGCCCCACGCCCACGGAGAACGAGATGCCCAAGCGCGCTGACACTATCCCGACTGTCACTGCCTCTGGAAACGGTATGGAACATCCATCTGGCTCAATCCGCCTCCCTCCTCCGTGACTGACCCGTTCAAACAGCTTTCTGGGCCGGCAAGGAGCGCTTCTACATCCGCGGTATGGACTACCAGCCCGGCGGTGCCTCCAACCCTGTCGACCCCCTCGCCGACACCACCGTCTGCAACCGCGACATTGCCGAGTTCAAGAAGCTTGGCATCAACACCATCCGTGTCTACATCACCGACAACTCGGCCGACCACAAGGCCTGCATGGACGCCCTCGCCGCAGCCAACATCTACGTCATCCTCGACGCCAACAACCCGCTCTACTCGATCAACCGCTACAACCCCAAGCCCTCGTACAACGACAAGTACCTCCAGAGCGTCTTTGCCACCATCGACGAGTTCTCCAAGTACCCCAACACCCTCGCCTTCTTCTCCGGAAACGAGGTCATCAACGAGCAGCCCAACTCGACCATCTCGGCCAAGTACGTCAAGGCCACCACCCGCGACATGCGCCAGTACATCAAGGTCCGCGGCATCCGGCCCATTCCCGTCGGCTACTCGGCTGCCGATGTCTCGCAGAACCGCCTGCAGCTCGCCCAGTACATGAACTGCGGTACCGATGACGAGCGCTCCGACTTCTTTGCCTTTGTGAGTTGCTCCGCTTCCTCTACGGCTTGTCGGGAGACCTTCCCTTGCTAATGCTATACACCACATACAGAACGACTACTCCTGGTGCAACACCAACTTCAAGACCTCCGGCTGGGACCAGAAGGTCAAGACCTTCAGCGACTACGGTCTGCCCATCTTCCTGTCCGAGTATGGCTGCATCACCAACGGCCGTGACTTTAACGAGGTCCAGGCCCTCATGAGCTCCGAGATGACCAGTGTCTACTCTGGCGGTCTGATGTTCGAGTACAGCATGGGTGACAACAACTTCGGTATCGTCGAGATCAACGACGGCAAGGTCAAGGAGCTGCCCGAGTTCGCCAACTTCGCCAAGGCCAACAGCAAGTACCCCGCCCCGACCGGTGCCGGCGGCGCCGCCTCGACCACCCACTCCGTCGCCTGCCCCACCAAGGACGCCAACTGGGACGTCGACACCACTCTGCTGCCCGCCATGCCCGCTGGCGCCCAGAAGTTCTTCAAGGACGGCGCCGGCAAGGGCCCCGGCCTGAAGGGCTCCGGCTCCCAGGACGGCGGCGACAGCCAGTCCACCGGCGATGCCCAGCCCGGCTCCGGCTCCGCCACCCCGTCCGGCTCCAGCGGCGGCAAGAAGAACGCCGGCGGTGCCCTCATGGGCCCCCTGGACAAGCGCCCCTTCTACGTCGCCGGCTTCGCCGCGCTCATGACTCTTGCTGGTACCCTTCTCCTGTAAAGGGAGGGGTGGTGGTAGTCAAATGATGAGTCCTTTGGTGTTGCGATGAATTTGGTGTAATACATGTATATACAGGATGGGCGACGCGTGTCGAGCTAGCGTTGCGAGACATGGGTGGCTGAAGGGGGATATCCTAACAAAGCCTTGCCTTTTTTTTCATGTTTTTTTATGGTTCTTTTCCTTATACCCAACCCAGACACCCCCTCTGGATCCTGGACGGATCGCAGAGAGAGGGAGATGGGGATGAGGGAGGAAGAAGAAGAAGATGTACACTGGTTTCTCGGTCGTTTTGTCCCATCTTTATTTTTATGCCCAAGGATATCTCGCCGCCTGCTGCGGATTGTGTTTTGTGTTTCTGGGCGGGCTATGGTAAATATATTGATTTAATACGTCGAGACTTGTCTGCGTGTGCCTGTGCCTGTGTGTGTGATATGCCGTTGAGGATACTGCCGAGGAGCCCAGAGGGAGCGAAAGGCTGGTTAATATGAAGCCCGTGGATTTACTCACGTATTCAGGTTGCTTCCCCCTTTCTTCTGTCATCAGAAGGCGAGGTGCCAGTTCATTCAGATGAAATATGGCTTGCTGATGTCATTTCCATCCCGAGTTTTTTTTCCCATTCCGTATCCAGTTCAGTCCTTCCTGACCATGTAGTATTTTTGATCGCTTCACATGTTGAAGAAAGCTATTGCCAGTGCTCTACGCTCAAACTACTGGTTGGGTTAAAAAAAACCCTCGGTGTTGGAGTCAAACAAGAAGCATACAGTATGGAGTACATTGCAACCAAACCTACTTCTTTTCAACTCTGTTTAAAGTCCTCAGGTACGCAGGAATTTCTTGTGTGGCATGAACCAGACAGATAATGACTACTTTGTATCTAGGTACCTGAGGTTCTGCTAGAACATCATACAATCAATGGTCTAACAGAAGCCACTTACATGACTTGCATGTGAGGTCCCAATTAATCAATCAATCCGACACTGTAGATTCACACCGTCGTTATAAACCCTCTAAGAGGGAGATAGCTCCATATACTAAATTTGCCCTGGGGTTGTCCTTGGAGGACCTGCCCCCTCTGATGTCGGATGGCTGTGGCACATCCACCTGAGGCACACTGGCAAAAGAGAAATCTCTAATACCAGGGTGGTCATTGTACTTTACCCTATACCGCTGATAGACATGAATCCGCCTCCATGCCATTTCCCAGTCGGCCAATGCAAATATTGACCTTCGTGTATCAGGATGAGCTCGACCAAGCACTCTTTTACGGCCATCGACACAGTCCCTCATCATGGTAATGGCCTCGAAGCGCCGCCCCTGGTCCTGCAGGATGATGGCGAGGTTCCACTTTAATAACAGTGTGTTTGGATGTTCCTGACCCCCGTACTTCTTTATGCCCTGCAGCGCTCGAAAAATGAGTAACTCGGCCTCTTTAATGCGACCAAGGTCACACAGTGCTAGGCCGAGGATATGGGCGCAGGAGAGAGTTTCTGGATGTTCTGGACCCATCATCTCTATGCTCGAGGTCATCACCTCCTTCAACAGAGACGCGGCCTCTTGCTGGCGTCCTAGCTGTAAGAGAATAGTCCCTAACCGGCGCCTGGACTGCATTGTCACGACATGCCCTTCTCCAAAGACTTGCGGGCAAAGTCGCACCAGCTTTTCTCCCAGATCGAGGGCCTCGCCCAATTTGCGGTTCTCTATATGCATGTCGACAAGTTGGCCCATGCTGAAGAGCGTCTGGGCGTCTTGCTCGCCAAGAACCTCCTTCCTCAGCTCTAACATTCGCGATGAGAGGGCCACCGCATCATCGCGTAGTCCTTGTTTCATATATATGTTCGCCAGAAGATCCATGAGATCGAGTGTTGTGGGATGTTTCTCTTCGAGGGATCTTGCTGCTGCACTTTGGCAACTTTTTGCAAGTTCCCGAGACATTTGGTGTGACCCTGACTTGTGATAGTATAATGCTAAGAATGCTAGTTGAATCAGGGTTAAGTCGTGTTGTTCTCCGTATGACTTCTTGTAGAACTCGCAAACCTTCTCTTGTGCCAGAGTAGCTTCTTTCCGCCTGCCTCTTGAATCTAGCACTTTGGCTAGAGTGTTGTGAACATTCAAAAGCTCCGAGTCTGGTAGCGCGTGGGAGATACTCTGTGCTTTAAGAGTGTAATATTCCGCTCTCTCGACTTGTCCATGGGACAAAAAGAGCCAAGAAATTTCAACCAGTATATCTACCCTCGCCTTCGTCTCATTCAACCTTTCGCTGCCCACCAGCTCTAGAACCGCTAGAGCATGTGGAAGGTACGCACGGCACGTTCCAGATAGGTCGTACTTGTTGAAAGAATAGATCTCTGCCATGGCGACAATGGCGCGCTCCTCGAAGTTTCGTAGCGACTGCTGGCTCCGAGTGAGCCACTTGCGCGTCGCCAGCTGGACGAGCCTGTGCATGGTGAAAGTCTGCCTGCCATCGCCGCCACTGTCGTCACTGATCAAAGAGAACGCCTTCAGAATACCGAGGGCCTTAGTGAGACATAGGTCGCTCACATGCGCTTCTTTACACGGGCTGTGCCTCCGATCGAAGGCGTCAAGAAACGCCCATGGTATGACCTGACGGTCGAGGAGGCTCATTACAGAGAGGATATCGCTAGCATAGTGGTCATTCTTCCGGATCTGCTCGAACGACAGTATGAACGTCTGCGCGACAGCGCGCGGGGTTCCGAGTTCCCGACCGACCGTATCAAACTCTTCGCTCAACAATTCCAGAAGGTGCTGATCACTTTTTTTCAGGAGGTCGAGGTATTGGGTCACCGATATGCTCTTCTCCTGCATGAACGCCGCCGCTTGAACCAGAGCGAGCGGCAGGTGTTCAAGTTGAGCTGATAACGTCGAGTACTCAGTTAGCGAATCTTGATCTCCTGCTCGTTCACTGAAAGCTCGCAGGAGCTCGTTGGATTCGATTTCGTCCATGGGGCCGACCTCGATCAGCGACTTGCCCTTGACCAGTCTGGAACCCACTTGCTTGTTTCTGGTCGTAACGAGGATAGCTCCATGGGCACATTCAGGTATGTACTGCGCCATTAGGTTTCCTTGATTTCCCGGCTCTGCTGAATTGGGAGAGAACACATTCTCGTCGTCTGCATTATCAATGACCATGATCCAGGGACCACTATCCTTTCCTTGGAGCCATCTCTTGACCAATGATGGCATGTCGCCTGTGGGATCGCCGCATCCAGGAGTATGACAGGCCTCTGCGATGGAGACGTAGGCTTGCTTGAACCGCTCGGCCGTGCTGGCGTGAACCCAAAAGATCGAGACGTCTGGATACGTCTCTCGAACCCAGTATAAGAAGGTGAGTGCGATCTGGGTTTTGCTACCAACGCATAAGCTCTCCCGAAGATTTTGCAGATATTTATTAGAACATACCCAATGCCACCCAGACCAAACAGAGCTGCTTTCGGCTGCCATGTATTCTTCGTTCGAGGTGCTAGGTAGCCGAGCTTGTCTCTCAGTTGTTCGAGAATTCCCTGACGACCAACAAAGTCTGGATTGCTGGTGAAGGGCACGAGGACTGTTTATTTTGTTAGTCTGCTTCAGATACAAGTTAGGATGAACAACTTACAAGGCACACAGGAATCACGAGAAGCCAACTGCTTGTCGGCTCCACCCTGGCTACTGTTGTTATGACCGTTGGGTATCATCAACACATCTCTCTCGGTGAGATCAATCTCTCTCACCCACCGACGCAACTCCTGGGCAACCGCCACAAAACCCGGATCATCGCCATTGCCAAATCTCGCAATGTCCTTGTGTTTGGCATGTATCCCAACCGCGATGTGACCTGGCAGGCTGGCTGACTGCGGCAGGACGACCAGTCCCACTCCCGGCAGCGGGAGCTCCTCGTAGAAGCATACGATTTCGATATCGCGCAGACCAAGCTCTTCCCGCCGGGCCTTCAGCATGGACTGGAAGCTCCCCTGTATCCGTGCCAGCACCTCCGAGTCTCGGCGCAGGACGCCCACGATCTGGCTGTTGGTCTGCTTCAGGACGCCCAACTTGCGCGCCAGGAGCTCGGCCCACCGGGCAAGCCCGGATCCCTGGTTCGGCGTGCCCAGGAGCGCTATGCCAAAAGTGCAGAGCAGGACGCGTCGGAGATGCGCCTCAGACCGCTCCCGAGCCTGCACCAGAGCGTCCTGGCAGACCAACCCCCCCAGACTGTGGCAGACGAAGATTACAGGCCGCTCGTTTGTGCAATCATCTTCGCGGTACGATGCCAAGGAGGTCAGAAGTTTAGAACCGTGGTTGCCGACCCGGTTCTCCGAGACCATGCCGCGGATGTCGGCCACGTAGGCGTCATAGCCGAAAGTGAGGACGCGGGCGGCCGTCGGGAGCAGCGCCGGGGGGAGGAGGGTCTGCGGCCAGGGGGCCTCGGCGCCCCTGGCGGTCCAAGTGCGCTCGCGGTCGCCGGTGAGGCCGTGCACGAAGACGATGTCGACTTTCGCGTTCTCGCCCTCCGCGGGATTGTGGAGGAGCTTGATCCCGGAGGGAAACGCCGGCTGCTGCTGCTGCTGCGGCGGCGAGTGGCTCGCCGATGTCGACTGTCTTTTGAAGCGCTGTGTAAAGGTCCGCATTGCGGGCGGGATGTCGGTCAAAGCGATCGGATGTTCGTTGGGATGGGATGAACAGCACGTTCGCAGAACATGCGAAGATAACAGGAGCGCATGCAGATCACGGCGGCTACCTAGATATGTTTGAAGTACATGATTGACGCTAGCCTGAACTGTAGATGTAGATGAGAGAGTGAGGGAGAATTCGGAGACTTGATCGAGTGCACAGAAGTGTATGTTGGACAGCCTTGTCGGAGATGCCTTCAGGCCACCCCCTCCCCAGGATGGCTGACGAGCCGTGGCCAATGAGGATGGCCTGCGTAACATTGGCCATGGTGAAGTGGTTGTACATGCACTGTTTGGCAATTGCCAGTTGGAAGCCCAGGAATACGCCTTGTGAATAAGACAAATGTTCATAGCAGATTTCCATTTCTATACTGACGCACGAGTTACCTAGACTCGAAAAGGACCAAATGAGAAAAGCAACCCTGGTTTCCCAACTCCGAGACGTGTAAGAGAACGATGGAATAAATGACAAAGGGCAGGGAAATTCTTGACAACGCAAAACATTGGGGAGGGGACTGAGCGCAACTCGCAATTCTCTTTCGTTTCATCTCATTTCATTTGGTAGTGGTGGTGGTGCAGTGTCTGCTTCGTTTCTCTTTTTTCCCCTTCCCCCTCCCCCACCCGACGACGCTGACGTAAATGCAGAATTGAGGCATCCGACAGTAGAGACAACAAGGACGTTCCGCTGGAAGATAATACTGATACAGGAAAGCACGAAAGCCAGGGCGCTCGTCAAACCGGCCCTAAGGACGGGAAAGGTGTGAGCGAAGCTTGGCTTGAATCTCGTCGGGCGAAGGCGGCGACTGGAGGGGGTGGTTTGCTGGGCGATTCGAGTCCTGTTGCACTCGACGCACCCGCTAGACTCAAACCCGGACGATTCTCTGGATAAGAAGAAGTCCTGGATCGTGGAGTGGCCTGCAAGTCCTGTCTTTGCCTTCTTGGCGAAGCACCCTATGCTCCGATATCACGGCCCGTCGTCATACCGGTGCTGGGGCCGGCAGACTGCTTTGGCGCGGGAGCGTTGTTCCACGAGAGGTAAGTGTGGTCGCCCAATTTCCTTGGCTTGATCATGTGCGTGACAGTGAAGATAGCTCCAAGGAGGATGCAGACACCACCGACTACGATGTAGGCAATGCCCAAGAAGGGATTCCTGCCTCCCATAACGGTGCGTGTGGTGATGATGATGGACTTGGTGCCCTTGAACATGTCGACCTTGAAGTCTGTTCCAAAGCGTTAGGAAAGGGAGGAAACAAGAACAAGGCATGGTGGACTCACTATTCATGATGCTGACCAGATAGTCGCCGCTGACCATCTTGACTGTGTCGTTGCGCAGGGCAAGCTTGCTGAATGTAGGCAGACCGGCGGTCCTCATCCAGACCATGAAAGGCTCGTCCTCCGCCAGGTTTGGAGGCGGGTTGTTCGCATTGTAGCCATGGGGGTACCGAACGTGCCAGTTCGGAGGAGGGGAGACTTCTGCCATGTTCATGGAGCTCGGGAACTTGCCGTACAGGTCCTTGTCGGACGACCAAGCGATGCCCGTGTTTTTCATCTCGTAGGTCTGGTTGTCAGCGGACTCCGTGGTCAGGAGCACAGGGTTGCCAAAGGTGTCATTGAAGAGCGAGTTGGCGATGAGGCCACACGGATAGTATGGGAATCCTGTAGAGTTGGTCTGAAGAGGGTCGCAGTTAGAGCCCTGGACATCGGCCGTGGTGACCACATCGCCCTTGAGCTGCTTATCAAAGAAGCTGCTCACGTATCGACGGTGATTCTGGTAGAAGTTGGTCAGGTGGTAGTAGAACAGAACAGGCGGGCCCATGTCCTCGGGGATGTGGAACTGAAGTTGGCATTCCCAGACGCCGCCGTCGACTTCCACGCCGTCGTATGAAACTGTCCGATTGATCCGCTTCCACTGAGGCGGGTTGCCTCGATTGCCATTGGTCTTCCACTGGCTGTTAACGTTGTCGCCGGGCATGACGTCAAACTTGTCGATGGGGGCATCTGTGTAGCACTTCGTGTAGTCCATCGAGATCATTTGGACCTGGTTGAGAGCGGGCAGGTCAGCACGGAAGCCGGATGGGAACCGCCCACACCCAGAGGTTGGCACATACTTGAGCGCTCGTGTAGAGCAGGACGCCGCCGATGGGCGCGAATATTATTCCGATCGCAAAGAACAGCGGGAGCACTGTCTTTGGGGTGAGAATAGGTCTGCGAAGCATTAGCGACTCTGGCGATTCTCATCCGGGCATTCCGGCGACGAGACAGAACTGGACCTACTGCCATGCTTTCAATCGCTGCTGTCGAAACGCGGTGTCTGCGCAAAAGAAACATCGTCAGCTGTCGGCTCGGGACCTGGGAAAGACTGCTCTATCGCGGTCGAGGCGATAAACGGCGATGCGCCGCTGGGCGAGGGCCACACATACTCGCAGGTCTCTTGCTCTTCTTCTTCTCGGAGGTCTTGACGGCGTCGAGCTCGTTGGAGGCGATCGAGTCGGCACGGCCGTCCTCGGGAGGGGAGTCGGTCCCACGCGCCATGATGGTGATCCGGTTGCTGGCTCGTAGAATTGTGCGGCGGCCCGGAATGGTGGTGGTTTGGACAGAATCGCTTCGTGGGATCGAAGTTGGCCTTGCACGTTTCTCCCAGGGGTTCAAGGACGGGTCGTCAGCGAGCGTGGCGCCCTCGGAGCCACAGCCCCAGTGCTACTTTTAGCGGCGGTTGCTGAATACGACGCGCTGTATCAGGTTACGTGCTGCAGAGAGGGTGGGGTGTCGGATCACGGGACTCTGCACGTGCCCTCTCTTTGAAACCAGGGAGATCATCGCGTCCAGGCAGCCAAGCTGGGCAATTTATTTCATGTAGAGTACAGCACAGTGGACAATAAGCAGATTCCATGTCCAGTTCTTGCAAAAGGTGTACTACATGTACTTTGGTCCAAAGATCTCATGACTGTCTATTGAGGGGCATAAGATGTGAAAATGCTAGACAGGACCGGCTGGTCTTTGAAGCTGCCAGACAGTCTCGAATTCTCAAGCAACAAAGAACTATGGCATCTAGGTTAGCTACCTATGTTGCTCGGATGGACCGAGTGTGCCCGCAATGCAGATACCTACGCCGTAAGGATCAATGGCTGCCTTCCATGGCCTCCTTGCCTGCGTAACAGGGAGATTGCAGCGCAACTGTTGCTAGGGAAGGCTGCCGGAATGTCTTCAAGATTGCGGTTGAGACATTGGAGCCAGTACAAACCCAGACTGACTCAAAAGTATAAAGTCAAATATGCTCTGTTTATTGCACTGCAACATGACTCGACTGGGCGTATCAAATAGTCCCACCGACGCTTTTCCTTCAGAATTGTTATCGAGCAAAGAGCATGTTAAAAGCAAGAGATTGGGCTCTACCAAACGGCGCTGAATAATTTAGCCATCCATCACATGGGCCAACATCGCAGAAAGTGATCAACAAAGACGACCCGAGTATGGTTAGTTGCTTTTGCAGCTAGCCTGCTGCACAGTCAAGGCTATTGATCCGGAAAGATGAAAGCCGTCATTTCTCAGTCTCGGTCACCACGAGGGGCAATTTATTCAAAGAACATGCAAGCATATCAGCAGTTTCATGCGAGGTGATGACGGGATCAATACGATGAAGGCCAGGGAGATGAAATGCAGGCGGCCCAATACGTTCTGAAACTGGCGGCATAGCGCCCCATTTTCAGGGCCGCTCTCCCACCAGCTGCAACAGAAGCTTTCAGAAGCTCAGAAGCTCTGGTGGATGGAAGGACAGAAGCGCGAGGAGGCCGAGAGGGGCACACCGATGGGGAACTGGGAGGGCTGGCCTGGGCGTGCCAAGCAGGGATGTCATAGCGGGCCACTCGCTGATCCGTGCGCCTTCTAGAAGGGTTCGCTGCCCGATCGACGGCTCTGAGTGGCTGCCGCAGGCTGGGGGGGCAGCTCCATCGAGTTGATCTCCTGCGTTTGTCTCTCTCAGCACAAGCCCTCATGCAGCGTGCTGAAGGCTAGGTCGAGCAAGCTTCGACAGCCGGCTCGCAACGAGCCCAAGTGGCCCAACAGTGTAGATCTGACCTCTCTTTGGCTTGTTTCCACCGCCTAGACTCAAGGGATTCCATGTTGGAGGAGGGAAGAAAGCGAGACCATATCGGCAGGGTGACGTGAGTGAGGTCTGCCCTTCTCCTCTTGGAGGGTGCATTTTAGGGACTTAGTCCAGGTACCTAGTTTAGTCGAGGGAGGTACCTCAGCCAGCCACCCACTCGCTGTGGAAAGCACATGTACCAAAAACTGGATCTCGGTCTCAACTGCCACTACCACTGCCACCACCATCATCCCGATACCCCCCACCTTTGCTGCTCGCCCTCACTATCTCTCTCTCCTCACACCTCCCCAGTCAGTTCCTCTTGACTCTTTCACACTGCGCATCTCTCAAAGAAATACGTAGAGCTTCCCACACCCACCGCACCTCCTTCAAGACCCCCAAAAGCACAGACACTTGCCCGACCTGGCTTGCTTTACTTTTTTGTCATTGCATCTCTGGTCTGTTCCCAACCTTTCCCTTCTCTCCCCTCCTTTCTCTTCGTGATCTCTCCTATCGAAGCTGCTTCGACGGCATCATATTGTACGGTCGTCGACCCTCACAATCCCGCCGCGCCTTGCACAATACAACCCACTCGCCTCCACGCCGACCGGATAGCATAGCTTGCCGATCTGAGGACCGCCTTGCTGATCCAGCTGGAGATCAGAGCTGTCCCCGCTTTCGACCGTTGCATCTCGCCCGATTCCCCCCTCTCGATACCTCGCTTCATTTTGTGACGCATTCCCGCCTTTGACCACTCTCCTCGTCATCTATCCTCAGTGTCCTCTTCTGCAGAACCAGAAGCGGCATCAAAACCTTGTAAGCAATCTCCCACGAGCACAATCACGAACACTTCGGTATCTGCGAATTCCCAATTCCATCACGAGCTCTGCCAGGCGTTGAGATATCTGTTTCAACGAGATTTTGGTATGAATGGAGTGGCCTACTCGTTGAGGGACTATCATATCTCTTGTTAAGCAGGATCGTTCGTGTCGCGCGCTCGACTTACTTGGGCGACACATCCATCATATATATGATCCGATTGTTTCTAACACAGATTCCAGGACTTTTATTCCCTCTACGTTGTCTGCATTCGGCGCCCAGTCGATTGGTATGTCTCTCCTCTCGACCTCAACGCGGAATACATGGGGAGCATAGCATTACTTTGAAGCTCCGCGTAGTTTCCCGGTCCCAGAAGCTAATGTCCTGTTTGTTAGACTCCTGACGACTTTCTGTGTACCTCAACGATAGACGATTGGGATACCACTCGATCACACTGCGACTGACGCATCTACCTCCAGCCCACCAAGGCTCCTTTCAATACACCCTTGAGTCCGTGTCGATCCAAGGAAACATGTCGGGCGTGCCATTCACGAGTCCTTTCGGGGCCAACTCGAATCCATTTGGCTCCGGCTCGAGATCCAACGCGGCTGGTGGCATGCAGCAAGTGATTGAAGAGGAGGAGAATGACACAATTACCTCGCCCACAACACCAAACTTTGCCCTCCAGCCAAGCCCTCGTGGGCCGTTTGGGGGAGATGCAGCCTCTGACCAAGCCGCAAACGCACCCCAGAACCCACCTCCTGGTGAATATCCCGCCCAGTACAACTTTGGTCGCCGAACGTCCGTCTCAGCCGAGTCTTTGAAGCCGAACGCCGATTCATATGATAATTGGAAGCCTCCTGTGCACCCGAAGAATCCTGAGCAACTGGAGCGGCTCAAGAAGGCTATCGAGGGTAACTTTTTGTTCAGCCATTTGGATGAAGAGCAGAGTGCCCAGATTCTGGGTGCCCTGGTAGAAAAGCCCATTCCCGCCAAAGATATCAAGGTCAGTGAAAGTGAGACTATTTCAGTGAAGTGCCCCAGAAATCTGACAATCTCTCGCAGGTTATTTCTCAAGGAGACGCCGGAGACTTCTTCTATGTTGTAGAGAAGGGTAGTTTTGACGTCTATGTCAGTAGCAGTGGCGCACTTCAGCCAGGCCCGGAAGGCATGGGCCAGAAGGTCGGCACCATTGAGGCTGGTGGATCCTTCGGCGAGCTTGCCTTGATGTACAATGCGCCCCGCGCAGCGACCGTCGTGTCTGCCGAGCCGAATTGTACCCTTTGGGCCTTGGATCGGCTGACCTTCCGCCGCATCCTGATGGAGTCGACTTTTGCTCGCCGGCGCATGTATGAGACCTTCTTGGAGGAAGTGCCTCTTCTGTCGACCCTTACCCCTTACGAGAGGTCCAAGATTGCCGATGCGTTGGAGACGCAGAAATTCCCTCCGGGCACTACGATCATCAAGGAGGGCGACCCAGGCCACTCCTTCTACCTCCTGGAGAGCGGAGAGGCAGATGCGTTCAAGGAGGGCACGGACACGAGCGTCAAGCGTTATGGGAAGGGCGACTTCTTTGGCGAGCTCGCGCTGTTGAACGATGCCCCCCGTGCCGCGAGCGTAGTATCCCGCACCGAGGTCAAGGTAGCCACTCTTGGCAAATCTGCCTTTCAGAGACTGCTTGGTCCCGTCGAGGGCATCATGAGGCGGACCAGGTATGAGGGAGTCAAGGCAGGTGTGGAGGAGATGGATCCCCTACATACCGCATAGCCTTTCTCGATTTCCTTGGACACGGCAACATTGCCCAGTAGGATCTTCGACTCGGGCAATTGCAGGAAGCAAAAGACAATCAAGGAGTTCGACTTTTCACTTTGATATATCCGGCTTCCCGGCGTTTAAGGGCCCTTTTTTCGAGGCTCTCCCTTTCGCTGATACGGACATGACTTGGACCATTGTTAACTTGTTGTTATTTGATACCTGGGAGTGGAAAGTAGTAGCAATACAATGCTGCAGAAGCATCGTTCGTTTATAAATTCTTTAGAGTAATCTCACGCTTGTTCTTGATACATGTTGATTCAACGCCGTCAACGCCAGTCCAATGCGACCTAGAACTACCGTAGTCCTTACGCCCTGTTTTGTTTTGAAAACACTCGAGAGTCCCCACTCCTTGCTACAGCACACGGATGGCTAGACTCTCTGCTTCTAGGCCAACTGTCTCCAGGCTGATCATGGATCCAGGCCCTTCCCGAATCAATGCCAGACCACATGTATACATCTCGTACCTTCTGCGCTCATCATCCCTGCAGCCGCCTGGCCTCGAGGACCTTCTGCCGCAGCTCCTCGGCAGCAAGCTCGGTCTCGAGCACGCGACCGACGCCCCGGCGCCAGTTCTCCTCGAGGGTGGCGACCTCGCCGGCGACGTCGGCCTGGGCCTTTTGGCGGCGCAGGGTGACGAGGTCGACGTCGCGGCGGGCGGCGGCCAGCTCGGCCTCGAGGCCCGCGAGCTCGGCCTCGAGCTGCCAGTTGCCGACGAGCCAGCTGTTCTTGCCGTGCGAGTCGAGCAGGGCGAGGTGCGCCCTGCGCTGGGCGAGGTAGGCGCGCGAGGCGTAGGCGCGCTCGAGCGCGGAGCGCAGGTCCTCCGCCGAGGGGCAGTTTGCGGTGGAGGAGGAGTCTGTGGCCACGTCGGGCAGCTCGGGGGCCTCGTAGCGCGAGAGGTCTATCGCGCGCAGGGGCTGGCGCGGGTGGGCGCCCACGCGGGCGAGCTCGGCGGCCAGGGCGGGCGTGAAGGCCGGGCGGTGCGGCGGCGGGAGGAGCGCGTGGTAGGGGTCGTCTGGGACGGCGGCGCGCTCTGCTGCTATGAGGGCCTCTGCGGCGGCGCGTTCCGAGGCGGTCGGGGCTGGGTCTATGTCTGTTTTAGGGGGGTAAGGGTTAGCCTTTTTGTATAAGAGGGAGAAAGAGGGTGAGAGATAGAGAGGGAGGGAGAGAGAGAGAGAGGGGAGATTGCGATTGGGACTGGGAGGGACTCTTACAGGGTAGGGATTCGTGGATTGTTGTTATGGATGGCATTGTGGGTGTGTGTTTGGTATATGGATTGCCAAGAGGAAAGGGTTAGTCGAAGATGTGATGGATGGAAGAGCGAGATATGGAGACAGCTGACTCCCTGTTTCGTGGTTGCGACAGGTGTGGTGGGTGTTTGTGCTGCTGGAAAGGAGTTTGATGATACTGATGAGCCGGTTTGCGATGGTTTGGATGCTCTCCCAAAAATTCAATGTTCCCGCGTAGTAAAAAAGTGGAGCGCTTGCAGGTGCTTTCAACCCGAGTCTTGAATACGGGGAACTGCAGAGTCTGACAGCAGCAGATTGCTTTTTTCAATGATACTTCATGCAGCTTTCAGATGAACATGCTGATATCGTGATGGTCTTTTGATTATGGAGAATTGTAATTCATGAAATACCCTTGTTTCATTCCAGGGTATTCCAGCATCCAGCCCTCGTCGAGCCTTGCTATGGCACAGTACAAGTACTTGTACATCATTGATCCAGATTGATAGCTGCATGCAAGGCTTGACTCGCCGATGCTCCGGGTGTTTGATCTGACAAGAGTGCCCACAAATCACATGTGAGAGCTGCTCCAGGCTGATCTTCACAAGCCAAGTGTCACGAGGACATGCAGAACCGCAAACCACAGAACACAACCTCCGCATTCGCAATCTTGCCCTGTCTGGGCCAACTTGCATCGACTGGCAAATGAATGGACTGTGGGGAAATCTTGCAGTGCAAAAGCTGCCAGGCTTCCCCTCTGGCAAAAAGCGAGCCTACAAAGGGACAAGCGCGCTGTGGGAAGTGGAGAGGTGGGGCCGGCCAGCGCTGAGGTCGCGGGCAGCACATGAAGCAGCACACTGAGGCATGGCAAAAGCGCCGAGGTTCACATGCGCGCAGCTCGCTGACAGGGCGTCATCGCATCCCGGCTTTCCCTGCCATCCTTCCAGTCGACCAAACCAAAACCTCCCGCAGGATAAGTAATCTTAAATACCCCGGACACCACAAATCCGACGTCTCTTCTTCTCCCCTCTGTCCCATCTTTCTATATAGGCTACCTACTACGTCAATCCAAAGAGTATCATTGTCTGGTCGCCTGCGCCTTTCCCACACAAACTCACCACCTCACACATCCACATCCACACAGCAATCATGTCTCTGACGAGCGGTACGTCCTGACCACTGCAAAATAGAGCCCGGCCCACCCAAGCTGACAGCTGTCCTTCCTTGGCAACAGACAAGTTCCCCTCCTCGGCCGCCTTTGACGCCATCAACGAGGCGCTCAACGCTAGCGACGCCGACCGCAAGGATGCGATCAAGCAGGGCAACGCCGTCTTTGCCTTCACCCTTAAGAACGGTGGCGGCGAGACGGAGAGCTGGACGATCGACCTGAAGAACTCGGGCAAGGTTTCCAAGGGCATCGAGGGCAAGCCCAATGGTGAGTGGTCTCTTGGCGCTGCAACTACCACTTGATTGTCCCCGGCGGCTGACCCTCGCATCGCTGTCGATAGTCACGCTATCACTGTCGGACAGCGACTTTGGCAACCTCGTTACCGGCAAGGCCAATGCCCAGCGGCTATTCATGTCGGGCAAGCTCAAGATCAAGGGCGATGTCATGAAGGCGACGAAGCTCGACCCCATCCTGAAGAAGGCCCAGACCAAGGCGAAGCTGTGAGGGAGGAGAGCGGTGGAGGCTTGCACATGTATGGTTGGGGTGAATGGGAGGTGCTTTTGTATTTCTTGTGCTGTATCCTACGCATTTAGACCACATGCCGGCATGATATGGCCTGCAATCAACCATGGCAATTGACGAATCACAGAGATGGTCCCTGGTGACGTGCTGCAGAATCTCGGATTTTGACATGCAAACGACGGGCTGCCACGTGAGTCAAGTATCAGTGTACTACATCAATAGGACTGCAGTGAAGAGACGAGGTATCGGCCGGCCATGTGAATGGGGGTTGTCAATAATCATTTCGGGGACTGATGATGATGCACTCCCCTGATTTCTATATCTGTGTCTCCCTCGTTCTTTGTCCTAGCCTTGCCAAGTTCCACTCCTCCACCCTACAAGTCGTTGCTCTGATATGCCATCCCCTTGTCGCCTGTGTTTTTGTCGAGTCGTCGACCTCCACGACAAAGAGTCGAAGCTGCAAGCTGCCATGCATCCTCCAATACATGGTACTTGATCGCACATGCAAACCCGCAGTCTAGCAAGTTGAGGCTAACATTGATTTCCCTGAAGTGTCTGTGCCTTTTGTTTGGGTGTCCTCGACTCGTCTGCAAGAGACGCCGACAGAAACTAGAGACGGCCTCTTATGTCATCACACACACATTTTGGCCTATGTCCGTTTTCGGTCGAGCCAAGCACTGGAGTCGTTCTCGGTGGTGCCTGAGGCTCTGTGGTTAGGCACCCAGGCCTAATAAGCGCCACCCCAGAGAAAAAGAAAGATCATCGACTCGATTGGGCTTGGCTCGTGCACACTCCAGCTTGCTGCGTTCAGCCAGGGACAAAGCAGGGTTCAGGTTCAGGGGAAGAAGTGTGGCCCAGAGAGCTCGACCAATTTTCCACCACAGGACAGTGGGCGGCTCGCACTAACCTTTTTTTCACAGGGGACCATCAGCTGCCAGCCAGACCTGACCAGCTCGACCACACCAAAACACCCGCCCAAAATTTTGTGTCGAAGGATTTCCTTGCTCCCTCTGAAAAGCGACCATACATCGGGGCAGCCCTTTGTTGCGCGAACCCCCCCCCAAAGCCAGACAGACGTCTCCTTGCTTCTCTTTCATCTCTCTCCCATCCTCTATGCCCTTTTAATACTGTCTTTGTTCTTGTCTGAGCACCTTGCTTTATCATCCCATCCTCCGGCCACGGTGACGCGTCGACGAGAGTTGGGGCAGCCGTTCTGCGCATTTCCGTGGTGCACCGTTTCGCCCCATCACGACCTTTTTTTTTACCCTCCGCGCTGGCCATCACCGGCGGGAAGCTTCAATCCGAACCACCTCGAAAATTCACCGCACGCGCCTTCTATGAATCACCTATAGAAACCCCATCGTACTTTCCTGCCCCTTTCGCGCGCCACGCTTTGACGCGACGGTTTCCCCCTTCACTGCCCACAACCTCGCAACCATGGATCCGCCCCAAAAGCGTCAAAAGTCCTGGCTCAGCAGCCTCCTCGGCGGCCGTTCCACGACCGAGTCTCCATCATCGACAAACCCGACCGAGAAAGACCACTCTCGATCGGCAAACTCGACTGGCACGACAACGCCCTCCAAAGCGCGCGTGGGTTTCGCAGTGCCGAGCGTCGCGTCCCCCGAGAGTCCCGTTAAGCGCGCCTCTCCCTCGCTCTTGGCCCAGAGGAAGATCTTTGAGCGCCCTTCCGGCCCATCTAACAAACTGGCGTCGAGCACGCCCAAGGTGACCAACTTCAACTCGGTGTCGACTCCGCGCACCATGTTTCGGGCCTCGACGAGAGACGGCCCCAGCTTCACCTTCACCCCTCGAGTGCCCCCCAATACCATGAAAGAATCGTTCCCTCCGGCCACACCCGGCCGGTCCTTCCGAGCCTCGACCGCCGAGCTCACCGGCAGGGGCATGTCCAAGATAACATCGAGCCATGATCTCTTCCAGATGAAGATCCCCGAGCCCGACCCCAAGCTCACCGGCGAGGCCATCTCCAAACAGGTGCCCAAGGATGCGAACCGCACCGGCTCCATCTATGCGAATGAGTATCTGGCTCACCTGTGCCCTCCCGAATTCACCGATGACCAGAGGAATCAGTTCTTCTGCATCCTTGACCTGCGTCGGCTGAAATACGCTGCGGACGAGATCTTCGTCAAGAAGGATTGGAAACTGAACATCTTGAACTTTGCAAAGGAGTATGAGAAGAGCAGGAGCCTCATCATGCTGCGATACGGCCTCTACGAGTTCAAGTCGGTCAAGGTGTCCAAGGAAGTCTTCGATAAATGGAAGACTGATAACAATGTGCCCAATGGCGAAGATGAGGCGCAAGAGGAGGAGGTTGCACCTCCTCGTTCGACTGCCAAGGTAAACGGTACAGCTGGAATCCTCCGCGCCGGAAAGAGAAAGGCACAGGACGAGTTGCAACCCAAGTCATCGCTGCTCGACTCCTCGGCAACAACGCAGAGCAAGCGACCGCGGGCTGCGGAGAGGGAGCCGCTCGCCGAGACGACTACTCCGGCTCTTAACAAGAGCTCGAACAAGCGTAAGGCGGACAAGTTTGACGATGAACCCGGACCCGCTCCCCGAGCTGCGCCGGCGCCCCCAAAGTCGGCCTCGAGAACTTTCCTCGAGAGGGTTGCCAATACCCCGCGCAAAGAACCCGAACCCGCCAAGTCAAACGATACCCCCTCCGCGCTGAAGCCCAAGGCAACCCCTTTTGCTCAAGCGGCAAAGCCTGCCGCTAGTAGCCTCGCACGTTCGGTATTTGACAGCGGACTCAAGCCGCCGACCGGACAGGCTGGCGCCTCTAGCAACATCTTTAGCTACCTTTCTGATGCTAGCTCTGCCAAGGGTAGCGGTGTTGGCGGTGATGCCGATGGAGAAGACACCGACGAGTCTGACGAAGACGAGTCGGAAGCCCAGGAGGCCAGCCAGAGCGACGAGCCCAGCGTCGCCGCTAGCGGAAGCGCTGCTACACCCCAGCCATCTTCGCAGGCCGGCGCTGGCTCGATTTTCGCGCCCAAACAGCCCGCATCTACGAATGGAGAGTCAAGTGTCTCTTCGGAGGCTAGTGAGGCACAGACCGGCCGTAGCCTGTTTGACCGAGTCAACAAGGATAGCGATGGCCAACCTATCCGCGTGTTCCCTGCCGGCTCCGAGACTCCCCGCTTCGGTAGTGCCGCGCCGTCCGAGTCTGGGGCCGTTGCGCCTCCCGAGAAGGATGCCGAGCCCGCCGCCACAAACAAGACTTGGAACCCCGACACCCCGCTCAAGTTCGCTGCTCCTTCATCTCAGCCCCAGAGCTTGTTCG
Source organism: Thyridium curvatum (assembly GCF_004353045.1). Taxonomy (NCBI): domain Eukaryota; kingdom Fungi; phylum Ascomycota; class Sordariomycetes; order Thyridiales; family Thyridiaceae; genus Thyridium; species Thyridium curvatum. The sequence goes on from NW_022156790.1 coordinate 156,820, forward strand.
GTGGTGCCTCGGTCTCCAAGCCCAAGGAGTCGACCACTCCGGCGACTGGCTTCATCTTTGGTGCTACACCCGCCGTGACCAAATCGTCAGAGCCCCAGGCCGAGGAAGCACCCAAGCCTGCTGCCCCCAAGTCCATATTCGGCACCAACACCAGCACCAGTGCATTCCCCGCAAACACGAGTTCAAGCACCACCTCTTTGTTTGGCAACTCCGTTAGCAAGCCCCCCGCTGTGCTATTCGGCCAACCTAAGAGCACGGAGCCCAAGCCTGCCGAGGAAGCGCCCAAGGAGTCTGCCGTACCTGAGCCAACCACGCAACAGAAGTCTCTCTTTGGGAACGTGAACAGCACGGCCGCTGCCAAACCTGCCACTCCTCAACCGCCGTCAACCAACATGTTCGGCAAGCTTGCCACGGAGGCTAGTACAACACCCGCGGCACCCCAGGCTAACAACCTGTTTGGAAGCACTCCCAAGCCTAACGGTAGCGTCTTTGGCTCTACCACCCCCGCTCCGGCCACCAGCGAGCCTGCTAAGATGCCGGCTTTCGGCGCGACTACGAGCCAACCCGCCTCCGCCCCCGCCTTCGGTTTCCCGTCCGCAACCCCCTCTGCCGCCCCTTCAGAGGGCCAGAAGACTCCTGCTGCCGAACAAACTTCCATTTTTGGCGCCTCGACGACTCCTGCCCCACCCGCATCGCAGGAGCCTAAGTCGGCGGCACCAGAACCGGCAGCGCAGACTGAGCCTGCCAAGAGCCAGCCCAGCTTGTTTGGCAGCACGCCCGCGCCCTCTGGCGGCATCTTCAACTTTGGTGCCACCTCTCAGAACGCGGCGGCGCCTTCGCCAGCCCCAGCGGCTTCCTTCACCTTTGGACAGGAGGCTTCCAAGCCGGCGACCACGCCCCAATTTGGTGCAGCTGCTAATGGCGGTGGCAGCGCGGGATCCTCGTTCACTTTCACTGCTGGAGGTGCAGGAAGCGCCGGCCAGTCGTTCAACAACCCCTTCGCGACTGGTGGCTCGAATGAAGGCCAGTCATCATCGTTTACCTTTGGCTCGACGCAACCTGCTGGTGAGACCAGCGGTACGACCCCCTTCATGTTTGGTGCTAGTGGCGCTGGTGCAGGAACGTCGACCCCGGCGGCCACCTTCACATTTGGGGGCTCTCAGCAGGCCTCTGGCACGTCGACCCCGACGAGCAACGTATTCGGTGGCGCATCGACCAGCGCGGCACCGGCGCCCATCTTCAACTTTGGTGGCGGTGGTGGTAGTGCCAACGCACAGCCTGGAGGACTGTTTGGCCAGCAACAGCAACCCGCGAGCTCTGGTCTCGGCTTCAACTTTGGACCCCCCATGGGAGGGACGTCGACAGGTACTAGTAAGTATCCGCGCCGTTTTGGTCGAACGCAACCCCGCCGCGCAAGTGCATTGATTTAACGTGCCGTTTGTTGCTTTAGACACCCCTTTTACTCTTGGTGGGGCTTCCAGCCTGGCCACAACGCCAGCGACGGGGACACCCGAGCCGGGAGCCACGCAGGAGCAAGCTGCTGCACAACGAGAGGGACAGACCGCTGACGGAGATGAGGAGAGACAGGCTCAAATCAGTTTAACCGAAGGCGGGCCGGGCGAGGAGGACGAGGCCGTCGTCCATGAGGTGCGGGCCAAGGCCCTGAGGCTCAAGACGTCCAAGGACGATGACGAGGAGGGCGACTCGGGCAAGGACGGCAAGAAGAGTCCTTGGAACGTGATGGGCGTCGGCCCCCTCCGGCTGCTCAAGCACAAGACGACGGGTGCGGTGCGACTTTTGCTGCGGGCGGAACCCAGAGGACATGTGGCTCTCAACAAGGCGGTGCTGCCCAACTTTACGTACAAGCCGGAGACGGGCGGCAAGTATGTCAAGCTGACGACTTCGAACGACAAGGGCGACGGCTTGGAGACGTGGATGCTGCAGGTCAAGACGATGGAGTCGGCTCAGGCCCTAGCGAATGCTCTGGAGGCCAACAAGTCGGCCAACAAGAAGTGAAAGGAAAAAAAGGAGTTGTTTTTGTTTCCCCTGCGAGCACAGCAATTACAATGATGAAGAAGAGTATAATACAAAAAAGGGGGTCCTTGTCAGCTTTATTTGTCCAAACAGCAATTCCGGCATATATCTACTGCTGCTGCTTTTTGCGATTCATTGCATCGTCAAGGAAGAGATTTCTTTTGGAGGAGGACACGGAGGAGGCGGGAAGCCGGACGGTATATCTCTGGGCGGTTGGTTTTTCTTTTCTTTTTTTTCTTTTTCTCGATGGCACAGAAAATGCATCTCTCTATATCATTGTATGGAGGATAAAGGGGGTGGGCGGCACATCATCAGCAGGCGTCTTTTGCACCTTGTTCTTTTTTTTCGCCATTTTGCGCCTGGGCATTGCTCTCTCAAGGAGGGAGGCATGTATTGTAGACGGTCAGGCAGATTGTACGATGTTGGAAGCAACTTATGTACATGAATGGACAGCAGCAGGGATTAGTCAAATGGATCTGGCGTTTTGCGATGTACAAGACAAGCATTCCATTGCTGTTTTGGAATGGTTCTCGAGCGATGATGGTGGGTTTTCCAGAAGCACGGCGAAGCACGGGATGGCTGTGCTGTTGTCGTTTAGAGTGAGAAGAGCGTATCGACGGGCCGGCCGGAGTACGCTCGACTCGACTCGACTCGACTGGATGGATACGCTCCGTGAGGGACCGGGACGATGGCTTCGTCCGCCCTGGCTGACTACCTCAACTAAGTGAACAGTTGTCTAGTGACCATCTGAGAGTTTAGGTCGCTTGCTTCACAATATCGTCTGATATTCGAGTCATCCGTGTATTCCAAATCTTCTTTTCGTGCTAGGCTGTTTCTCGGCAGTCAGTCTTGGGTCTTAGACGACTGCTTGTAGGGTGGAAAGCGTAGAGTGGAAAGCCAAGCTTTCCGGTAGCGTGGTGAGGGTGGTGTGGTGTTTGCTCCGCCCCCAGGCCTAACTAACAGGGTGTGTCGATTACGTAGGGCCCTGGTCCTAGTTAGCTGGGACCCGTTGTCAAGGCGGGGTGTGTGTCGTGTCGTTGTCACTTCTTGCGAGTGGGATGATGATTGATCAAAGCCAAAAAAGGTCCCTAGGACCCTGCCGGCATGATCACCTGCCAAGGGTTCTCCGGATTCTGCATCCCCGTTCTTCTCTTCGAGGCGGCACAACTTGCGTTCCGATGTCCCGCTTTGCCACGCAACGCAGCTTGACACCTTCAATCCCCATCGCCCATCTATGACCGGGTACCTAGTAATGTCTGACTCTGGCGGCCTGCGCCTCCGCTGATGAGGTTATCGAGCCCGTTCGTTCCACTTGGCATATGACTTGTCTCGAGTTTTTGGTAAAAGCGAACGGACCAACTCTCCCCTCTCAATCCCCCCCCCCCCCGGAGCGCACGGGGTGGCTTTGCACACACACCCTGCGAAGACGTAAGGCACCTTTTTTTTTACTTTCTCACCTTTGTCGCTGAAAGGGTATACGACGGGAGAGATTGAGGAAAGGGAGAGAAGTATTTGAGATAAATCGCCATTTCTCGTTATTCTGTGATGGACCCCTCGAGGCTTGGTTCCCCACGACGAACCGAGCCCTGTCAACGACAACTAGATAAAGAGTGAAGGAAGGGCGATGCCCACTTCGGAGACTCCGGGTTTACGGCACTGAGAGTGAACATCATCTTACGGGCGAGGCTTCCAGAGACCATACGGCCCGAGTTTGGAATACATCGGAGCTGCTGGACCTGAGACGGACGCGGCCCTTATTTGAATCACGCATGTCCCTCTCGTCCAACCTCGAGTGGACTGAGATATCGTATCACCAAGCCGGCTCATATCCTTCTGGCGTACACCTTCTTTACAACTTGAGAAACTTGGCACCCTCTCCTGCTCGCTCACATCAAACACACCTTGCCGAGCAACATCATCACTCACTCGGCATCACAAACAAAAATCTTACGTCCAACCTTATTAACGCCACCGCTACATCACAACACAACATAACACAAACACGGGACATCACAGAACAGACAACACACATATATCAAACCAAGCCCCCCCCCAAATAAACAAAAAACCAAGACAAAAGATGTCCGAACCAAACCCCATGGACCCCTCCCAGCAGTCCCCGATCGTCTACATCGTCATCCCCCTAGCCGCCATCCTCGTCATCGGCTCCCTGGCCCTGTTCTACACCTGCCACCGCCGCCGGCGGCTGCAGCGCGGCGACCCGGAGTCTGGGATGGGGGCGACGTACGTCGGGCGCGCGGCGGGCGGGCGCGTGATCATCGGGGACGCGTGGGGCGGAGGCGGAGGAGGGCCTGCGGCGCGGCAGCGGGCCGCGAGGCAGACGCGCGCCGGCGTGACGAGACGGCAGGAGGAAGGGCTCAATGAGCTCGGGGAGGCGCCGCCGCCGTACGACGGGGACAAGGATGGGGAGGAAGGGGAAGGGCAGGGTACGGAGTTGAGGGATCTCTCGGGGACGGGGACGGGGACGGGCACGGGGAGTGGGATTCGGAGGGCGGTTGCTGCGGAGAGGGGGGCGCCGCCTGGGTATGATGCTGGGTCTTCCGGGCGGAGGGGCGGTGAGACGGGGACCGGGGGAGCGGGGAGGGGGACGGAGGCGGAAGGTGATGGGGGTAGCGGGACGGCGCCGGCGGAGGTTATCACGGAGCCGCCTGCTGTTGCGGTGGTGGGGAGGGAGAGAGAGAGGTGAGGTAGTTGATGTCGAGGGTTGGAAGAGGCGAGGTTGTTTGGTTCTTTGGATGATGGACGAGCTTTGATCTGATGCATGCTTGCGGATTTATTGATACCACGGACACGGCCGGCGCTGATGAGATATTCATGGCCTCAGCATTGTTTGTTTTTCTTGCCTGGTCTGGCTTGGACGGAGGCAGGTTTTGGTACTCTTTGCTCTTCTGGTGGCATGGATGCCTCTGTACTTGACCGTTAATATTTTCTTTGAATTTTCCATTTACCTGGATCTACCTATTTTACTAAATTTGGTAACTCATGACATGATCTTCACAAGAGCACGAAGGCGTGTGATGAGATGGCGCGAGCTGCTCCATCAATGTGTAGCTGCTAGTGGAGTTCCAGCTGTGAATCGCACTAGCAGAGGCTCCGAGTGGGCGGGTGGGCACTAATAAGCTGCTGTGCCTAGTTAGTTAGGTAGGCCCTAGGGTACCGAGCTGCAGCCCCATTGATCGGACTTTCCTGGCACCCCAAACAGCAACTCACTCACTCCTTCTCATAACTACATCCCACATCCATGGGTCTCTCTCGAAGAGAAGTTGGCTAGGTACTTTATGTGACGCTTGAGCAAGTTGAGGTGGTTTGAACGGCATTTCAGCAGCTGCCAATCTGACTGGGACGCCTGAGAGTCTAGAAAAAAGGCAACCTGGCGGGCCTCCTCCAGCCCCCTCGCACATCGTCATCATCACCATCGATCGACTCGATCCATTCTCACTCAATATCAACCTTATCCACCACTCTTACTCAGCGTCTCAAACATCCACACCTGCCCATCATGGTCACGGCTGTTAGAGGTAGGTCTACTCCGGCGTGTGTGCCTGTCCATGTATGTGTGCAGATAAGAGACGTCCACTCACACGCGGGCATGAGCACCAGGCACCCTGATCCAGGTCGACCCGCCCATCAAGGCCATCATCGTCAAGATCGACGCCGAGGAGAACCATGCTTTTATCATCGAGGACCTGGACGACAACACCTTGTTCGTCAAGGAGAGCGCGCTGCCCAGGCTCAAGCAGCTGCTCGAACAGGTGCGAAAATCTTTCCTACGTTTCGCGTCTGCTCTTTCTCTCTTTCTCTCTCCCAGCAAGAGTTGTCGGCCCCCCTCCCCCCTCCCCCGTCCTTTGCTAACGTATCTGTGTCACCACTCTTAGCGACTCAAGGAGACACAGGCACCGACTGCGGAGGAATCAGAGTCGGAGTAGGGGTCAGTTCCGATTTCTGGTGCACCTGGGCCCGGCCCGTCTCCCGGGCCGCCTACGTTGTGGGAAGTGAAGACCATCAGCCAAGCGCAAGCGCCAGACGAGGTACCAAACGAGGCGCCAGATGAGGCACTAGATGAGGCATCAGAGCAGGCACTAAACGAGGAACTTGGTGAGGCTATAGATTTGATGGCAGACGACCTCCTGGATGACATACACGGCCTCATGGATTCGATCGCAGAGAAGATGGCAACCATGGATGACATGGCGGATCAGGTCCCGGACTGGCTTCTAGATGACCAGGTCTGGAAGCCTTTACAGTTTGTCAAACGTCGGCTTGAGGATATTAAGAGAACGCTCGGGATTATGCCCTGATGTCTGTTGTGTTTCTAGAATCATTACAGGGAGTGTTGATCATTACAGGGAGTGTTGGGTGCTCTTACAGCATCGACCCGTTGTAGCGTCCAGTCAGAGCACATGAGCGTTGGGCACCGCTGCCATAGGGATACTCTATTTAGCTTTTATTGAATACATGGTCATCACAGCTTCTCAAATCTAGGCTTCGTCTTCTTCAGGCCGGACATGAGCGCCTCGGGCACGTCTTTGGACTGCAGGGCGGCCCCGTTCCACACCATGGTGTACCGCAAGCCTGGGCAAGAATAGTTAGCATCTATCTCGTCACGGAAGAGATGACTTGGCTTGGTCCCTATCGGACAGGGTGCATTCATCAAATTGGGTAAAAGGAATAGAGACAGATAAAAAAGAAAAGAAAAAACTCACTCTCAGCGACCGTGTGGTCCCGCGCATGGTTCAGGATCTCCTTGGTGCCCTGCACGGCGACGGGGCTCTTGCTGGCCAGCAGGCTGGCCGTCTGCACGGCCGCGGCGACGCACGCGGCCTTGGACTCGAGCACGCGGCTCACGAAGCCCTGGGCCAGCGCCTCGCGGGCGTCGAACACGCGCGCCGACAGGCACACGTCCTTGACCCAGGAGGCGGACCCGACGCACTTGGGCAGGCGGCTCAGCGTGCCGATGTCGGCGGCGAGCCCGATGTCGACCTCCTTGACGGAGAAGGAGGCGTCGGCGGCGGCGAGGCGCACGTCGGCGCAGCAGGCGATGTCGATGGCCAGGCCCCAGGCGACGCCGTGCACGGCGGCCACGACGGGCTTGTCGCAGCGCTCGACGGCCGAGACGCACGACTGGAACTCGTCGATGTGCCGGCGCAGGGCGAGCGCCGCGCGCGCCGGGTCCCCCGGGCCGTCTGGCGATCGGGCCGCGACGAGGGGCCCCTGGCTCGCGGCCTGGACGTCGAGCCCCGTCGTGAAGGCGCGGTCGCCGGCGCCCGAGAGGACGACGGCGCGGACGTCGGGGTCGTGCGAGAGCTGGGCGAACAAGCGGGAGAGCTCGAGCCACATGGCCTCGTAGAAGGAGTTGAGCTTGCGCGGCCGGTTGATCTCGACGTGCGCGACGAAGGGGGCCGGGGAGGTGGTGAGGAAGTGGGTGTACTTGGCGTAGGCGGGGAGCGGCTGCGGTGATGATGATGATGAGGAGGCCATGGTTGCTTTTATTTGATGGGGGAGATGGGGGAGAGAGGTTATGAAAGAGAACGCTGAGAGGTACTTTTCTGTATAGGTATGGTAGTGAGTCTGAGATGCGATGGCGTAGGTATGCGAGAGAGGTGCTGTGAGTTTATATCGGCAATGAGTTGAGGTCGAGGAGAGGATTCATGATTACCTTCTTAGGTCCACTTACACCTTTGGGAGGGAAGCTGAGCCGAGGCTTCTTTTTGGGGGGTGTGTGAGAGGGAATCGGCAGGGAGAGAGTTTCTTGGGGCTGAAGAGTCTACCCTCCAATCGCATTCGGGCTATGAGGTCTGGGATATCACAGTCTCCTTTATGATACAATAGTCTTGCTTGTGTGATATTGTGCAGATTGTGCAGATTGTTAAACTGTATTCCAGCCTTTTTTATTTTCTTTTATTTTTCATACACATAATACACACTCATTGAGACCACATGCCGGCATGTGAGAAGCCAACTAACATTGATGGCGGCGCGGCTCCGAGCTGTCAAGGAACTGAACTGATCCCTGCCCAGCGGGAACAAGCACTGACAAGGACCCGGTGGACGTGTCAGTTAGCGCCCTGTGGGGATGCCCGGATTCCTGGAGTTCGAGCTGCCTCGGCGGGCTTCACTGCCACTAGTTAATGCACAATGCAGTCGGCTGCATGGCCGTCATTGTGCTTCCTCATCTTCTTTGCTTTTTTTCCTTGTTCGCACTGCCAGACCAGACACACCTGCATGCACAAGGTAAGACACAGTAATCTTCAAGGGTGTCTTTAATGACGATATACAGCACCCTTGCGCCCTCTGATCTACCTGCATGTGTGTAATATATGAGCTCATTTGCAGCAGAGACAAAAAGCAACGACGGAGTCCTCGGAGGACCTTGTCAGAGGCGGCCCGCTCTCTCTCGTGTGCCAGCTCCAGCCTCTTCTTGTTCTGTTTGGGGGCAGCGAGTGCCTTGTGCCTTGGCCGTGGCCTCGTGCTGACTGACTTTGGCAGTGAAACGGCCCGTTACTCTAGTGAACCTTTGTAGCGTAGGTAGTGTAGGTAGCACTTTGAATCATGACCTGCAGGCCGAACTGACTAAGGTCAATTCTGCCCTGGTTCTTCCAAAGCATCATCGTCCGCGAGCGAGAGCTCTTTGGAGCATCTCTGGTTCCTCAACTCGTTCCTTTCCTCTCGCACATTGCACCGCGCCTTGTCCGACGTGGCCTTCACCCCCTTTTGCCATTTGCCATCCCCCGTTCTCTCTCCCAGAAGAGGAGGAGTGGACGCTGGCTTTTCTCTCAAGGCACACTGCCACTGCCTTCGTATCACCAGCCTGACCCCCCTTTTCCTGTGCTCGTCCGTATTTCTTCTCTCCTCTCGCCCCCTCGCCGCAATTCAGTGGTGAGTGTAGTTAGAGCAAAGAAAGGCAAAGTCCAGTCCCCAACGCCAAAAAAAGGCCAATCCCGCGACCCAGCGTGCACTGATTCGAGGTACCCGGCACCTGCGGCAGGCCAATCAGTCGTCTCCACGCTCCCGCGGTCCATTTTCCTCTAGGTAGCTAGTTAGTGCGCCTCGACCCAATCACGGGTGGGGAGAGCAGCTCGTCAAGGGTTCGACCATTCTGGACCAGGAACTGGGACCTCGAAAAAGACAAAAACTGGACCACTCCCGCCGCCGGAACAACCACCACGCATTCATCCAGCCCATCCAGCCCTCCAGCCTCTGCTCCTCCCGACGAGCCAGACTGTGCTGCTGCTGCTGCTGAGAGGATTTGCGAAAGATAACCCGAAACACACACACACACACACACACACACACACCCATCCTCACTCGCCCTCGCTCTCGCCAACCACCCCCCCCTTGCCGGTTCGCCGCCCTCTGTCCACCACGACAATCCAAACCCTTGTGCGCGTGTGCGGTTCAACTGCCAACCTGCCACATCGCTTGCGCGTGCGGGCCCCCCTGGTTTTGCCCTGTGACAGCCAGCCAGTCCGCCGACTCGACATATCATCCCGGTAGACGACGTGTTTTGCATGTGGATGGATGGATGATGAGGAACTAGGACGACAACTCCCCTGGACCTTCTGAGCCTCCAGCATCGCCTTTTTTCATTTCTCAGCAAGCTCTCGACGATCACCTTTCGCTTCTGCCACGCTCCTTTAGTCTTGGGACTCACTCTTTTTTTTTTTTTTCACTTCTCCTGCCTGCAAAGACTCGAGGTCCACCACCCCCCCCCCTCGGCGGCAGTCTCCGTTCCCTTGCGTTGAGAAACTTTGATCCTGCCGGTTATTTTGCAGCTGATCCGACCCCCGCCCGCGACCGACGACGACTTTTGACTTCCGGCATTTCTTTCTTCATCGACGGCGACTATTGTGCTCTCTCACAGCATCGAACAACCAGTCCTCGATGCGACTCGGTTGACGCCACTCGCTCGAATCCTCGAAAAGCCATCGTCCCATACAGCGCCAGGGTGTAGGTGCCTTGGATCGCAATCATGGCCGCACAACAGCCACAGCAGCCTCAGGCTCGTCCTGAAGTGGGCGACATCCTGCTTGTAATACGTGAGTGCCATTCTATGTCTGCTGGTGAGGAGCTGGTCGGTCGCGGAACCCAGACTGTCTCCCGAGTAGTTGTGTGGCAACGGACTACCTGCTCCTTCGCCGTCTCGTGTGCTTCGGGTCATGCTAACTGTGCGCCTGCTCCAGATGATTTCCAAGCGCGTAGTTCAGACGAATTGAGTTTAGCAAAAGGTGACCGGGTCGAGTTGATCGAAAGGGACGACGAGTTTGGCGACGGTTGGTTCTTGGGCAAACACATGGTCAATGGAAACAGTGGTCTATTTCCCGAAGGTAGGCTTTGCTATTTGATTCCCTAGGTTTCTCTCTCGTGGTATGAGATTCTCGTTCTAAACCGTTGTTTGCTAATGACTTGTTTGCTTGAGCAGTATATACACGACCCGCTCCCAAAGGCATTTCCGGAGTCGCCAGCGCCTCCTCATCACTCGAGCAGGCCCTCTCCCGCGTACACGGGGCAGCCACGACCGAGCAGAAACCTGCCCCTGTCGCTGCCGCGGCAGAGCAGCCTCGATCGGTATCAACACCAATCGTACCTGCCGAGAAGCCTAAGGCCGGCTCGGTGGACCTGCCGTTGAGCAAAGCAGCTTCCATGTCACCGCCCCCCTCCGCAAACAGCTTTGCTACCAAGAGTCTGCCCCCCATCGCTTCCGGCATAGGCAGCCTGGGACGCCTGAACAACCCTGCAGACAGCCACGTCCTGCACGAGACCCTCAACGTCATCGATGAGCATATTACCGATCTGCGATCACCAGGCAACGGCGGCCTCCGTGCGCCCGCAAACGACTCCGGCAGCGAGTACAGCTCCCACCTCGACCACCGACTCTCGTACATCCAAGGCGAGGAGACAGACGAGGAGGAGGAGGGGCTGCACACCCGTGCAGAGGTCGAGGCTTGGTCCGCCGACGACGTAGCCGAGTACCTGTTCACAGCCGGAGTCGAGAAGCACCACTGCGAGGTCTTCCGCGACCAGGAGATCAGCGGCGAGGTGCTCCTCGGCATGGACCAGACCTCGGTCTTTATCAAGGCCTTCGATCTGGGCTCGGTGGGCCGTAGGCTCAAGACGTGGCAGAAGATCAAGACCCTGCAAGACGAGGTCAACGGGCAGGGGCCATCCACGCGCAGGACGACGCAGACATACGGCAGCGACGTTGGCTCGGATGACGCACGGCTCAGAAGCCGCACCAACACCCTGACCTCCCTCCAGCAGAAACTCCCACCCATCGACGACCGGCCTGGCTCTGTGCAGACCAGACGGTCCTCCATCGTTACGCCACGGATGGACCCGACGCAGGCTGCCGGCCCTGTGTCACCGACTGCCCTGGCCGACGGTGCCAACCGGCCGAGACACGAGAAGCGGCCATCCGCTGCGTCCGTACGAGACCTGCACCACTCGCGAAGACATTCCTCCACGGAGTACCGCCTTACCGGCACGCCCCCGGTGGGCAGCTCTGCCACCCCCAACAAGTTGATGAACAGTGGCACGTTCCCTAAGACGGAACCCACAGCAACGGGCGGACACAAGAAGCAACCGTCTTTTGACCGGAACTGGACACTGGGAGGCGCACGGCCTCTGTCATCTGCTGGTTTCCAGGACGCCGCGACGGCTTCTGATCCTGCGCTCCAGGAGCCCAATCTGGACCTGGACCGTGGGTATTTTTCAGGTACCGAGGTGGATGGCCGGTCACGGCGCAACGTGCTTAAGAAGCGCGACAGCGGTGTGCAGTCCCATTCGCGGAACACCTCGTACACCGAGGAACAACGGGTCCGTAGCGCCACCGCTCTGTCCAGGCATTCTCGTTTCGGAAGCGTAGGCTCCATCCAAGAAAGCGCACCCTCGGCGGTCCAAAAGTACTACGGTATCCAACCGTCGGCCCACCGGAAAACAGCATCGACGGCCACGACGGAGTCGATACGGCCAGTCCCGCCAGCTAAGGACTACCCCTCCCCGACAGTGACCAGACTCGACAGCAGCGCCCTGGATAGCGTCCGCTCGTCGCCGGTGACGCAGGTCTCGCCCACCAACAGGCAAGGCATGCACGGCGACTGGCTGGGCAAGTCGAATCTCAAGGCTGCCGGGCTGGGTCTGCGGGCGATATCCGATGCGGTCACGGGCAACGAGAGGGCGAAACTCGCCGAGAACAAGGACTCGCCGCTTCAGTCACCGGCCCGGACAGGGTCCAGCACTCCTTCTGCGGGCCAGAGCTTCGAGCTAGACTCGCCAAATACCAAGAGCCCCGCAACGACGACGACGACGATCTCCGCCAAGAGCGCCAAGAGGAAGGGCAAGAAGGAAACGAGCGCTTACCTGCGCGGCCTGCAGGCTCTGCCCCCGCGAGAGGCGATGGAGGGCGCGGATTACAGTGGCTGGATGAAGAAGAGGAGCTCCAACCTGATGACCACCTGGAAGGCGCGTCTCTTTGTGCTCAAGGGCAGGCGATTGGCGTACTACTACTCGGAAGACGACACCGAGGAGAAGGGTCTGATCGACATATCCTTCCACCGTGTGCTGCCGGCGGACAACGAGCGGTTGACCGGGCTCCATGCTACGCTCACTGGAGCCTCAACTACACCGACGATGCCCGCCGGCAGCGCCATGACCACTGCTGCCGACACGGCCGCCGAGGCAGACACGACCAAGTCGTCCGAGTCGATGTTCATCTTCAAACTCGTCCCGCCGCGGGCTGGCCTTTCCCGTGCCGTCACCTTCACCAAGCCCACAGTCCACTACTTTGCCGTGCCCAACATCAAGCAGGGCCGGCTGTGGATGGCGGCGCTCATGAAGGCCACCATCGACCGCGACGACAGCCAGCCCATCACCACGACGTACCAGCAGAAGACCATCTCGCTGGCCAAGGCGAGGCAGATGCGGCACCGGCCCCCGGCGCTCATGAACCTCGACGAGAAGATGGAGGACGACGACGGCGGCCAGGACTCGTCGGCCAAGGACGGGGGCGACGCCGCCGCCGCCGCCGCCGCCTCCAAGAAGGAGACGAACGGCCTGGGCATCGTCTACAACGAGAACGACAGCGGCGTCGCGGGGCTCGGCAAGCTGGGCATGCAGGGGCTGCAGAAGGTCGAGAGCGCCACGTCGAGGCAGTTTAGCTTTGACGCTGGGGACAAGGAGAGCGGGGGGAAGCAGTTGCCGCTCAGCGCGTGATTTTGTTTGCGATCTTTTTTTGTTTGTAAGGGGAGGGGAAGGAGTTGAGCAGGGGGGTGAGAGCTTCGACGTACATATTTGGACGGTTGCTATTTGTGAGAAGGCTTCGACGGGGAACGACGCGGAGCTTTTGGTGTCGCGCAGCCAGCTCACGAAACGAATTTCGGGGAGCCTTTTCCACAGGAAGAAAGTGTTAATATTTCCACGACAAGACGACTGACTAACTGACCTGATTTGACTGGTGGCATGGATCGATCGCAGTTCTACAGGGACGAGCAGGGAACGATTCCCTTATTTTCTTTCATTATTTGTTACTGATAACCCCCCCGATGTACTATTAAGATAACACCTATTCTTATTGATCCTTGGCTGTATTGAAGAGAGTGGAAGAAAGAGGAGGAATATATACAAGCTAGATATAAGCTGTCATTGAGGAGGATCAGGGGTTGGTCCGGGAGGGAAGATTCGTTGCTTTGCCTGGACTGGGGGGGGGTCAAGGGGAAAGGGATATGTGCATATGATGTGTGAGGTATTCCCTTAGAGGGCAAAGGAAGGAGGAGGGAGAAGAGATATGCGGGAGAGATTAATAAAGACTTATATGATCAAGTGTGGTTCAATTCCGTTGTGTCCGCGATGTGGTTTATGGCATGAGTGAAAGCAAACAAGATGCTTTATTCCTCCCTTTCAACAAAGGAAAGGCCTGATCAGCATTGCATGAATAGAATAGCATCTCCTATTGTTGTCCTGTACTAACTACCCTTCGGACGAAAATACAGTTTCATCGTGCTCTTCCTCATTGATCGGTAGCAATCATTCATCCCAGCCATTGTTCCCTTCTTACTGTCCTCCTCCCTTCAATCATCCCTTTATACCAGCGATCCGCGCGAATCAGATCAAAACCACACAACTAATAACAACAATATTAATAAGAACAGCGAACAAAATATGGTCATCAAACAAAGTCTCCTTCCTCTCTACAATCAATCAGCAATCATGATGGTCTCGTCCCGTCCCATCCCACAACAGGGGGGGGAAAAGAAAATGTCAGATCCACTTGGCCCCTCCCGGCGCCGGGCCGTTGGGCGGGCCGTCGGACTCGTCGAAGAACGAGTCCACCTCGCGCAGCTTCTCCTCGCTCGACATCTGCCGCGTCAGGAGCGCCGCCTTCCCCGTTCTGGTCCTGCTGCTGCCGCCGCCGCCGCCGCCGCCGCCGCCGCTGCCGCTGCCGCTCCGGCTGTAGGCCCGTCCCGGGTTGGAGACGTAGTTGCCGGACGCGTAGCCGCGGCCGCGACGACGATCAGAGGAGGATGAAGAAAAGGGGGAGCCGGGGTGGTGGTGGTGGTGGTGTCTGGTGGACGACGACGACGAGTACGACGACGCTGCGGTGGTGGCGGTGGTGGCGGTGGTGCCGCTGCGGCCGCGGCTGGTCGCCGTCGTCGCCGTCGCGCTCGTGGTGGCGGCGGACGGGCGGCGCGCGGAGGAGGAGGAAGATGACAGAGATTGGGGGTGGAAGGCGCGGTGGTGAGTCGTCTGGAAGGGGTGCGGCGGGGCGGAGGAGGAGTAGAGCTGGGGGGCGGGGTCGTCGACGGAGCGCTGCTTGCCTTTGCCCTTGTCCTTGTCGTTGTTGTCGTTGTTGCCCTCGGTGCCGGATCGCTGCCGCTGTCCCTGCTGCTGCTGCTGCTGCTGGTGCTGTGGGCCGTGGCAGGGGTCCGGCGGCGCGGGCGAGAAGGCGGCCGAGGCGGCGCGCGAGGAGAGGTCCGACGGCGTGGGCTGCAGGTTCAGGCGCACCATGTCCCAGAAGGCGCTGGCGCTGGCCTGCGTGCGCAGGGGCGCCGGCGTCGGCGACGGGAGCGCGCGCTGCGTCTGGAGGCAGTAGTCAGTAGAGTACACGGAGGAGGAGGACGACGACGCGGACGACGACACGCGCGAGGTGAAGGACAGGGCTCCTACCGAGGCGCGCGCGAGGGAGGCGAGGAGCGGATCCTCCGCGAACAGCATGGATGCTGTAGGAGCGGGAGGAGGAGGAGCCGGAGCAGGAGCAGGAGGAGGAAGGGGGTTGTCCTCCTCGCTGCGCTCGCTACTGCCGCCGCCGCCGCCGACGGTCACGGGCGCCGTGACGGCCCGGACGATGGTCCTTCCCTCGTCCTCGTTGGGCGGGTCGAGGCAGCGGCCCAGGGGCCGGCTGGTCAGGTATTTTTGGTACCGGAGGCGCGCGAGGTCGTCCTCCCCGCCGCCTCCCGCGTCGTCCTTGCTGCGCCGCGGCGGCGGGGCCGGGATCTCGGTCTCAGGGGGTCCGTGGTGGTGCCTTCTTTGCTGCTGCGGCGGCGGGAGCCGGGGTGCATAGTACGACTCCGAGGTCGTGGTGCAGGGGGAGATCTGGCGGGCCTTGACGGCGGCGAGGGGGTCGGTCGAGTTGGGGTCTGCGCGGACGGGGCGGCGGTGGCGAGGGTCGGTGTGGTGGGGGAAGTAGGAGGACCGCTGTTGTTGCTGTGGACGACGGCCTGCGGCTTGGCTTGAGGACGTCTGTCGTTGAGCTCGTGCTGGCGGTGGTGGTGCAGGGGATGGGGTCTTGATCGCTGGGCTCGGGCCGAACTCCAGCATGCGGCTGTATTCTTCGCGGGAGTTGATGCGCTCCTCCGGGGGTGAAAGGGCGGGCGCCCTTGTGCTTCCTCTCGGAAGTGAGGGAGTTGGATTATCCATAGTAGTAGGGCTCACTTTCCTTGCAACGCGAATAGCAGTGGCTCTCTGCAGCTTCTTAAGTGCACGAGTTCGGAACGGAGGGCGTCCTGTGGCTGCAGGAGGTTGATCTGGCGAATCTTGCTTCTGGGTGTTGTTCTGGGAGCCTCCGGATTCGCTCGAGTTGGTGTTTGTGTCCTGGGGGCTCTCGACTCCAAAGTGAGGTCGAGGCGAGGTCAAAGGCTGGCTCGGCTGAGACTTGGCTGGTGGTTCCGGTAGAGCTCGAGGGCCCTGACGAGTAGGTGCAGCTGGTGAAGGAGTACCCATGTAGACCACCGTCGATGCAGAGGACTCGGTCGAAGACGGTGGCAGCGGGCTCAGCGCCACCCTCGACTCGGGAGTCGGCGTTGTGGCGTTGAACATCTGTCGTAGAGGCAGGTTCCTCTGCGCCGCTCCGCCGCTACCACCCTTGCTGCTGCCGGTGCCCGCAGATCCCCGGAGAGAAAGAGCGCTGACTTTCCGGTCGGGCGTCTTCCCGCTGCCGCCGCTGCTCTCAAACATCTTGATCATGTTCCGGACCGATCCTTTACCCTGAGCGCTGCCGGTGGCGGCAGCGGTGGCCATGGCGGCCGTCGTCTTGGGAGTGTCTGTCGTGGGAGTGTCCTTCACCGGAGTCTTGTTCTCGTCAGACCTGCGGCTGTCGCCAAAGGCCTGCGGGCTCTTGGACGCCATTTCGGCGGCGCAGGCTGCGGCTACGGCCAGGTTGCGCTGCGCCTGTGCCGCGAGCGCCAGGCGGGTCTGGATGTGATGGTCGGTCAGCGATATGGGAGACGGGGTCTGAGGAGACGGCGAGGGGGCGCGCGAGGAGGACTTGTCGGGGAGCGTTGGCGGCCCGGCCATGGTGCTATGCGACGTGGGAACAGAGAAGAAGGAGAAGAGAGCAAGGGGGAGGGATGGAGACAAGTGGTGGTGGTTGGCAAAGACAGGTACTGTCGGCTTGAGAGGGAACAGCTTGAGAGGGACAGCGTGAGTAAAATCTGTTGCTGTTCTTCTTGTTGTTGTATAGATATGTGCGAGTAGTTGTGCGATTTTGTTGTTGCTCCCCCCTTTGTTGTGGGAAATCTGAACGCGTGGTGACCGAGTTGAGAGGCCAAGTCGTTCACCCTGCCCTCACTTTTGGCTGTCTGGTAGTTCTCATCAAGACTGATGGATCTATAGATGGTGTTGAGATTGGGAATCGGCTAAGGGGGGAGATAAGAGGGAGAGGAAATAAATGCTGTTGTTTATGGATCGGCTGGCAGTGCATCTCTCTAAGCTAACAAGACTGCAATGTCACTTTGACGTTGCTTTGCCATCTTTCACAGACATCATGACATTCACTATAGACAGTGGTCCTTGGTGACTAGTTGAGATGTGAGATAACTTGGTGATGAGTTCTTAATGCGCCTTTGATGCACTACCTTGACACATTCACTATAGGACCCAAATCTTTGGTGGTCACTTGACAAGTCAGTTAGCTTGGTATCAAGTTATAGTTGCACATTTGCCCTTTGCAGTATCTCTAGGTATTGACTATATAAGCGAGACCTTACTGACTACTCAATATGTAAAATAACTTGTTAACAAGTTGTGGAGCCTCCTAATACTTGGAAGATCTTCCTCATCCAAAATACCCTGTTTGCTGACTTGTAGCCTTGCTTGTTCACAAGTATAGGACTCATTATTGAATAGACCTGATCAGGGCATTGTATTAACACAATCTCAAAAACACAAATTCTGTCATCACTGATTTCCTCTCCGGGGAGGGCCAGTGCTGCAGTACTGTCACCAGTTGTGGTCAATGTGCTTCTTCTCTGTGGTCAGGACAATCTTAAGTGCTAATTACGACTCAGGGCTCTCTTCTCCACGAATCTGACACTCATGACCAATCTTGCGGTCAGGTTGACAACCCTTTGTGGATGAGAAAAACCAAGAAAATCAAAATAAATATAAAGCTAGGAAACCCAGTCCCAATTTACAATACCAGCCTCCACCTTCCTGTCAACATTGCGGTCTGGTCAATCGCGCATTGAAAGCAGCAATCGTCTCCACGTAGCAGAACACCAGGAAAGTCATCACTGTTGTGATGATCACTATGCAGGCGACGCCTAGCTCTCACAATTGATACCAGTGTCCGCCACCGAGCCGTCGAGTTTCCTGCGGTCAGAGTGATGAGAACTCTCGCTCTCTCTTCAGGCTCTGCCAGCTCCTCATTCCAATCTGCCACTGTTGCGTAACCGGGCGGCAGCTCAATCGTTTTTGAGGCAGTCAAAGCATTATGGCCCTGGCAAGGGTTCGTCCTTAGCACCGTCCATATCGCGCTGAATAGCTCAGAGAATCCGGTCCGCTGTATGGAAATATTAGTGTCCGGGATAAAATCTCTGAAGTTTATTGCTTCTCGATTTAGACGAAGTGTGACGATAAAACTCTGCTGCTGCTCACCATACAGCGGCAGACCCAGCTTGAATGATCCGAAGCATCTTAAAGTCGCCTGTTCCATCCTTTCGATGGTCGAGCTGTAGGTAGCTGGCGTAGGACCTTGAGTTGACGGAGCATCAGAGATGGCATGTTTACGGACGCCGTTTCTGCTAGGTACGCCTTGTCTCAGGAAGACCAATCCTGGATAAACCGTCATGGGGTCTTTCATTTGTGCCCTGGGTAAAGCTTGGGATTGTTGGTCGAGAGTACTAAGGAAGATGCTCCATCCACAGTCACTTAGAAGGGAAGGGAATGGCCCATTCTCTGGGAGGGTCTGATTGGTAAGAAGGATGCCAATGGCTCTGAACCACGTGAATTCCCCGATAGCAATGTCAGACTTTCCATCCCATTCCTGTAGCTCCCAGATAAGAGGATGGTGTCGTAGCATTGCGCAGTCAAACGATAGCGGTATCTCGCGACAGGAAGAGGACTCCGAGATATTCGCGAATGCAAGGAGAAGGACTGCAAGGTATCTCGCTAGAGGCAGAAGACGCCACCAGTGCCCCTGATCATTAGGACTCGCGTTGGAAGGTCGTTTGAGGATCGCGTCGATTCGATGAGGAGCTCCAACAATGCCGGTACCTCTTGTGCGGAAGAAAGTTACATAGTCTTCAACCACTCCCATGGGTGGTCTTTTCCGCGAGAAGAGAAGGTCTGCCGCATCGTGAATCCGGTGAGTGGGAATATGATAAGGCGCTAATGTTGTAGAATCTGTTTCCGCCTCACCGGTGAGCTTCTCATTCTCTTGGCTATTGCCCGTAGCTTGAACTTTGCCTTCGGTTGCTGCTGAACCAGATGCAGTGCGGTCACCGAACTCTGGTCGAATGACTAGGTGTCCTGCGATCAAAATAGCCAAGGCGTACGAGATGAACATGATGTCCTCCGCAATGGCATCTGCACCTTCCTTGACTTGAAGAGCCGCATCTTGCAAGACAGCTTTTCCGTAGCCTTCCGCGCCTATTCTGTGTACGGCCTCGAGCTTCGACTCGTCGGGATCAGGGACAAGCGTGATTAAAGCCTCCTTCTCTTCCGCAGATGAAGACTTGAGTAGTGTAATGGAGGGAACCACTGCATGAGAGTACCAATCATCCGAGCTGGACCTGACTGCAATGACCATCTGTACTGGCTCAGAGCCGAAGATGACCTGCCCAGATGCATTTGAGCCACTCCTATACACCCGCACTGCCACATTGAGGCTGCATATATGGTGTGCCCACACAATGATAGGGCAGATTCCGAGTCTGTCTTCAATCTCCACCAGTATCATGCGATCATCAGGAAGCTGCTGCACAAGTGGTAACATGTAGACCAGCCCTCGGAATATTGATCCAGGGAGGTGTCGGGTCAGTACATTCTGTGGAAGTCCCAGCCGATAGGCTACCGCGAGGAGCACAAGAGTCCAGTCGTATTGGGTCGTTTGGTCTTCGCAAGCGCGTAGAACACCGGCGATTGCCTGCTCACTCGGCATCGCCCTGATTGAAGAACCTTCTGGAGCCTCCTCAAGCTCTATTTCGAACATCTCATATATGGCGACGGCTAATGCTTCCTTCGTGAAACACGCAACTAACATTGAGAGCTGCACAACAGTTGCAAAGTATGCGTTTTGCCCTGTTACTAGTGCTCTGGAGATAGTTGGCCCGGCTCCAGCCTCGAGGACTATGCCTTCACAGAGACGCGAGTATGCCGACTTGGACACGAGGGATCTGAAACTGGAAGCAATCTGACCATCAATACGACATCTGCCGACCTTTGAAGCTAGGTCCTCCTCGGTAATAAGGTCGGATCCTGAGAGCTGGGGCGATTGTCAATAAAGTTTGCCTTGCGGTAGGAAGGTCTTTGGCCGGAGTCTGTAGAGCCAGGCGGTACCTACTTGCAAATCCCTAGCGAGCTTCATGACATACTTACCCGGCCCCGTGTTGAAAATAAGGGGAATCAAGCGCGTCAACTCAAGGGATAGAGCGAATTGGCTGTTCATCTTGGGATTGCATCGGCTGTGACCAGGTTGGGCAACTATCTCGCAACAGACCAAGACCTTGCGTCAGGGATATCAAAATACTTCGTGTCGGGCTTCTTGGGTCGGGTTATATATGGACTGCTATGACCAGGCTGGGGCTGTGCTTTAATGCTCGAGGAAGTGGGTGCTCTATCTGCATAGTCGGGCGTAAGGGTGCCCAGAATCTGATGGCTGAAGTTGTTGCACTTCTCTCTCATTGGCGTTGCTAGCTCGCCTAAGTCTGGGATCCCAACAAATGCAGAACAGCCAATCATTCTCAAACATTCTCAAATGGTGCGGGAATGCTTCCCTGCTTCATAGTTACATCATGTGGCTGCTCGGCCTTGCCACACCTCTCTGTCACAAATGACAACCTTTGTGGCCCCCGTCAAAGCACCACCATCTCTTCCCTCTCTTTTATACGGACCTCTATTTCCTCCCTCCACCGACCACCGGAAGTCTTAGATAGTATGGTGCGGAAGCACCTCGTCGCGATGAACACAGTGCTAGACAATTTTGTCGATAATGCTAGAGTCAGTGAGTCGCAGGCACAATGAGTGTTTCGACAAAAACATTTACCTCTTGGTTTGGTTGGGCATGCTTGGACTTGATTTGTCTATACTGTTCAAGGACCTTTTGATCTAGTCTGCCGTGTTACTTTTCAGAAGTGGCAGAGTTGTGTTGACTACCTACAAACATTTATTTTTGATCTCAGAGTTGAAGCTCTCTTTCAATTCATCGCTTTGCCCTGGTTCTGGTTCTTACAACGAAATCGCCGGAACAACCTTGAAAGTTCTGTGACTGTTTAGTTCTCGACACTGTATGCTGGGGCTCTCGATGACTAAAAAACTAGAGTGCAAGCCACTACACTTTTCAAGTACGAACAACGAACCTGGACTGGAAACATTCAAGTGTCATAATGCCAGCCTCGAGCACATGAGCTATCATTCTGCCCGTTCAACAACAGTATGAAAGGCTTGGGGGAGGGAGATTGAAGAGGAAAACTCCCATCATTGTACAACACTGGCTGGAATGTGGTATCAAACAGACAAACCACACAATCTGGTCATTGACAAGCAACGTTCAAGGCACGGTACGTTGACATATTCACATAATAATATACAGTAAAGTTTACATATACACAGCTTCTACAAAAACCCCCTCTCCTCAGCGTCATAGTCATATCCATCACCGTCCTCCGCCGTCTCACCCTGCTCGTCGTCCATCATCCTCGCAATCTCCTCGACCTCGCTCTCGAGCTTACTCAGCGCGTCCCCGACGCTATTACCGCTGCCGCTAGCTGTTTCAGTGCTGGCGGCAGCGGCAGCAGCATTCCTCTCCTGCCTCTCCTTGCGCTGCTGCACCATGCGCTCCATCTGCGCGAGCGCCGCCCTCTTGTTCTGCAGGTACGAGAACGCCCGGAAGGTGAACTCGTCGGCCTCGTGGCCCGCCGCCTCGAGCCGCTGCATCGCGCGCACCGTCTTGCCCACGTCCTGCATGCGCGAGTAGCCCGCCGCCAGCGTGTTCCACGTCACGGCGTTGGGCTCGACGCCGCGCTGCCGCATCATGGCCAGGATGCGCTCGCCCTGCTGCCGCTGCCGCTGGAACATGAAGCCGTTGAGCAGGATCGACCACGTGTGCACACTCGGCTGCGGGTGCTGGTGGCCGCTGCCGCTGCCGCTGCCAGCCGCGTGCTTTTTCGGGTTGGCGTCGCGCAGCATGTCGCTGACGACGTCGAGGGCGACGCGCAGCATGCCCTGGTGCTCGCAGAGGGCCTTGATCACGACGTCGTGCACGAATGTGCCTTGCTCGCGGACTAGGCGCACGGCGACGGGATCGCCCGACTGGAGGAGCTGGCGGAAGTGGGAATAGAAGGCGATGATGTCGTAAGGCCTGGAGATGCCCTTGATGTAGCCGAGGATCATGGCACAGAGAGTGGAGGCAGTCGGCTCCTGGAGCTCAGAATCGCCACGCGGCGGTAGCTCACCGATGACCGGCGCCAGTTGTGCCACAAAATTCCAGTCTGCCAGGGCGGCTTGATTCACATTTGTCTCCAGAAAACGATCAATATCGACAAGCAGGAGCGGTTTCAAGGGCTCCGTCTTGAAGACCCTGGCGTAGGCTTGTAGCATCAACGGGAAGGACGGGACGACGCGTGGCGGCTTGAGTTTCTTTCTCCTCGTTTCAATGAGCGCCGATAGAAAGATCCCGTGCAACAAGTCATTCCAGAAGATGGGCTCGCGGATGTTCTTGTCCACTGCTATGCGGACAAGGTGTCGCATTGAGCTGAAATTCTGTGCGAGTTTCGACCCGTTCAACAGGGTTGAGTAGATGTAAATATCGGGCTCAATATTGTGATCCAGCATCACGTGGTACACCTCCCAGGCAGCGCTGATCTCCTTCGTCATGCAGAGGTTCCGAATGATGGTGGTATAGGTGACCAGGTTCGGGTTCAGCCCCAGTTCCAGGAGTTGGTTAAAGAGATGAGCCGGCGTCGCTTCAAAATGTTCTCCGTCTAGATCTTTCTCTTCCATCATCAAGATAGCAGTACAGAGACTGGCGCCATGGGGTGTATTGATATCGAGCTGCTGATTTTGCGTAAGCAATGCAAGAATTTCCGTAGCCCGTTCTTTCAACGCAGCTTCTTTTGCAAAGCGTATGGCGAAGTGAAGCCGGGTCTGCGTATGCAGCGGATGCTCATATTGGGCCAGCGCATCGTACAAAGATGCTAGTTGCTTTGGATCGGTCTTGTGAACGAGAAGGTATAGTGTCCTCTGGCGGAAAAGGAGGTGACCCTTCGGGCTTCTAGAAAGTACATGTTCTAACACCTGACACAAGCGCTCTGGAGGTGTCTGCTTGGGAGCGACGCTGCGGACCTTGCGTGGCAGCGGCATCTGCTCTCGTCGGGCAAGGAAGTGGATAGTGTCTATAACAGCATAGAACGGGACAACTGATGGGTCGTAAGTTGCTTCGAGGATATCGCAAACGTCATCAGGGTGTGTCTGGAGTGCTGACGACATTACAACGGGCCACACGCGGACTTTAGTCTCAGAAGGGAGCTTCTCCCAGGCGGCCGCCATAGCGGCGACGTCTCCTTCGGCAAGGAGCCTTTCGAGCCGGCGCGTGCCCTTGTTATGCCCGTGAACAACGTTGCCGTTCAACATGCTCTTCCAGATCCTCGCGAGACGATGCTTCCATCGGTTGAGACGACGAATCTCTTCGGCTTTCGATTCGGGGTCGACATGGCGAAGGAGATGCGCCATCTGGCCTCTCACCACACGCACTTTGGAGAACTTCCACTGTGGCGATCTTCTGAGCTGAAGCTCCGACGGCAGACCCTTTGGTGGACGACGGCGGTGTTGGTGGCTAACTGGGTCTGTTGAGGATGCGTCGGGCTCTGGTTGTAGGGCCTCCGCCGTAGAGGAGCTTGTGTCGCTCCATAGCTCCTCAAACTTATCCCAGAAGCCTGTGTCCTCGGCAGAGTAGCAGTCGATATGTGACTGCTCGAATGTCTGGGCGGCCTCCGGTGTCCTTGGCTGTGTTCGTTTGCTGTTCTGATCCGCTTTCATCGGACGCGGCTTGCGCAATGGGTCATATTTGCGAAATCGTCGCGGATCGTTCGGTTCCCGCCTGGGCCTAGGATCGGTCTGTGTTTCTGGGATGTCTGTAGGTGCCGCAGATGCCGTCGTCGCTGCAATCGCCTGGCTCATCAGTCGCGCAGTCGGTCGTGGGCAGTATGGCTGGCGCAACTTTGCCAGGCAAGCCCGGCAAATGCTCGCCGCTTGGAGCATGGTCGCGGCTCGTACGTCCTTATTTGACTTGGGCTACCGGATATATTGCGCCATGGGTACCGCGAAGCTGGACGGAGGACGTCCAAGATACGAGGGTAAAAAGCTGATTCGTGACGTTGTTGAAGGTTGCTGAACATGAAGCTGGGAACTTTTTGATTGATCTTCGGGAGCTTATCTTATCACCAACGAGTTGTAACCAGAAAGTACATCTCTATCTTAATGACAATATTTGACTTTCAATTCCCTCGGTCTGTTGAAGATACGAACTAAAATGAACATCATGGGAGATATTTGGTATCTTCTATCATTTATTGATGCTCCAAATCTCCTCCTTCTCTTGTGGTTCTGCCTTTACATGTCTTCATAACAAGGACTGTCTGTTGCAAGTGTACTTTTCCACAGGACCTGGCACAGCGCTAATCCCTACCTACGATCTCAACCTCCTCCACTAACTTTTCCCAAGATTCAACTCCAGCCAGGTCTCGGATCAGTCAAAATCGACCACCAGGCTCACCAAATCGCCCTACCGCCTCCTCAAACCCCGCCACAACATGTCATCCTCACACGTAACCCTGGCCGCCGCCTCGGACGAGCGCAAGGCGCGCCTCGCCAAGCTCAAAAACCTCAAGCGCAAACAGCCCGAAGGCGAGATCGCGCCGCCCGAGTCGGACCGCGACTCGCCCGCCCTGCCACACCCGCCGGCAGGAGAAAAAGCAGAGGAGGCCGCCGACGTGTCGCGCCTGCACCTGTCGGGACGCAACTACGACCCGGAGACGCGCGGCGCCAAGCTCGGCTTCGAGGCGCCGCCGACGCTGGGCATAGAGGACAAGACGCTCGAGGTGCAGGCGGCCGAGATCGAGGACCAGATCCGGCAAAAGGCCGCGGAGGAGGCGGCGCAGGCGGATAAAGGGATCGACCTGTTT
The DNA here is from genome assembly GCF_004353045.1 of Thyridium curvatum. NCBI lineage: Eukaryota > Fungi > Ascomycota > Sordariomycetes > Thyridiales > Thyridiaceae > Thyridium > Thyridium curvatum. The sequence goes on from NW_022156790.1 coordinate 181,983, forward strand.
AAGCTACAGCCCAAGAAGCCGAATTGGGACCTCAAAAGGGAGCTGAACAAGAAGCTGGAGGTGCTCAATGTTCGGACGGACAACGCCATCGCCAAGCTCGTGAGGGAGAGGCTGGCTGCGAAGAAGGCGGCGGCGCAAGGGGCTGGCGGCGCAAAGGGCGTAGCAGAGGATGGGAAGACGGAGACGGGAATGGAGGGCGCCGCGTTGGTAGAGGGACTGCGGCTCAAGGAGCAGGAAGAGGCAGAGGAGGAGCGCAGAGAACGGGAAGCGGCCGAAGTTGACGTGGAGTGATGGGTTTCTTCAAAGATGCTTCAGGTTTAATAAAATGGGCGGAAAGGTAGCATGGCACGGCGTTGGGCACAGGTTAGGAACAGTTCCCATTGTGGGCGTTTCTTCAAGATAATTGGTTCATTAGAGTACAGTATGCAAATCGATACCCATATTCTCGCTACCTTCCGGTATTCATGGCCTGGGTCAACGCTAACCGCTTGCTAAAGGGACTCAGGCTTCGCTGACGGGGAGGTTCAGGCCTTGAGGGTCTCTCGTCTCGGCGAGGGGGTGCGTCATCGCGAGCCCTGTACTGACGGCGGCCATCTCGCTCCCGTCCCTGTCTTGCCCTCGACGATCGGTCTGGTGATCTCGAATCTCGGCGACGCCTCTCTGGGGCTCGAGCATCACCAAAGAAGTCTGATGACTGCATCCTCGATTGCTGTTGTCGAGATGGCTTGTTCTCAGGGGAAAAGCTCCTGCTTCTGCTCCGACTCCCAGAAGACAGGGATCTGTCGCGTCGAGAAACCTCCTTCGTGTCTTGCGTACGAAGCGCGGGAGGAGGCGAGTTTTGTGGTCGTCGCGCATCGCCGTCCGAGTCCGGAGACCGGCTTCTGCCAAATCTGCTGCTTCCTGAAGATGATCGGGAACGAGACTGCCCCCGGCGACTTCCTCCAGGCTGGTCCGCTGTCCTCCGTGCTGGCGGCGGCGACCGCGAAGACCTAGTGGATATGGAGGAGACCGAGTCGAAGGATGCAGATCGCTGGCGTTTCGAAGGCAATTTACCATCATCACCTCCTTCGAGCTCACGCTTCCTGGCCCGTTCTGCCTCCTTCTTTGCCAGCTCGGCGTCTGCAACGCCTTTCCTATATAAACGATAAGGATTCAAGTCAAAATAGGTGGGATCCGATAGACTTACTTTCTCTCAACCTCATCGGGGGTCGCCTCTGTGAGTTTCGGTACCAGCTTTGGGTTGCGAAGCTGCTGGGAGCGGGAGGGCCTGGCGGCGTAAGGCCGCTCTTGAGGTGCAGCTTTGCACTCATATGAGTAATGGCGTTCTAAGAAAGTTAGCTTATTGCAGAGGGAGGAGCACGGTGATGGAGCCAAAGACTTATCTCTCTTCAGGCATTTCTGGCACTGCACGTTGGCCGGAGTCGACCGCGAAGGGCCAGTCCTGCCGCGGTACGAATGCATGATGCCGGTTGGTCGTGCTTTGAGATGAAGAACCGAGTTGAGAGGTGATGCGGATGTGCGATATGCAAGGGAAACAAAGAGAGAACGATACTCGTCCGGTCCAAGATACGACCCAGATCCTCGGACTCGGACTTCTATTGTCCTCGTTTCGAAGCTAGCAAGAATTCCCCGAAATGAAGAGAAGTGACAGCTCACAAGCCTGCTTTCTCATCGACGGTCTTGACGGTGATGTGGTGGAAATCACAAATGTGCACGTGATGCGACACCATCACTGATTCCATCCTAATCAGCCGGGCGAAAGCGCTGCAGCAAACAAGAATGCAGGGTGTGACAGGGACAAAGTCAGCGCCCCAGGGTACCAAGGTTGCGTAGTGGCAGCGTGCCGGCAGGAAAAAAGGGTGGCGCTAGGGCTCTTCAGGCTTGGTCTCAAAGCCGCATCCACCCACTCCCGCACCCTCCCAGGCTGCCAGGCTACCTAACCCAACCAGCATTTGATACAAGATTCCAAGGCTGGCTTTTGGCTTTATCACCAAAATCTACGTACTCGGTCCCGACCTGACCTCGACCTGTACCCCCATTCTCAATCGAGCCCATCGCCGCCCCAACCCTGGCTCCGGCATTGTCCCCAATCCCGACATCTTCAAGGCGTGAAGTAGACTTCGCGTCCTTCTCCTTTCCGCGCAGAGGAAGACTCGCAGGGGAATGGCGCCAGTTCTGTGCATCCTGAAAGTCTGACCGAGCCGAGAAGCTGAGAAGCAGCGCAGGTAGCCTGACCTGACCGAACCGCCAGTCTTGCTGCCTCGGCCATCTAGCATCGGCCACCCTCATCCATCCTCCGACCCATCTGCCCTTCTGCGCCTCTGGATCCAGATTTTCCCGGGCCTCGCACGTTTCTCTCGAGCACTGAGGGAAGTCTGAGGAGACACTACATCGGCCAGCAATCGCCTGGCAGCTGTTTCTACAAACGATACCATCCGACGACATCGGTTGTTATCGCTGCTATACCCTATCCCGGATCATCTACAACCGAACATACGCACCCGCTTTGGAACCAACAGCGCATGCCCCCTGACCCTCGCAACTTGGTCCTCCGTCATCGTCGAAGGAAGATCTCGAGACGGGAAATCGGCGGTTGAGCTTTGAGACACGACCTGAAGAATTATGACCGAATGTCTACAACGATGATCATTTGTACTTCCTTTTCGCTTTGGTCCGACTTGATTCTTTCTGCTTCTTGACTTTTCGCATACAACATTCTCTTCTAATTCTCGTTCGCGACCTTGCCGAACTCGGATTCATTCGTGAGACGAACTGGTTCTCCTGCACAGATACATATCCAGCATCATCCGTCATCCCCACCACATTTTACTACATATTACACCATGGCAACCACGGCCGCAATGGCGACCGATGTCAAGAAACTGTCTTTTGCAAAGGTGAGCAACAATTCTGCATTTCCCCAGTGGGCCTGTTCCGTGGAGTGATTATTCCATCACAGTGGGTATTAATCATATCATCTATAGGTCGTCGCATCTGGCTCAAGAGACAAAGTAACTCCGAGGCCTTCAGCTATGCCCCATGCTACACCGTCTCCTCGATCGCGGGAGGCCAAACCAGCAGAGCGGCAAGCGCCTACCACGACCACGACTGCCGAGCCAGAAACACTCGGCGACCCGCCAACGTCAGGAGATGCAGAGGGGATCGTGTCTGTACACTCGGCAGTGCCATCGGACGCCCAGATGGGAGACGAAAACAAGGTTGTTGAGGGCCTCAAGGAGCTGTCCCTGCGGACTAGTCAACCAAGTCTAGTTGTCAATGGGAGCGGATCTATCTCCACCGACAGATCAAGCAAAATCGGCAACAGCCAGACACCTTCGGACGAAGCCTCGCAGAAGGCCGACTCAAACTCGGAGCTCGGCACTAAGCCTCCCAGCCTTGACGGCAAGAGCATCACCTCGGGCACGACGTTCAATGCTCTCGACGAGAAGGAGTCTCTCCGACCAGATGACAGTGCCAGCGTCAAGGCTGCAGCTGAAGACGATGATACCTTCTCCATCCGTGGATCCATGTTTCCTAACTCGCGCATGGGATCCGAGGTGGCAGCTCGAGTGCATCGTATCCAGATTGGAGATATGCCGCCGCGCACCATGACCCAGATGTTACCTGATTCCCGCCTGCGGGGATCGGTCACGCCCCAGAGCGCCTCATCTGGCCCGCCTGCGATGCCGGACAGTCACATGCCGCTTGCTGCAGCAACTTCAGGCTCTGAAGCAATCAGCATCGGGTACAGGCAGAACCCAGATGACAAACTTCTGGAAGCCATGCGCTCCCCCAAGGACCGGCTGTTCTTGTTGCGACTGGAAAAGGACGTCATCGAGTTTGTCCAAGATTCCAAGTAGGTTTTCTCATGGCCACAAATGACATTCGCCGAACTGAAATTGACATCTTTCTCGCAGGGAACCCTTCATGGATCTGCCTCCCTGCAATTCTTTCTGCCGCATGCTCACTCACAAACTGGCCGATTACTACCATATGACACACTCATTCGAGGCCGTCGCCGGTGCAGTGCGTATCTACCGCACCCCGTTCTGTCGTGTTCCACCATCCCTTGCAAGCATTGCGGCCGCGAACGAGACGAGCAGCAGTACTCCGCCTCCTGCCCTTCTACCTAGAAAGATCATGCGTCGTGGCGAAGACAGCGAACTGGCTGCATCGAGCGGTGGGCCTTCCAAGCCAACCTCGGAGGATGGCAGCGATTCGAAGGACAAGAATGCTCCTACCAAAGAGAAGTCAGTCGTGATTGAAAGTCCTTCCTGCGATGCAAGCAGACTAACAAAACTACCAGGCTGTCACGGGAAGAGCGTGAACAGAAATACAACCAGGCCCGAGAGCGCATCTTTGGCAGTGCTGCGCCAACAGAGACTTCTACTCCAGGTATTAGACGTTCTTTCACTGCCTTCACGGTATATGCTAACTGAATCTCTCAAGACAACGAAGATGGAACAGGGATCTCGCGCGCAAGTTCAGTGTCGGCCAAGGACAAATCCAACACAGGCAAGAATCGCAAGACCAGCCGGCAGAGACGTGATGACTCTGAGAGCTTCGATTCACGCTCCCAGTATACCCCGTATTACGGCCACCCGCAGCAGACTACGTGGGTTTCGCCACAGTACGTGCCTGTTGGAACGCCCCAGTACGCACCACAGATGCAGCCGCAGCAATTCCCAGGTCCCATGCCGCAGGCTCCTTACGGAACACCGCCGAACCAGGGTTATCAGCAAATGATGCCCGCGAACGGATATCCTCAGGGTAACAACATGCAGGCAGTAAGTGGTCCCCTCGCCACTGATCGTGACTGGTAACTAATTTGTACTTCAGTATCCTGTTCAGCAGGCTCAGCAGCAACGATACCAACAGCCCCCAGCCACTGCCCAGATGGCAAATTACGCTGCCCCAATGCAAAATACCGCCCAGCCTGGCTGGCAACAGGCACAGAATTTCAACCAGAGTCCCTACCAGTCCCGGGCGGTGCCATCGCATGTTGGCATCCCGTACGCCTTTGGCCAGCTTCCCGTAAATGCAAACCCGAATGACCCTAAGAGCCAGCATCCTATCCCGGGCAGTTACGCTGGAAACTATAATCGCCATGGCTTCAACCCCAAGACACAGTCTTTTGTCCCCGGAGCGACCGGCATGAGCCCTATGCAGGCTCAACTGATGCCGTACACTGCCGGGCCACAGCAGATTCCGATCCCGCAACAAGTTGGGCAGCCTCACTACAGACCTGACGGGTACCAGCAGCCCATGCCACCGCAGCCACCGTACGGCGCTAATGGCGCTGGCTACGGTATGATGAGGCAAGGCTCCAACACTTCGCTGCCGCCATATCCCATGCAGCACCCGCCGCAACAGGCTGCGTACCAGGTACCGCTTCACATGCCTCCCAACCCTCACCAGCCGCACCTCATCCCCGGCGGCCCGCCGCCGCACATTCCTAACAAGCCGGTCGCGCCTCAGGGAGTAGCGCCTAACATGCCCGGTCCTGCTAATGGCGGCGCTGGCCATTTCGGCAACCTGCCGAATTACGGCAACCCTGCGACACTGCCGCAGAGGCCTACCACCAACTAGAGGACTGCAGGCTTTCTGCTGCAGCCACCGTTATTGCATCGAGAGCGAAAGCGAGTTTGGCTGCGTGGCCGATTCGGAGCCGCGTGATAGAACGACTTGCCTGTACCAACATAGAGACAGACTCACCTGCAGGCGTGGTGGGGAAAGGGGGGGACAAAAAGAAGACCGCACACTACTAACATCATGGGCGTAACGAGGAGAACACATATTTACTTTTCTTTTTTCTTTGTTCCAAGAGATTTCCAACATGGCGAGGGGCGTACAAAGTCATATACCTGCATTCAGGGCGTTATTATGGGGAACAGCTATGCGGGATGTGTGGAGAGAGAGAGAGAGAAGGCTGGGGCAGACGGGGAGAAAGGAATGATGTGTGCATGGCCCCGATTCTCTGTCTATAGCACGGAGAAACTATAGGAGGCATCACCACCATGATATTCTTGCCTATGGGTATGGCGATTGGGTGGGTGGGTGTTCGTTGTAGAACTTGGTCTTTGCAAGAGAACAGAGAGAGGGTTGCAAAAAGAGATGAGAGAGACCTTGTAGGACCATGACCCGGGGTGAAGTGATACACCCCCTTTATTCTCTGCTTACTTCACTTCTATTAATGTGAATATAATCCAAGCTCTTATTTCATGACCCAAGTTGACGGCCACCGGCGCCACTACTCTCAACAATGCACCAGCGGAGGGACATCAAAAGCCCTAGAGTTGTTCAAAATACGTAGAATTCGGTAAACTAAGCCTCTCAAACCTATGCCTAGTTTTCTAACCTTGAACGCCCGTGATGTCTTTGAATATGGTGACCACAGCCCGCTCATCTCACACTCTTTCTCGTTCACCCACCTCTGTTGGCCAGCAGAGTTATGTCATCTGCAGAGCCATAGTCTGGTGAATCACCACAAAGTGTGCATTGGTCCTCCGGGATGCTGCAACCCAACCACGCACAACTTCCTCCTAATGTACCTTACATAGAGCGGTCGTGGATGTATCATGGCCGGCCGTACCCTACTCGGTCGGCTCTCTCGGCTCTCTCGGCTCCCTGGGTTCCCTGGGCTCCCTAGGCTCCCGGGGCTCCCGGGGCTCTCTGTGCTCCCGGGGCTCGCCCCGCTGGCCGCCGCCGCGGCCGCCTCCCCTGCCGCCCCTCTTGCCGCCCCTCTGACCGCCCTGGCCGCGCTCGGACTTGCCGCCCTCCTCGCCGTCCTTCTTGTCGTCCTTGTCGCCCATGGTCAGGGCCGAGGTGGCTAACCGCTGGGCGAGGTCGATCTGGGTGCGGATGGTGTTGGCCAGGTACGAGACCATGAGGACGTCCTGGATGTGGTTGTTGAAGTCGTGCTCGATGGCGGCGGCGTCGACCTTGGGGGCCAGGGACATGGAGTTCATGAGGTACTGGCCGATGGCGTGGTTGGGCTCGCGCTCCTCGTCCAGGATGGCGCCGACAAAGTCGGACGTGCGGTCGAGCAGGTCGAGCGTCTGCTCGATGCTGCGGGCGAGGCCCTCGATGTCGCTCGTCAGGGGCGCGGTGCGGGCCTCAAGGTCGGCGGCCGAGGAGACGGCCTCGAGGGCGGCGCGGTCGGCGTCGCCGTAGAGCATGCGGTGCGGGACCTCGACGAAGAAGCACGACTCGGAGGCGCGGTCGGCGTTGACGGCGACGGGCGACGAGACGTAGCAGCGCGTCTCGACGTCGCGGCCGGCCTCGGTGCTGATGGTCAGGTGGACGGCCGGGTGGGGGAAGGTGCCCGTCTCGGGCGCGGCGAAGAAGTTCTGGATGAGGGCGCTGAACGAGTTGAGCTCGTGCGAGGTCGTGTACCAGCCGAGCAGGGACTCGCGCGGGTTGGCGCGCAGGGTCATGGCGAGCATGTTCTTCTGGTACTCGACGTCGACCTCGACCTGGTCCTCGTTCTCGGTGTGGGGGATGGCGAAGCAGGAGCGCACCTCGGCCTCGGTGCCGTCCTCGCTGCGGACGCCGACGAGGGCGCCGATGACGCGGGTGTTGGGGGCGTCGCGGATGTCGCGGCGGGAGGCATGGTCGAGGATGGAGAAGATGGCCTGTGGGGAGGGGGAGGGAGGAAGGGAAATGTCAGCCTGACGTCGAGATGTCGAGTGGTGGCAGTGGGGAGGGCAAGGGGCCTGTATATCATGTACGTACCTGAGGCTGGATGTTGACGGTGAGCGGGGCAATGTTGGTGTTGTAGCCCATCTGCGGCGCCAGAGGCCGCGAGAGGTGAAGGAAGTCTTCCAGATCGACAGCCATGTTGACGGACGGGATGGTGATGGTCGGGAAGAGGAGAGGAGTGTCGAGGTGGTTGTTGGTGGTGGTGGTCTCGTCAGAGGGTCGTCGTCGTGGGTGGATTGTCGGAAAATCTGTTTCTTCTTTGTATGGCTCCAAGTTGCCCCGTTGTGGTCAATCCCACTTTCTCACACTCCCACTCTGTGCTATTTTTTTGGTGATGGCCCCCCGAATTTGCACCAAATTTTGGTTTTACTGATGGTGGGGTGGTCTGGATTGTGCGCGCTAAGATAAGACGGTCCCCTGCCGATAAGCGTGCCAAGTCTCTAAAAATTATGGCGGGCGGATGGTTGCAAGGCTGAAGATCTGCAAGGCTGCGTTCAACTTTTTCATTCTCCAGCGAGACTCGATATGTGCTCATGAGCTCTGTGCCAACCACGAATCGACCGAATTTTCAAGATGGCACCTAGAGCAGGATTTCGTGGCAGGGGAGGTCGTGGGGGAGGGGGCAGGGGAAGAGGCAGGGGAAGGGGTGGTAGAGGTTTCGGAAAGCGGCCGAGGTTTGACAGTGCAAGACTGGCTGAGACGAAAGAGTGAGATGAACCGCCCCTTGGACTCAAATCCCACACTTCCACCATTCTCGACTTTCATTTTGCTGACAAGATCAATAGCGAGTCTGAAGCAGAGGAAGAGTCCTCTGATGAAAGCTCTGTCCCAGAGGAACCCGAGGACACATCAGATGCTGGCTCGGATGAAGAAGCCGAGCAGGCCACGACCGCTAAGCCTTACATGGCACTGATCAAGAGCTTCACAGAGTCATCAGGAAACTCCGCGCCGCAAGCCAAGAGGAGGAAGCTCGATCACTCGGGACCTGACGAGACGACGTCGAGGCAAGTAGATGAGTCTAGCGATGAGGATCGTGCAGGCGACGATGTCGACCAAGTCGACGAGCCTGAAGAAGAGCCCGAGGAGGTGATGGTCGGCGATGAATCAGACGAAGATGACGAGCCAGACTCTTCAGACCCGTTCGAAACCCACTTTGCCGCTCCTGATGAGACAGAGTCGAGCAAACGCCTCAGGGCAGTTCAGAAAGGCGAGTGGAAGTCAAAGAGGAACCTCGACAAATCCTTGCGGATCGTCCAGGAAGAGCCGAAAGACTCGGACTTCACATCATTGGCACCCATCTCCCGTCTATCCGATCTCAAACTCAAGCAACGCTTGCACCAAGTCATGTCTTCGAAGCACCCTGAGCTGGACCGCGCAGAACAGAGAGTTGCACCCTTTTTGTTCAACTACCACGATGCGCTTTACTGTAACAGGAACGCTACGAATGGTGACAGCATCCGGCGGATGATTTGCTTGCATGCTGTCAATCACGTTTTCAAGTAGGTCTTTCATCACTTGTCCCTTGCCTTGAATCCTTGCTGATATGCATACGCTCAGGACGCGCGACCGGGTCATCAAGAACAACGCAAGGCTCGCTCGTGATGGGAACGAGGATCTTGAACTTCGAGATCAGGGTTTCACTCGCCCCAAGGTGCTGGTGCTCTTGCCAACCCGGCAGTCGTGCGTGAAGATGGTCCAGATGATGTGTTCCATATGTGATCCCGATCAACAGGAGAACAGGAAACGATTTGACGACTCGTACACCGACAGTGAAAAGAAATTCTCGGATGATAAGCCGAGTGATTTCAGAGACCTATTCGAGGGCAACGACGACGACATGTTCCGGATCGGCGTCAAGTTCACCAGGAAGACGATCAAGTACTTTGCCCAGTTCTACAACTCCGACATCCTCTTTGCCAGTCCGCTCGGACTTCGGCTCGCCATAGGGTCAGAAGAAGACAAAAAGCTCGATTATGACTTTCTGAGCTCGATCGAGATGGTCATTGTGGACCAGGCAGATGCACTGCTTATGCAGAACTGGGAGCACATGGAGTACATCTTTGAGCATCTGAACCTTCAACCGAAGGACGCACATGGCTGCGATTTCAGTCGCGTCCGGAGTTGGTACCTGGACAACCAAGCCAAATATTTCCGCCAGACTGTCATCTTCTCGGCCTTCAACACCCCCGAGCTGTCAGAACTCTTCCGAACACATTGCCAGAATTGGCAGGGGAGACATAGAGTGCAACCAGAGTACCCCGGGTACCTTCAGCAACTGGAGGTGAAGCTGAGGCAGACCTTCTTGCGTTTCGACTCGGAGTCGGTGATCAAGGAGCCGGAAGACCGCTTCTCATATTTCACAAAAGCCGTCGTGCCCACCTTGGCCAAGCGTGCCAAGGATGCGACTGGCACCCTGATCTTCATCCCGTCTTATCTCGACTTTGTCAAGGTCAGGAACTATTTCGCGACGTCCTCGGCGGTGGCCAATGTGTCATTTGGCACGATCTCGGAGTATGCGGACGTTCCCGAGGCGTCGAGGGCACGATCCCACTTCCTCAACGGCAGGCACAAAGTCCTATTGTACACGGAGAGGGCTCATCACTTCCGTCGGTACCAGCTCCGCGGTGTGCAGCGGATCATCATGTACGGCCTTCCGGATAACCCTTCGTTTTACAAAGAGATCGTGGGTGGCTACCTCAGTCGTAGCGAGCAGGATCTCAGGCTCGAGCCGGGGACGGGCCACGTCAAGGTCATGTTCTCCAAGTATGATGTGCTGAAGCTGGAGAGAATCGTGGGCACAGAAAGAGTCGGGAAGATCTTGAAGGCAGCTGGTGACACTTTTGACTTTATCTCTTGAGTAGTAGTAGTATGATAGCATGCATCTCATGGCGTTTACATAGGAGCCTCATTAGGAATTCTCATATGTCATAACCTTGGTTTGGTGTGAGTGCGATGCGCCACGGATACGGAAGAATTGACTTTTGTATCGCTGACTCTAGACCCAGGTATTTCCTGAGCCATTATAATACAGGTGAACGTACATAGATGTACACAGCCAGGAGTTCCCGACTGATTCTGACTCCCGCCCAATATCTTTATCCCGCACATGCTCAATACCCCGTTCCCCAGGAGCACATTCTTAATCCTTCTTCTCCCCGGCCCTCAGCCCGACCTCCCAGTACGCCTGCCTGGGCTTGTACATGCCGTAGTCCCTCTGCGTCCGCCGCCTCGGCTCCAGGTCCTCGAGCTGCGTGGCCTCGTCGGCGAGGTTGAGCCCCGAGACCTTGCTGACCATGGCGTCAAAGTCGGCCTGGCCGTCCTTGCGGTACCGCGTCACCTTGTCGACGTTGCGCCTCGTCAGGGGCGTCGACGCCCGGCCGAGCTCGCGGTCCCGCGCCACGGCGGCGGCCGTCATGGCGAACCGCATGTCCGAGGGCCCGTCGACGAACTCGAGGATGGCGCTCGGGGCCTGGCTGTACGTGTCCTTGGGCTCGGTGCGCAGGATGCGCGTGTACCCTCCCGGCCGGTCGGCGTAGCGCTCCTTCAGGGTGCCGAAGAGCTTGGGGAGGAGGTCGTGGGGGGTCTATTTTTGGGGGGGTTCCAATGTCAGAGAAAACGGGTGTCGGGGTGATGGGAGACCGCGATGTTTGCAGGCAGATGGATGATGGGAGAGGGAGGGGGAGAGGGAGGGGGGAGGGACGGAGCTTACGTAGAGAATGGCCTGGGCTTTCCTCCTCGTCTCGGCGTTGTCCCTCTTCGCGAGGGTGATGAGCTTCTCGGCCAGGCGCTGGGCCTCCTTGGCCTGGGGCCACGTCAACTGGATGGACTCGAACTTGACGAGCGAGGTCACGATGTTGCGCAGTAGGGCCTGCCGGTGAGCCGAGTGGCGACCCAGATGGCGGTACTTGGTCAGACCGCCAGCCATTGTCGCGTCGGGGGTCTCGCTGGAATGGGTGAGGACGGTTGCGACTTGTTGTTCCCCTTCTGAAGTCGCGATGAGCTGGCTCTGCCTTTCTGTCGTCGGGATCGTTGGAGGGTCTGGAAATTATCGAGGAAGAGTGGATCTCGAAACTCGTCTGATAGGACAACCAGTAGCGTTGCAGGGAAGTTCCAATTGTGTCTTGGTGGTGTTAGTGCTAAAAAAGGCTGGCTTCTGGCTGCTGCGAGGCTCTGCGAATTTTTTTGTTACAGTGAATGAGTGAGTGGTGGGTTTTACCGAAAGCTGCCCACTTTACCGGGAGCTACTCTTTCGTCACAACCTTAACAGAGAATCTCCAGTTCCCGAGCCTGTTCCCTCCAATTGAACGCAGGGGAGGATGCGCACAACGACGACGATTGAAATCTGACGGATACCTTCGCACGACCCAATTGCTTCCGTTTTGGACAGAGGGCATCTCTAAGCCATTCGGCGCTTCGCCAGCGCTCCGAGTACTCCCAGCATCATGGGCTTCACCACGGGCTTCGTAAGTCACGCATTTTCTAATTCCCAGCAGGCATTGTGGACCAGCTCCAGCCCGAGGTCTTAGCCATAGCTTGTCCAAGCTTCTAAACTGACCTTATGGCATTGGATACGCAGACCGGAGGTGTGACCCTCACCCTCTCACTAGCCTACCTAGGCGTCCTCGCGCACCAGCGCAACCGCCAGTACCAGGGCGAGCTCCTGCGCGCCAACGCCATCGTGCTCAACCAGCTGAGCTCGACCGCCGAGTCCCCTGCCCCGGTGCTCCCGCCCCAGCGGCCGGACCACCTCGCCGCCGCGCGGGACAACCTCGTCGAGACGGCCAAGGATCGGTGGAACGCCGAGATCGAGGGCGCCGTGCGGTGGGCGCAGAACAAGGACTGGACCGAGGTCCGCGAGGACGCCGAGGGCGTCTTCAGCCGCCTGTGGACGCAGGCCTTCGGCGGCAGCAGCGTTGGGGAGGCCGCCGCCGTGGCGCGGGACGGGCTCGCGAGCCGGGGCGCGGCGGCCAAGGACGCGGCTCAGGCGGAGGCGCGGAGCGTGTCGGCGGCGGCCAGGAGCGCGCTCGAGGAGACCAAGGCCCAGGCGCCCAAGATCAAGGCGGCGGTGCAGGACGCGGTGCAGCGGGGCGTGGAGAAGGGCAAGGAGGTGGTGGACAAGGCCAAGGCGGCGGCGGGCGCGGCGGAGGACTCGGCAAAGGCTGCACTGAACGGTTCCGACGTAGAGAAGGCGCTGCGGCAGCGGTACCAAAAGTCGGACTCGATGAGCAAGAGCGTCAAGGAGGTGCTAAACGAGCGGTATACGCCCATCTCCCAGAGGGACAACACTGTCCTCCGAGGCCTATGAGGCGCCCGGAGCTCAGCGTGGCCCTGCATCTAGGGGAACGGAAACGTTTCGAGGGTCTTATGAGAGTGTAACATATTGGAATGGACTGGCGGCAAGTTGGCTGGCAATCCTGGCGCGCCGCTTGGGCCCGTTTTGCTGGGGCCTTAAGACTCTAGACAGATGTTTTATTATGATCACGGCTTCTTCTTTGTTATCTTAGGATGACTGCTTTTCGTTTTCCCAGATGTTTGGTGTTCGTGGTAAGTGTTCATGTACAGCACTCGCTCACGGTGTTCCTGACAAGTTTGGGAGTGAGAGACCATTCTTGGTGGTTCTTTCACCATGTTACGCCGACGTGGCTGGTTTCATCTCATCTTTTCCTCCCACATTCTCTTCCCCAAACCCCTTATCCTGGCCATCACATCTATCAGACTCATCGCCTGAACCGACCCTCCAGTACAAGACTGACATTCTGATTGCCGATTGCCGAGGCCGAGTCTGGCAATTGTATGGATATGAGGTAAGCCCTTGGTCGCAGTCCCTATCACAAAGTTCTGACGCGACTCGAAACAGGATCGAGCTCCTGTCTGTACGATGGGCCGTTTCTCATCGCGATTCTGCAGACGCTCGGCGCCCATGATTGGCCTCATCTCAGCTGCTGGCACGTGCGAGCTGACCTTGCGGAACGTCTGACGTCCGTTCTGTTTTAAGCGCCGAGGGCTACACCAGACCTGCAGGATGATTAACCGCCCACCCACTGCTGAGCGCGTAAGGACCTGCAGCGCAGCGCCAACCAGTCGCCTGCAATGCTGCCTGCAATGACATGGCAGATCTAAAAACACCTTTTTATTGGCGGTCCGATGGGCTGTGTCGCCCCGTACCGCCACCGCCGAATCTCACCCTCGCGCCCGCGAACCGTCCTCCCAGGTTGGCCCCGAAATAGGCCAGCCTTACGCAGCCAACCATGAGGCTCAGACGATCTGGCACCACCCTCTTCGAGACCGCAATGCATGGTTCACCACCGCTCGCGCTCTTTGCTCTGGGTCGCCCAGCACCTGGTCGGGGACCCTTTATGACGCAAAGCTCGCCGGCCGACCTGCTCTCCCGGCGGCACTGCACTCTGCTTTTGCAGTTTTGGGAACGGCAAGGGGGCTTGGTCGATCGAAACGAGAATACTAATGTGGTAATGAAACTATTATTGATGGTGCAGTGCTGCTGTTCTGTGAGGTGCAGACAGACAGCCGCATGTCGGTTACGCCGCGGACGACCAGACTTGTCCAGTCTGCCGGCCTGCTGAGCCAACACGTCTGTTATTCCATCCCATTTTCTTTTAACATTTCGATGACGGCCAATTTTTCTGGCCTCCTTCCAGTCATCTCATGACGGATCATTCCACTTTCTGCCTTTCCTTCGTTTGATTTCCTTGTGGTTCGTTCTTCTGTCGTCGTGTGTTATCGGGACCTCCGTGGCCCTCTTCTTGTTTCGTATCCGCTTCATTTCCTTTGACCGACCACTCTTATAGACGATGTTGAGATGCTGGCCATCTCACTTAATTTCCCATCTTCAGCAATAGGTAGGTTCGTCCTTTTCTTGTTGTCCTCCCTTCCTCTGCCTACAATCAACGTTACTGTGCATTTCCGAAGCCCGAGAGTCTGGCCTACGAACCCCTTCCTTCCTTATTCTCTGGTTATCTTCAAGCGATGAATGCCTCTTTGGCGTGGCTGTGTGGCAGGCAACGGGAACAACACACAATGACCTGAACTACTATACTGACTTGGATGTCGGCAGACGTCACATAGCATGGCAGCGAGGCCATTGTTGCTCTGGGCGTTATGGACAACTACCACATCGGTTATGGCTCGTTTTACTCTCTCCGACGAGTTCACCAAGTTTATTCCTCCATGTGCTACGGACTGCTTCCAGCTGTTCTTGGAGAACAACTTCTCACCGGACACTTGTGGCACGTCCCCTTCATTACAATGCCTCTGCTCAAGGACAGGCTCATCGAGCTTTACGATCGGAGAGGGGGCGGTAGCATGCATTGCAGCTGGCAAGAACTCTGGCGCATGCCCAATTGCGTCGGGTGACGGTGAGTACTCTTGCATCAAGGTCTTCTTTCCGCCACAACCTCTTGTGCTGACGTTCACCTCAGATCAAACTATTACAAAGGCTTACCGCATGTGTAATGGCCAACCCAGCGCTGTAGTGCCGACACATGCTACCATTATCGCGACACTTGCCGTTCCGAAGTCAACGCCATCTGCCAGTTCGGCCTCCACTTCGAGTTCATCTTTATCAACTCCACTGCCGTCAACTCTCCTAACGGCGACGGACATTCCAACGCCGCCTTCATCACGGCCTAGCCCAACCTTCGCCCTGCCGACCGTCGATCCGCAACCTACCACGGCGGCCCCAGATGCACAAGCCGGTGACTCGAACCGGCCTAAGCTCAACACGGGACAGATCATTGGCATCTCGATGGGAGGGGCTGCCTTGGCTCTCCTCATCTTCACAGTCTTCCTCTTGGCAAGATGTTCCAGACGAAAGAGACTCGCAGCCAACGAAGAGCAGGGGTTTTCCAAGATGAGGGACTCATGGCCGTTCGGACGCAATCCTGACGGGAGCCCGCAGATGCCGCAGATCTCCAACCCGACATATGTGGAGCAGAAGGAGATGGACTTTACGAGGCCCACGAGAAACAATCGGTCGAGTGTGCAGCCTGACTCTATCGGACTTGCAATCTCGCCTGAACAAACCCTGCGCTTGGTCCCAAACCAACAAAGTAAAGACGAGGACTCGACCCCAAGTTCCACCACCGCTTCTGCTCCTGTTCCCGTCGTTCAAAAGACGGTTGCCAGCCCAGTCATTCCGAAGCCAGCGCTGACGCTCGCCATTCCAAATCAGCAAGGCTTAGCGCCGCCAGCACCTCGCATGCCGTTCTCCGGCAGGGAGAGCGTCGTAACCGAGTTTGCAGAGGATGGCGAGACCGACATTGTCAGCGCAGGAGTCGCGCAGATCTGGCGCCCGCCAGCGACCGACCCGCAGTCGGCCACGACGTACTACGTCGCGGATAAATGGGGAAACTGGCGCAGGGCGTCACAAATGGCTGAGCTTGATGGTTCGTCGGTACCGGTGGCGAAGACCAACGCGAGCCAAGCTGTGCCGTTAACACTGAGTGATGGGCCTGTAGTAAGAGGACCCGACAGCAACGTGCCATCGAAGCCGCAACCTGCTCAACTTGGCCCCCCTATCCAGTTCCGCCCTGAACCAGCGGATCTGAGCCGATCATCCAGCATTTACTCAAACTACAGCCTGCCGCAGATTGTGGTGCCCACTGGCTCAAACCCCATGCCGCCACCGCTGTTCATGGGAGAAACTCGCCAACAGCCGATGCAACAAGCAGGTCCAAACAAGACCATTTTCAACAAGTTGCCGAACCGGAAGTCAAAAGGCGCAGAACGTTCGGACCCACGACAGTCTACGCAGTCTAATGCGACGACCATAGAGTCATCTGCGGGGGATGATGACAACTACCAGAACGACCTCGACCGAGGCAGCTTGTCACCCGTGCAAGAATCTCCAATCTCGGCGGGTGTCTCTCCCGTATCATATCCCAAGATTCCACGCAGCCAGCAGAACAACGGTCTGAACATCTTCCCGCCATCAACGAGGACCAACAATCTGTACAGCCCGCCAGGCCAACCTAGTCCTACGCTAGGTGCTGTCGCCCCGGTCAAGAACCAGCAATACATCCCTTACATTCCTCCGAGGACGAATGCCCAGCAGCAGTACGGCAGGACCCTGACGCCTAACCCCAATCCAAACCGTAACCCAGCACAGATCCGCACGGGTTCACCGAATGCTCCCCAGAAAGAACAAGGGCAGGCAAACGAGCGTCCCAACTGGCAATCGTACACGCCCCAGAACCCATACGATGATGAGCAGCAGCGCCCTGCCAGCCGGAACAAGGCTGCACCAGGCTCACCGTCCTCATCTCGCTCTGCTGCCAGCTCTCTTCTCGCAAAACGTCTCGGCGCCGATCGTGCCGCGGCGTTGGCGCTCGACAAGGATGGCAAGCGTAGCAAGGGCCCGAAATGGAAACGGCATAAAAGTGTGCGCGGGGGCGCCGATGAGGACTGGACGCCATCTACCCCACGGGGCACGAATTCGTTTGGCGGCGACGATGACATTCCGCTCCCCGCAACACCTGGATGGTTGCCCAAACTGACGCCCACGAGGCACGGCGACGATTTGTTCCTGCGAGTGCGGTGATGATTGTCACGCCACTTGCAGTTACAACGGTTTCCCTTGGACTTTATCATTATTGCATTTTTTTCTCATTACAACTTTATCTACTTCTGTATTACTACCATCTTTTGTCATAGGGGGGGTTAGCATTTCTGTTTATCAGCTTTGGCGTACTCGGTCGTTGCTTTCTCATTTGTTTGCCAAGTACCAATACCATGGAAAAGGAGAGAGAGAAGCATAGCAACATCTGGCGTTGGAAGGAGTCTGCCATTTTAGGGAGGCTACTTGTTTTACTGTCTTTCATCTAGGCCCAGCCATAGAGCAGCTAGACATCTATCTTAATTTACTTTTGTTACTGCATCATAGCAATACTTCAGCACGGAAAGTCCTTTCGCCCCCAGAACTAGAAAAGCCCGCGCTTATCCCGTCGGGCCAAATACACGAAGACTTTCTTTCAAGGCCAGTCGCAACTCCTGCCCACCAGCTCGGCAAGCCGCTCGAGCCACTTGCGGTCGACGTCGTCGAACCCGTCGGGCACGGCGCAGTCGACGTCGATGATGGCCACCACCCTGCTGCTGCCGCCGCCGTCCGCTCCGTCGACGCCGGCGACGATGGGGACGACGATCTCGCTCCGGCTCTCCGCGTCGCAGGCGATGTGGCCCGGGAACTTGTCGACGTCGTCGACGACCTGCGTCCGCTGCGTGGCGGCCGCGGCGCCGCAGACGCCCCGCGTGAAGGGGATCACCTCGCAGGCGACCTTGCCGTGGAAGGGCCCCAGTATGAGCTGGGGTTTGCCCGGCGGGGAGAGGGGGTCTAGGGTGTAGAAGCCTATTTTATTCGTAGACGATAGGAGGGATGGTGTGAGTTATGGGATAGCTGAGGGGGTGGTGAAGGAGGAGTGTTGATCAGGGGACAGAGGGGAAATGACTTACCGGCCCAGTTTACTTGGTTGCTTGGGGCGGGGAGGGACTTGAAGGCGTGCCAGAGGAGGGAGGAGGTGTTTGCTAGGTTGCTGGAGGATACTTATGTTAGTTCATGACCCGTTTAGACTGCACAGATGAATCGAAAATGGAATTGTTCCATGGGTGTTGCGAGACACTCGATGAGCGGTGTTGAGGTTGCGCTGTAACTTACCAAACCTGTAATCATGAGTTAGCACATGAACTTCAGCTCAGAGATGAGGGCTGTACATACCCAATTCCTCTGCCCATCGAACAGTCCTCCAGCCTGTGATAGGACCTGCTCATAGGCCTCCTCCTTGGTGATATCGGCCGCGAAGTTGGAGGCGTCGGCGTGGACCTGTGAGCCATGGGTAAAGTTAGATTACAGATTTTTACATTCTGGGTCCATGGATGAAAATGCACAAAGCCTCTAACATACCATCTTGAACGATATTCGTCGTTAGCCACAGGTAGAAAGGAGCTTCTAGATAATATACAAGAAAGTAAAAAGACACTAGATTTGCTTGTTGACGGATGGAATCGGGTGCTTGCTCAGAGAGAAATGATGGAATCGCCGTGCCGAAAGACGTAAGCCGGCGAAGCGGGTCCGGCCTGGGGCACACCGTTACAAGGCGTCCCGCGCCGACACTGACCATGAAACATAACGAAGCGATTGACTCATTACAATGGAAATAAGGAGAACTTCAGCCAATACCACCGAGCAGTATGGTATTGTTTGTAATGTAAAAAAGATTGTGATATTCGCTCCAAGTTCTATGTATCTGATGCCACCCCATCTCAAATGTCAAAATGACGCCGATGTCCTTACCAGTTGGACGAACGCCCAGTACCCAATGCAAATCCAGGTTTTTCTCCACCTGATCCAATGCATAACAGTAATGACATATAGTCAACACAGGATGTCTGTCCTCATTCCAGATTCTCATGTCCGCCTCCTCGAGCCTCCATCCGACTTGCTGCGGTTGTCGTGAGGTGCTCTGCCAGGCATACATCCTCCTGTCAGAGCTGGGTATCTGATGTATGTATCGTACCTTTCCGACTCCCTCTCCCTTCACCCTCGAATCTGCGAGGAATCCCCAATGCTCGACAGCCGGGTCTGTAGCCTGACTGGTAATTTGGGCCGTATCATTGCGTACAACCACAAAACCGCCTCATGCCCTCTCAAACCCCTCACAGTAGCTCAAAGTCGTCCAGCTGGTCCCTGTACTTCATGATATTCCTCTTGACCTTGCTGCCCACCGACCACGTCACAAAGTCCTCGAGCGAGCGCGTGCAGAAGAAGGCCGGGTCGGTCACGACCTCGGTGCCGACGCGCACCTGGCCCTGCTCGATCATCTTGATGGCCGCCGTCACCGTCTCGGCCATGTGCAGGCGCGTCATGACGACGGGCAGCCGGCGCCGCGCAAAGGCGCTGACGGTGACGTTGTGCTCGACGGCCGAGAGCTTGGACGTCGAGGACAGCAGGCCCATGTCGTAGAGCTTGTCGAGCAGCAGGCGCTCGTGCTTGCGGCGGGCGGCGCTCTCGGGCGGCATGAGGCTCAGGCGGTGCGCGAGCTGGCGGATGGAGCCGGCGAGGCGGTTGTAGCGGTGGTAGTCCTCGGGCTTCTGGATCGAGTACCGGCGCACGACGTCGTGCTCGCGGTGGCCGTTGTCCTGCTTCCAGGTGAGGAAGTCGGTCTTGCGGAGGAGCTTGGCCTCGTGGTACTTGAGCTTCCGACCCATCCTGGCGGCTTTTCGACGGTTGAGACGGTGATGGTCGAAAAGGTGCGTGGGCAGGAAAAAGGTGGGAGGGAAAGACTGGCGATGGCGACTTGAGGAGTGCTGATAAGAATTTTGGTGGAGAACCGATACTAAAGATCAATCGATCTCCTGGAAATTTTGCCTGGCACCGCTGATAAGATAACGGCTCGCGGCAAAACCTCCGCTCCGCCAAAAACTTCCCCGTCTGGTCTGGCTGGGCCAATTGACGACGCTCTAGATCGAAGATCAGACAATCGGCAGAGCTCCGGTGACAAGCCATCCTCCAATCCCTCAATCAACCGCGCAAGGAGGCGGCACGCGACATCGCACATAACCGCAATGCCTCCGAGGCTCTCAATACAGCCGGCGGCCAGCCGCTGCCGGACAACCGTCTCCCAGCTCACGCAGATGGTCTCGTGCTTGTCCACCACCTCCCGCGCCGCAGCCCGTAAGAAGCTTCTCACGCCCTGCCGGGATTGAACACCGCACCGCTTATCAGAGCAACATCTCACTGACCTCTCCTCAACAGTCAAGAACGTCCCATCACCCATATCCTCCGTCCTCGGCCTCGAAGACCCGCCCTCACAACAACCCACCCGGTCATCATTCCCCAGCCTCTCCTCCTCCGCCGACGGCAGTAGCACCGGCAGCGAAGCCAACCTCTCGGCCAACGACCGCCTGAGCCGCGTCTGGTCCAAGTCGACGGCACGCCACCAGCGCGTGGCCGACAGCGCCCGCAAGAAGAAGGAGCTGATCGAGGGCCTCTCGCAGCGCGCCGTCAGCGACAGCTACGTCCGCCAGATGCCGCGCCGGTGGAAGACGGGCGACGTCTACGCGCCGCACGACCTGAGCCCCGAGGAGATGACCAAGTGGCGCCGCATGTCGAGCCCGCGCGTCGACGTCGTCGACATGCTGGGCATCAACCCGCTCGACGAGTACAGGGTATGATGCTTTTTTTTTTTCCTTTTCCGGACGTAGGCAAGGTATTTGGTTTTGGCCCATTTTGCTGACTCTTGGTGACTTGGGTAGAATTTCTCGATAATATCCGAGTTCATAACCCCGATGGGCCGCATCAAGCCCAGCCGCGACACCGGCCTGCGGCCCGTCAACCAGCGCAAGATGGCCAAGGCCATCCGGAGAGCCATCGGCCTGGGCATCCACCCCAGTGTGCACAGGCATCCCATGATCCTGCAGAGCGAGGTCCAGAACATGCCCCGACAGAACATGCCCTCGGCGCCCAAGAGGAACCCCAGGAAGCTCGGTTAGAGAGAACCGCATCCTGCTGTAAGATGGAAGGAAGCGCACGGGATCATCTGTATTGTAGCCAAATGAACCATAAAAGAAGACATCTTGTACAATAGTCCAAAGCCATAATGGACACTTTTCTCTATTATATATACTTGTACAAAACCGGGCATTGCCCCCTTCTTTTAGATCCGGCTTGGTCTCTCCTTCTAATGTATGCATATATGGTACAGCAAGATCGTCGTCAAATCATGCCTTGAGCTCTCGTACAACCTTGTACCTCTTGAGTCCTTCGGCCGTCTTTTTGCAGCCGCGCTTCCTGAGCTTCTCCCATAGCTCCGGATACTTCTCCTTGCCCCACGCCTCAAAGTCGGCCTGTAGTTGCTGGCCCGGAAGAGCGTTGAACGATACACCGAGTCTATCAATCCAGGCAACGTCAGTAAGAACTCCCACCACATTTGCACAAAGTCAAGAACAAGGAGAGGCGAGAGAAAAACCAAAAAAAAAGGTGAAACTCACGTCATGACATCGGGCGCGGCCCCGACGCTCGCCTCCATGCCCGCAATCAGGCCCTTGACCTCGTCGACGGCGCCCCGGCCCGCGATGGCGCCGCAGTACGACGTGTACACGGCGGCGGGGACCTCGATGTCCATGCGCTGGATCTTGGCCCAGATCTCGCGCGCGAGCTCGTCGCCGAACGGCAGGCGCTCGCAGACGGCGAAGACGATCTCGAGGCTCGCGTACGAGGGCCCCTCGGCCGAGGCGTTGACCTCGCGCCAGAAGTCGACGGCGCGGTCCGGGTCGCCGCACGCGGCGTACGCGAGCATGAGCGCGTTGTGGACGCGCGTGCCCGGTTGCGCCGCGGCGTCCATCTTGAGCATGTTGTGCACCATGCGCAGGCCGTCGGCGTCCGGGCTGCGGCCGAGCCCCTCGAGCGCGCGCACGTACGTGTCGGTCGCGGGCCGCACCGACGGGTTCGCGTGCCCGCGCATGTGGCCGAAGACGTAGCAGGCCATGTCGGGCCGGCGGCGCGCGAAGAAGGCCTCCATGAGGCGGACGCGGTCGGCGGCGGGCGTCTCGGGGAAGTACTGCCGGAGCAGGGAGTAGCCGTCCCAGACGCGGGCGGTGGTGTTGGCCCGGTCGAGGCAGTAGGCGACGAGGGCGTCGCGGACCGTCTTGCGCTCCTCGAGGCTGTACTGGAAGGTGTGCAGGGAGAGCGTGTCGATGACGTCGTACTGCTGGTCGTTCTTGAAGAAGGCCATGCAGACCTCGACGACGGTCGGGGGCTCGAGGATGGCGCGGCGCTCCTCGACGACGGCGAGGACGTCGAAGAGGCGCTCGGCGTTGAAGGGCTTGGCGGAGCAGAGGGCCCGGAGGTACTTGTTGATGACGGGGAGGTCCTCGTCGTTGGGAGACCCGACGTTTTCGAGCTCCTCGAAGGTGGCGTGGGCGCCGCTCAGGTCATTGGCTTTTATCCTGTACTCTAGTTGTAGGATATATGTGAGATAGTTGGGCTGGAGACCCATCTCGCCGCCCAGGGCGATGAAACGTTCGGCGAGGAAGGGGTCCTCCTTGTCCATCGCTGCTCTGACGAGGCAATTGATGGTGCCGATATCCGGTCGGATGTGTGGCCGGCTCTTCTCGTTATGGCGGACCATGGTGTCGAGCATGTGCTTTATCTCCTCTGCGTTCTTCCCAAGCGACAAGATGGCCCATTGGAAGATGACGTCCCACAATCCCTTGTGCGGGTTGGAATTGCACAGCTCCTGGAATACTGACTGAGCCCACTTCTGTGCCTGCTTGTTGCGCAGGGAGAGTTGCAGTATCTCCATATACGTCTCTGCCGTCGGGGGGTAGTTGCCGTACAGAGGCTTGTTGAACCACTTTTGCGTCTCGGCCAAGTTGTTCCTTTTGGCGTAGTGTGTCATCATGATCTCCTGAAACAGAGGCATGTACTCGAGGCCGGCCTTCTCTGCAGCCTCGGCCTCTTTCAGCAGCTCCTCCTCCTTGCCTTCTTTGGCAAAGCCTCGCAAGACCAAAACCCACAACTCCTTGTCGCGCCTCGAGATGCCAGCCTGTTGCCAGTATGAAGCCAGCAGATCGGCAGCCTCGGACGACGCACCGTACTGGGTCAAAGCGATGATGTACTGTTTGAATCCAGCCGCGGATGTCGTTTCCTGCGCTACTGCCTCTTCGTCACCCTGCTGTTCGACTGCTAGTCTGCGTTTGATTTCTGCGTATAGCTCCTTGGACAGCTCGAGGTGGTCTTCTACCGGACCCATCGGTATCCTCAACAGAGCAGTCAGTGCTGACCTCAGGTCATCCATTGTCAGGCCATCAGCACCATCAGCTGTGCTAATCAGATACCGGAACAAGTGCAGCGCGCAAAAGGCCTGCGTGGAATTGACCCTTCTCTGGTACCGAACCTTGTGCTTGAAGAAGTCGCGGAAGCCCTCTAATAGCTCTTCCCGTGGCGGTGGCCGTAGGTTCTCCGTCTCTCTACCCCTGAATTGTAACAAGGTATAGTATCCCGGCTCCAGCTCGGGCTCCTTCACCTCGCGAGGCGGCTTCTGGAACATGCCAAAGAATGTCCGTCGAGGGACTTGCCGGAATGCCGTTGGACTGCTGTGTGCGGCGGGCCGACATAGGCATCTGTTCGGTAGTATGGAGGCGGCCGGCCGTAAGCCGCGCTGGGCCAGCAGCCGTCGGTACGCATTGCGTGCGAGGTGCGACCGCATCGTGGGGAGAAGATATTACCGGGTTGCGAAGTTACTGTCGGCAGACGTGGTTGAGTATTGCGACGGAGATGCCGGGGTTTGATCATGGACCTGCTCACCTGTACATGTTCGACCATCCCCAATTGTAGGAGCACAGTAATAATGGATCAATTGACATGCGCCGGGCGTCCCTTGGCGAGAGAATCGTTGCGAGCTTGGGAGACGATGACCTCAATTTCCATCCTGCAGCTTTTGGCGGAGTTAGCTCTTGTCTTCGAGCCCGTCGTTTACAGGGGCTGCGCGACATGGCGGCCAATCACGCATTTGGGTTTTGCTTATCGCTTATCGCCCATTTGACCCCAGTAAAAAATTCCCAGGCCCTGCCTGCATTGAAGTGCCCGCCATTTCTTCTCGTCCTCCCCCTCTCGCTCATCGCCAACCACTCACTTTTCTCACACAAATCCATGCTGCCACTGTTATAATTACACTACTCAGTCAAGATGGCCCAAGGCACAATCAAGCAGAAGGCCAACAAGGCCGGCACGGGCCCCAAGAAGACAACCCAGCAGACCCAGCTCAAGAAGGGCACTCGGGTTTTCAAGTCGAAGAAGGGGAAAAGCAATGCCGACAAGGTCATGAAGAAGTTCACCTCTGGCATGGCTGCACAGACCGAGGCACTGCTTGGCGAGCGGGCTGGCCATCTGGAGCTCATCGGCAAGGGAAAGAAGGGCAAGAAGGACGACGCGAACAAGAAGAAGGGCGGCTCCAAGAAGTTCGGCTGAGCTGGCACATGTACGGACGAAGTCTGCTGCCAGAGATCACGACGGACAGCTGCATATTGGCCTCAGTCTGGAGCGTTAAACTATCTCGCATCCGATGATTCACGGCTTGAGACATCCCCTTCGCTACTCCGACGGCGGCAAAGTCACCCTCCGTGGCCCTGTTAGACACAAGACCTTTCAACCCCGCCCCGACACCAAGTTGGAGCACGTCTGGCCTGAGGCGCACTCATTATCACGACGGAAAGGACCTACCCGTAGGTGCTGAACCGGCCGAAAGAACGCAGCAAATGGAAGGGCACACCGATCAACGCTTCAACTGGATGAAGCTGGGCTGAGCCAGAGGTCTTCCGGGAGAGGGGACCATGTAGGAGGTGCAATTGGAAGGGGTACCGCGTCTCATATCTCAGCCCAGACCTAATACGAGCGAATTTGAGGCCGTTGGCTTTTGAGAAAATGAAATGAATGGACGCTATTTTGTTGTTGGTGAATGAGCAGAGGCCGCTGTACGTAGAATGCACTCAAATCAGCGCTCTTTAGCGGCATGCTGTAGAAGACCCCACCTCTTAACGCGTCTGTCATCCTCTCATCCGCGTCTACTGCCGACGACATTCATGAAAGACCACCTATAACTCTCACAGAGCATCCCCAACAGCGCATCGCATACATCGAATCCACCGGAAATATAGGCACCAAGGTATCGCATACAACCCAGCATCCGTCATGGCACCCCCCACCATCCTCAGCATCAAGCAAAACTTCCTCAACGCGCAGACACGCATCCTCTCACAGCCAGTCGCCCCGTCCCGCGACTGGCGCAGCGCCAATGACGCCGCGGAAGAGGCCCGGCTGTCCGAAAAGGCCGTCGACGACGCGCTCTACCGCCTGAACCACGCCATACAGCAGCACTCGCGCCGGGTCTACGCGCCGCAGGCCACGCGCCACGTCGCCGAGCAGATCGACAAGCTCTACTGGACGTCCACGAGCGATGGCCGGGACGGGGCCGGGGAGAGCGAGGTCGAGCTGAGGGAGGGTGCTGACTTTAGTACGTCTTTTGGCTGTCTCGTGTAGTTGATGAAGTTATGGAAGGTGAACGGATTTACTCATGCCTCTACCTAGCCGATGCCGCCACGATCGCAGCCCTGCCGCCGGCCTGGGAAGACGAGCGCGAGGTCACGTCCCAGCCTGCCGAGGCCCAGAGGTACGCCGACCTGACGGTTCGTCTGCAGGAGCTCTCTGCGCAGCGCGCCGAGGTGCTAGAGCGCGTGCAGCGCCTGCGCCGCATGAGGGAGATGATCGCCCCGTTTGAGGGCGACGACAACGCAGAGGGCAACCCCATGAAGAGCATCCAGGAGAACCTCGTGACGCGAGACGGCGAGGTCGAGAAGGAGCTGAACAAGATGCGTATGCTCCTGGCCCGCGTGGGCGACAAGGTGGCGCGGCTCAAGGACGAAGAGAGGGAGGAAGCTAGGCTCTTCCGCGAGGTTGACGAGGTGTCCGAGGGCGGGGATGTAGTCAAGGGCGTGGAGGCCGAGGAGAAGAGGAAGGTAGAGGACCTGCTCGAAAGGGCTTTCAAGAGGCAGAAGGGCAATGATGGGTCGTCTAGTGAGATATGAACGGGGCACGTTACACGAGCCAGACGAGGTTATTGGTAGTGAGTTACGATACCCCAAGAGACAAGAGATTTATGAGGGTTGAGAAGTGTGATCATTTGACTATCTAGTGTCGTATATTCGTCAAGTCGTGGAATGAAGTGAGATGCCGTGCGGTGGCCGTTTCATCGTGAGGGAGTGGAATGAGAACGCGCTGATACTCGGACCAAGGAAGTGGAAATCGCACACGAGACTACTTGAGAGTCCAGTCCAGTCAATCTGCATTGGCCGTGGTCACCCGTCATCAGTCTTGACTTCTCCGGCATCTTTCTCGGTCTCCGACTTCTCATCCTTCTTCTCGCCTCCCTCCAGCTTCCCGTCCTTCTGCTCTACCTGTGGTTGTTTCTCCTCCATACCCTCCTCGGCCTGCTTCTCGTTTTTCTCCTCTGCCTGCTCCTCCTTCTCCATCTCCTTATGCGCCTCCCTCTCCAGCGCAGTGTGCTCCCCTCCCTTCTCGAGCGCTACACCCTCGAGCGTAGCATCCTTGGCACTGTCGTCCACATCCAAGACGTCCTCCCCATCGGCCTTATCGGCCCCCTTCCCCTTGGCCTCCCCTCCTTCGCCGCCGCTGACGGGGTACTTGTTCGGCCGCACCACCTTGATCCGCGCGCCCTCCTTCTCCTCGGCCGACACCCTGTAGTACACCCGCAGCCCGATGACCGCGACCGCGTTCCAGGGGTCCTTGCCGTCGTCCTCCCCGTCCGAGGCGCTGCCCGCTGCCCCGGGCGGCGCGGGAGCCGCGGGCTGAGCGGGCGCAACGCCGCCGGGGCCCGCCATCTGTGCCGCCTGCATGCGCTTGCGGTTGTCGACGACAATGTCGAGCTCGCGGTCCGATAAGTCGGACACGGAGGAGATGCTCTCCAGGTCCGAGTCCGTGTCGCTGCTGTCGTTGTCGGCGGCCGGCGGGGACAGTGGTGGAGGTGGGGGAGGAGGACTCCACCTCCCGCCGCCGCCCATGGGGGAGAGGCTATGCATAGAGGGCCGCATCATGTGTCTTGGTGGGAATGGGCTGTTCATGAGCGGCGGCCGGCGCGGGGGCGAGCGGTCGTGGCGGCGGTGGTGAGAGTGATGATCTGGGGAGCGGGCGCGGGGAGGAGGGGGTCGGTCGGGGACTTGGACCCCTTTGTCGGCGCGGCTTGGCCTGTCCTGTGGGCTTGGAGCCTTGGGGGGTGTTGCTGCTGTTGGGGAGGCGGCTACTGTCTCTGGAGTTGCTGCTGGATGTTCACTGTGACCGTGAGCTGGAGGCGTCGTTGGCGGCTCGGTTTGCGTGTCATTGTTCAACTCTTCGGTCACGTCTGGCACCTCATCTTTGGGTTCGACTTGCGGTGTTGCGGGTGTTAGGATGGCCGACCCGGTGCTCTCGTCTGTTGTCGACTCGGCCGCTGACCGAGGTTCAACCTTTGCAGATGGGTCTGGCAACGGCTCTGATTTATCCTTGGACTGTTCTGCAGACGTTTCAGTTTCGGTGGTCGGCTTAGCCTCAGGCTTGTCATCCGATGCCTGTGTCTGCTGATCCGCTGCCGGCTCTTTCTTCTCGGATACTTCTTCACCCCGAGTCGCGTTCTGGTGGTCTTCTACATCAGTCTTTGATGCCTCCTCCGCTGGCGATTCGCACTTTTCCTCCTCAGCCTTCCGCTTCTCAGCCTCCAACCTCTTCTTCTCCTTCTTGGCCTCCTTCTTGGCCTTTGACTTCTCCGCCCTCTTCCTCTTCTTAATCAGATCCCGCGTGTCGAGGTAGTGCTCCCGCCTCCTGCCCTGCATGACCTCCTCCCGTATCTTCTGCCGTTCCTTGTCCTTCTTCCTCTGGACGTACGCCTTGCGCATCGCTTCCTCCTCCGCTTCCTCCTCCGGCGTGAGCCGGGCCTTGGCGTGAGCCAAGTCGTACGCCAGGCCGACGCGGAGCAGCTTCTCCCGGCGGGTCTTGGCGTTGGCGCGGACGACCTCCTCCGGCGGCATGACCTCGTCGTTGCGCTGCGCCTCGATCTTGACCAGCACCGTGTACTCGCCCGCGTCGAGG
This sequence comes from Thyridium curvatum, assembly GCF_004353045.1. Taxonomy (NCBI): domain Eukaryota; kingdom Fungi; phylum Ascomycota; class Sordariomycetes; order Thyridiales; family Thyridiaceae; genus Thyridium; species Thyridium curvatum. The sequence continues at coordinate 210,328 of NW_022156790.1, forward strand.
TCGAGCTCCACGTTGACGGACCGGTTCATGCGGTAGGCCGTCCGGCTCCGGACGATGTAGTCATCGTCGTCGTCGTCATCGTCGTCGTCGTCCGCCGCTCCGCTGCCGGCCACCTCTGCGGCGCCGCCGCTGATGGGGAACCTGTGAACGCGGAAGCTCAGCTCGAAGCGGTACTGGCCCTCGAGGCCGACAAAGTACCGCTCGTCGAGCTGGCTGAGCACGATGACGACGGGGCCGGAGCGCCTCAGCTCGACCCGGAACTTGGTCCGGCTGTAGCCGAGCGCGGCGGTGGTCGTCGCCCAGGGGACGGGGAAGCTCGCCCACGCGACGGCCGCGCCCCACTCCTTGGTGTCGAAGAGGCGCGTGCGGTCAAAGGCCTGGTACTTTTGCAGGAGGTCCGAGTACTCGATCCAGAAGGACCCGTCGTCGCCGAAGCGGTGGTCCAGCTTCCTGAGCCACTCGGGCGTCCACTCCTTGGAACCGTCGGACCAGGGGCCGGTCCATTCGCCCTTGCCCCAGGGGTTCTTGAGGAGCACCAGGCGCTTGCCGTCGATCTCGACGGCCCGCATGACGCTGTACGCGTGCAGCTCGACGATGCCCTTGCGCTCGCCCCAGCCGCGGCCCCAGACGCCGGTGGAGCAGCCGAAGAGGAAGGTCTTGTTCACCTGCATGAGCTCCTTGTTCCAGAAGTCTTCCTTGTCCAGGATGTCGGTGGTGTAGATCTCGGAAGTGACGCCGCCCGTCAGGTCCTCGAGCCCTTCGCCCGTAAACCCGCCCTCGATGGCCGAGTAGTCCCCGTGGGCCTTGGCGTAGGCCTTCTCTAGCAGCGGCAGCCAGGTCTCGTTGGGGTTCTCGCACTGGGCAAAGTAGAGCGCGCCGCTGTTGGTCTGGTACGTCTTGCGGTAGTTCTCCTCCGAGTTGACGCGCTCGCGGTCGTCCCAGAGGATGCGCTCGAGGAAGCCCTCGTCGTAGTCGGGCTTGGTGAGGTAGAGCTTGTCGTCGATGATCTCGCTGAAGAACTGCCCGTCGCGGTGGAAGACGAAGCCGTAGACGCCGACGGCCTGGTCCTGCGCCACGCAGACCCGCTCGATCAGCCCGGGCTTGTTGCTCATCGTGCACAGCGCCGCCATGAGCCAGCAGTCGCCGTCACGGCCCTGGCGGACGTCGTTGGCCGTCGGCCCGTCGACGTAGAACTGCGGGTTCTCAAAGATGTCGGTGACGCGCTTCACGGCGCGCGGGTAGAACGTCTCGTCATCCTCGCCGTGGATGTGGCTGGGACCGCCCCTACTTTCGGCCGGGGCGCAGGAAGAGGAGGCCGCTGCTGCTGCCGCGGGCCAGGTCGCGCTATGCACGGGAATCTTGTTTTTGCCGTTCTTGACGTCGGCCCGGTTGCCCTTGTCGCGGTTGTCGGGCTCCTTCTTCTTGTTCTTGTCCTTGCGGTTGTCCAGGCTGTCGAGGCAATCGCGCCGGCCGAGCTTCAGGTCAAACTCGAGATCGAAGTGCGGGTCGCGATACTTTTGGTTGACCCGGCGGCATTCCTTGACGATCTGGGCGACCTTGGCCTTGCAGATCGCGGCAGCCTCTTCATACGAGTTCAAGCCCGTCTGGCCCGCGTGCGCAGCTGCACGCGGCTTGGCGGCCCCCTTTGCCTTTCTCTTTTCGCCAAATTCGTTGGACGGGATGATTGCCGTCACTGTGGAAGCGAGTCAGCCTGGATGTTGCGCTCTCACGTAGAAGAAAATATGAGATGCGGGGGGAAGACTACTACTCACCCCTGCCGGGCGTCTTGGTCATGAACTTGCTCCAGAACCTGTCGATGTTCTCTTGCGGGCTCCGGTACTTGCTTTTCTTGTGCCGGGCCGCACCGGCCGGAACGGCGGATGCGCTTTGGGGGCCGTCCGGCCCCGAATCCGAGTCCGAATCGGTGTCGGAAGACGACATCTTGTTCGCGGACGGGTCTCGTGGGGAGGCGCTGTGAGGATGATGCTGGTATTTCGCTGATATTCAGGAAAAGCGCAATGGCTCTTCCTCGCTCGGTGCCCCTTGATCCGTACGAGATTCTCTATCAGAGACTGTCTTAGTGATCGAGTCTTCGATCGGGTCACACAGCAACAGTTCACTTCATAAACAAGAAGCGCTAGAGCCGAGACAAGAGTTAATCGGTGTAGATGAATTACCGCAAGATTCCTCCGACGATGCTTGTGGGAAAGAGAGGAGAAGAACCTTCTGGGGGTGGCGAGCCTCGATGAGAAAAACGAAGTCAATCGAATTCAGCTTTCCATGCACGCAATCGCCGGCAAGCATGTACAACCTTCCAGGACACCCACACTGGGTCCATCAGCATGCAGCCTGGTCCGGGTGGGCCGTATCGCCAGCCAAACAGGAGTGCTCATCCCTTGGCCTCTCTCACTTCATGCATTTGCATCATCCATACTTGGCGAGGGGAGAGGCGGGGAGAGGTGGAGGGAGACGGACTGCTACCTAGACCTGCCTGCCTGCTTATCAGGCGGCAGCCAGACTCCAGTCGAGCACGGCCGGAGAATGCGCACATCCAGCAGGCTGGATTCTGCGGAGAGCGGCAAGTAGGCAGGTGATCAGAGTGGTGGGATGTCCGCCTTATTCTGTGCCGCTTTCTTGGTCGTCCGCGGGGCGCCCCGTGGCGGGGAGGGGGGGTTTGCCTGGCTCTGGCTCGCTTGAGTCACCAGCCGAGAAGGAAGAGAGACGTGTGCTGTGGGCAATGAGCGGCCATGCCAGTGACAGCGAGCACTCGTGCGTTAGCCTGCAGATATGCAGGATGATGCCTATCCAATCGCGGGCTGTAGGGCTGAGGGTGGGCTCCTCGGGGGTGGGCATCGACGGTTTTGCAGCTTATGGGCCGGGCCAGTTGCGTGAGTGCTGGCTGTGGGGGCCAAAAACGAAGGAGGTTACAGATAGGATAGCAGAGAAAATGGAGCATGTCTTGGCCAAGAGAGTGTGTATCAATGTTTGCATTTGGTATTCCGGGGACAAAGGGGGATCCGCGGACAAAGAGTCGATGTTTACACCGCAGTAACTGTGAGATCACTCTTGGCTGCCTCTGCAGGTTAAATATCGATGCGATAAATCCCCATCTCCAGTCAACCTGAAAGTGGAAGAGTAGCCCCTGTTATGCCTTTCTCACAATTGCATTTCTCCATCTTGTCTCTGCTGCCCGTCCCGTCTCTTTACTGTAGATCAGGTCTAGCGGTGTTTCCCCCTTCTCATTTCTTGCGGAAAGGTCGGCGCCTCTACGAACAAGCAAGTCTGCGACATCTTTCTGAACCGCAAACCGCAACGGTGTTCTGCCATGGGGAAACATCTTCTGGTCTGTGAAAATCAAACCGTACTTGTCAACCAATAACGTCATGAAATCACTATTTCCAACAGACGCAGCTAGGCAAAGCCACCAGACAGAGACTGATTTGGTTGAATTGGTGAGTCTTTCAGATGTAGGCATCGTTGTTTTTCGCTGTCTCAGAGAAGATCATGGTCAGGATTTTGAAAATGGAACGTAGTTTTTTGAAGGCGTTTCCGTTGACTTGAAGGGAAGCCAACTTAGAGTACTGGGAATCGACCAGGTGCGGCAACACATCAGTGAACACCAATTAAATCTCTTCGGGAAAGACTGACTCAATAGAAAGATGAGCAAAGGCGCCTGTGTTTGACTGTCTTGCCAATAAGCTATGTTGGTCCAATCATCTGCGACTTTGTGCTGCTCTCTCGGCTAGGAAGTGTTCTCATGGGCCTATCTGATGTCTAGAAAAGTTTTTCTTTGTTCTGTTTTTTCTTTCATCTTCTGGTCTTGAGAGATGATTAGAAAAATAATTGTGTATCTCAGGCAGTGTTGACAGGTGCCTCCAGAGATATCAGATACCAATATGCCACATTGCGTCTTTGGGCACGCAATGCAAGTTTGCTATGTCACGACGAAGCAAAATCGCGGAGACTAAGTAAAGGGTATCATAAATCATCAAACCATTCTGCATTACAGGCAAAGCCAACCTGCTCATGAAGCCCATAGTGTCTGATCAAGACGACTCCGTGGAAACAAATGTATCGTACTCTTGCGCCGCCATCAAGCTTGTGAGCAATCTCCATTCTTCCATCTAGCCTGATGCCCTCTCAATTTGCTTACATTTCATCCTTCATCCTTCTCTTCGGTCCCTCCTTCTTTGCTTAATGAAAGCGAAACTGCATGTCCGGTGACTCAATCGCGATGCTCAATCTTGGTGCCTCTGTCGAAGACTTCTGGTCCGAGTGAGAGCTTGATGATGTGATTGCTGTGGTCGCGCTTGATCTTCGACTAGACGTCCCAATGGAGGAAACATTTCTCAGACTCGGCGTCGCATCAAGGGTTAGAATTTGCGATTGTTTGGATAGAAGGGCTTTACGATCAGCGTTCCGAAGATAATGATCGCTTAGTAGTTTCTTCTTGTCGCTCTCGCTTTTCCCTGCCATGATATATGCGCTCAACATCCATTTGGTGATGAGAAACCTGTCTCTCCCATTAGTGCTCGGTGGCAGCCTTTCCCGCGGGATCTGCTTGCCGGCATCCAGGAGGCTCGGATCAGCGCCGTATGCAAGCAGAATCTTGACCACGTCTGTCCTTGCATATTGGCACGCGGTGTGAAGTGGGGTTTTTCTATAGCAGCCATGTTGATTGTTGAGGATGTCGTTCAGGGCATTGTTGTCGCTGATGCTGCCTGCAACAGAGTTCGTCGACACGCAACTGCCTCGACGCATTGCTCTCTGGAGTAAGAGACGTGCTATCTCAGGGTCCCGACATCGATGTAACGGTGTTTCGTCGTCGACACCACCTCTAGCTATCAGGTCCGCTGCTGTCGAGCGTGCTAGCAGGATCCCCATAACCTTGATTGCGAGATCGCCTGACCCCTCCGCTGCAATCATCAGAACCGTGTTCCCCCGCCTGTCGCGGCCGTCTAGACTGTGTGTTTTAGAGAGAAGGCCTTCCAGGATATCGATATCGGTATCCGGATTGCGAGCTGCGTAATGGAGAGGTGAGTCTCCTTCGTGATTCCGAATTTGATCGACCGGTACACCTCGCTGCACCTCACTGACATCGAAGCCGTGTGTCCTACACCAATCCAGGGCTTGGGAGAGAATGTGAGATGGGAAAAAGTCCACTCCCAAATCTCTTTCGACCATAACCCTCCAAGCATATGAGGACTCAAGATTGCCAGATCCACGGTACCCTTGATCTATAAGCTGAACGACCTGTTGGAGTTTGGTTCGATAAGATCTTGGTTCCTTCTTGTATTCCGTATACAGTGTCCTTAATAACCGACATGCCTCCGAGATCTCTTGCCGCTCGCCACACACCTCGGCAAGGCTGAACCGGATTTCGAATCGTTGTGGTCTTTGGTCGCCCCAACTCTTTTCGTCCATTGCCCTCAAGATTTTGTAAGCTTCGTTGGAACACTCGGAAGTTTTGCAATCCTTCAAGATTTCGATAAGACGGAGATCGAGCTGCACATGAGTATCGAAGTCAAGCTTGATCCCATATTTTTCATCCATGGTCTTCCGGATCTCTATGCCCCTCTTATGGAGCCGATATGCGTTTCCGGGTAGTTTCAAACTGTCAAAGAGATAACCAACAATGGCCTGATTGGCCTCAAATTGAATTTGGATTTCTTCCATTGTTGGCTCGATTGGCGGTGTGAAGTCGTGACCCTTGATGACTAGATATGTGGTGTATTCAAATGTTGCGTCTTCAAATTCCGTGATGACCTTTTCCTCTTCCATCTCGTCTTGTGTCCGAGTAGATGGAGATGCCGCCCTACTGCTTGGGTGCGTGTCGTTCTCAGAAAACATCTGCGGCAATCTGCCCAGTCGGTCCCGATTCTGGGCCAAGAACGACTCTCCTGCCAGGCTGCCCGGGCTGCAAGACGTTAGCTATTCCCTGAAGTGCGTGAGATCAATTTGCCAAGGAGACCTACCATATGAAGTTGAGATCCGATAGCAATTGCATGTGACGAGCAATGCGAGCAATGAGGCGCTGGTCCTCCTTGATGTACATCTTGAGTGTTGCAATAGCTTTCTGTCGCCAACTTGAATCCCTTCCTCTGATTCTCCACATAGAGGTACTCTCTACTGGCTGTGGAAGATTCTTTTGGAGGAGTTTCACATCTTTCTCGCACATACTGATGACTCTGCCCATGTGGTCAAGGTATTCTACCTCCAAGGGAACCAGTTCCCTGGATCTCTTCCTCAGCTCTAAAGAACCGTTGATGGTCTCCAGGATTTTCGTCCATGCTTCCACTGTGGTATGCAAGGACTCTATCTCGGTGCCAACCTGTCTCACCCGGCCGAGAAATTCATAGACACCCCTCACAGTCTTGATGGCGGACGCCGTTATTGAGAGTGCAGATGCCACATATTCGACTGGCGACGTCATGTTGCAAGATTTTCAGGTCGCGCGTCAGATCTCGGGATTGATAGGTGAGGCATCGAGGGGCGTGCGTTTGCTTGTTCTACGACCTTTATCGCAGGTATGTAGTTTGCGATTCTTGTCCAAGCCAACCAATGTCACCAATCTCGACGGGGGTTCGAGGTTTTGGTGTTGGTGAAGAAATGGGTTCTTCTGGCGGGGCCTTTGTAAGAAGATCACTTCATGTTGCTGGTCGCCGTGCCTTCGTTCCGCGCACCAGCTGCTTCCAGCCTTCTGAGAAATCACGCGTACGGGTCGGGTGTCAAGTCACAGCCCCCGCTGATGACGGTGTGTTCAGCTTTACAGGGAAGAGGCACAGGAGGGTGCATATCCACGCACTCTTGGAGTGGGGGACGGTTATGACGGAAGCCACCTTGCCTCGGCTGCTCCCTCACTCGTCCGGGGCACCTTGGGCACTAATGCATGAGAGTGAGGCGTGTGCCAAGGATTATTACTGGCCTGTAACAGACATACTGGGATCGACATCACCCTTCCCTCCTGTAATATATGCCTGAGCGGTGTCACTTGACGCCGACCACTAGGAAGTCCTCCGGCTCAGCCTTGTCACCCCTCATCTAAGCCCCCCCGATTCTCCCCTCATCCCAAGGTGCAATACAAGCTGCATTGCCTGACGTTGGGGGCGGCGGAGCGCGCTCGCATCGACACCCATTTCGGCTTGTCGGCTCAAGTGCGACCAATGACACAGCTGAAAAGCAAATATCACCCCACTCGTGCAGCGGGAATGTGTTCCTGTTCATAAGAATTACGAGGCCGGGGGATTTAGTTGCATATGAGGCAGACACGGGCTGAGGCTCTGCCTTGTCCTTGCCCGTTCGCCTCTTTTGGATGGCAGAGCCTCCAAATCACCCTCTGGTAGATTCAATATTAAAGGCTTCTTCCTTGACAACTATTTCCAAGCGTGTCTGTGTCGTGCTGAAGTTGTCTACACATATCATTGTACTGTCACAATGGCTAAATCTGAAGGGAAAACTGCCTCTCGATCATGCCTGCCAGGCTGGTGGGAGGCCTGGAAGCAGAGGCAGATCTACAACCGAGACACCGTCACCAGCTCTATCGGTATGGCTTCGCTCAACGCCTCATTCCATCCCAATAGCTAACTTTCCTACAGCAGATGCTACCTGGGACAAGCTCGACCGGGAGATCGAAGCTCTGGTAGCTCGGCTGAGTAGCTCCGGAGTAACGACCGAAGAGCTGAGGAGAGCCGTGGTGGTGGCGAGAGACGGAGAAATCTACTACACCCTAGCACGAGGACAGTTCAACCCCCCAGACAACTTTCCTTACACTCTTGACGATGAAGAGAAGGAGTCGCTGGTAGCTGAAAGAGAGCGGCTGTTCTCTCAAGGGAAGATGTTTCGTGTCATCTTGACTGTCTCACTGTGCAGTTTTCTGCAAGGATTCGTCCAGTCCTCCATCAACTCAGCCACCCTATACGCCAGCCATCTCAAAGTCCGGTACATCACGGAGAAGGAGCTTCGGGCTGACATCGACGCTCACGACTGGGCTCTCGGGGCGATGAACTGCAGTCCCTACTTGGCGGCTGCCTTCATCGGGGCGCCACTTTCGCTCGCAATGAACCAGTGGGTGGGAAGGCGCGGAGCCATCACCATCTCCGCGTTGTTGATTATTGCGAGCTCGGTGGGGTCGGCATTTGCTCCCGATTGGAGATCATTGCTCGGAGTGCGAATTATTGGTGGCATCGGTAGGTCAAAAAGGTTGAGATCTTGAAGATTATGAGCTGATGCAACTTTAGGCATGGGAATCAAGGCAGTCAGCGCTCCCATCCTGTGAGTATCAATGCCCGGCCCAAATCCGTGTATGATTGTCTCTGACCTCGTCAAAGCGCTTCCGAAACTGCAGTCGGATACTGGAGAGGTTCAACAATATTGCAGTGGCAACTTTGGTAGGACACACGCTTTCCAAATGCTTTATTGATGGACAGAACGCTGACACGCTACGACAGGGTGGCGTTTGGAATTATGATGGGATTGGTTGTCAATCTCATCATCGCTGGTGCTGTCCATGGGTACGATTTTGCGCAGAACATTCCGGGCAAGCCAGAACCCGCGTCTTGGATGTCACAGTACAAGGCTCTGCAAGGCATACTTGCAGCGCCTGCCGTGCCGGCCTTTTTGCTCCTGATCGCTGTTTGCTTCTGTTATGAGAGTCCACGATTCTACATGCGGCGCCGTACTCCTAACTATCATCCGGCTCGAGCGTATGAGATCCTGCTCAACGTTCGAAACACCAAGGTTCGTCGTTGATTGACTGAAACATCCAAAGAATAGATAACAGCTAGACTAATGTTCTCACAGTTACAAGCTCTGCGAGACATCTTTCTCATCCATTGGTCCAATCCAGTGGATGATGACGTAGAGGCAACGGAGAAGGCCGAGAAGCAGAGACTAACATATGCATCGCGCTTGGGTATGGGTATACGCATCTCCATCACACAGTACAAGACTCTCTTTAGTACTACGCGCCTTCGAAATGCGGTATACAGTTCATGCACAGTGAACCTGGCACAGCAAATGTGTGGAAGTGAGTATTGGAAGTCCTCTGACTTGCGAATAGTCACTGAACAATACTTTAGTCAATATCCTTGCCTTCTACTCCAACGAACTGTTTTCTAAAACTTCAGGAGCAAGAGACCAGACAAATGAGAAGGCCGCAATGCTGTATAGCATGGGATTCGGTTGGTACTTTCAACCTCACCATCAATAAGCCATTACTCACTCCGTTCAGGTGCTGTCAATTTTGTTTTCTGTCTTTTTGCGATGAGATCAATCGATACATTCGGTCGAAGGCCATGGCTCCTGACGACACTGCCTTTAATGAGCCTTTTCTTGCTGATTGCCGCCGCGACGTATGCGCCATGGCACCCAGGCATGAGTGATCAAGATCCACACCGAATTAGTTTCATAGTCTTCATCTTCTGTCAGTATGATATCTTCCAATGCGAGCCTGGACTCCGCTAATTGATCCATAGTCTTTGCCGCAGCGTATTCTCCAGGCCTCGGTGAGCTCCAGCTTGCTTCCAAGATTGCTCGCATCCATTCAGCTAATGAATTAACGCCCAGGACCCATTCCATTCACGTTGGCATCTGAAAGGTATGGGTTCCCCTATTATGATGCAAAAATACATCCACCAAACTAAAGATCAACAGCTTTCCCATGTCGCACCGAGAAGCTGGAGCTTCTGTGGCTGTCGCTATAAACTTGCTCTTCGCTGGGCTCCCTACCATTTTCTACCCGAAAATCAACACGAAATTCACAACTTCGGGAGCGACGGGATTCTTTTCCGGCCTGAATGTTATCGCATTTGTGCTGGTTTATCTCCTCGTTGAAGAGACACAGCGGCTGAGCCTCGAAGACTTGGATACAATATTCGACCGTTCCAAGCTGCATCATATGGCGTATCAAATCCGAACGTACCTGCCATACTTTATCCAGCGATATGTCTTTTTGAGAAAGGTTGAGCGCCCGCCAACTTACTATCAGACAATCATGGAGTTGGACCAAGATAGAGAGGCGGAATAGTTCCGATATGAACAGTAGGATGTGGCTTGTGCCAATCGCCGTGCGAGGGCCATCGGTGAACTTTGCTGTGTTGTAGTACAGTTTTCAAAACATGACACACATTAGGTTAGTTCGTTGCAATAATTAGCAGGAAGATGGCATTACCTTGATCTTCGATCTGACCCGATAACTTCGACCTTGAGCCTTTCCCATCGTTGCTCCCAAGTCCTGAACTTACAAAATCATTCACCACCACTTCAACCCGGCGGAGGTCAGGTGCTTCTTGACACCACCGCTGGAGGGTGCACCGCGCCACCGCCACCGCCTCCTGCCACCTCTCTGGCAGGGCAAGTCTCCCACTCTTGGCTGGCCTGAGCAATGTGAATGTGCATGTGGCGCAGCCACATGTGAAGTACAGGTTGAAGCACTGCTGTAAGACTTGCTGCGCCAGCGGTAAAGCTTTCGCATATCGAGGGGCGTCCTGAGGTTGATGGATCACGGAGTAGAGCAACGGCTAGTGGCATTTGGACCTATCAGGCACACCTGTTTACCGACGAGTTGGCTGCCTAGAGCTAATTACCCAGCCGCGGGGCAACCTTGGAGGCCCTCCTCAATCGATATGTTCCCCTACAGCTTGTGCTGACCACACTTGCATCGCCATCGTTCTCTGACCAGCGAGTCTGCTTGCTGTCTCATCCAACATGTCGCCTCAAAGATATCAGTGGCCCGATGACCTTGACAATGTCGAAGATGTTGAAAGATATCACAAGGGTGGTTTTCTTCCTGTCCACATTGGAGACGTCATTGAGAAAATATATAGAATCCTCCATAAGCTTGGCTGTGGGGGATTCTCGACAGTATGGCTAGCAAGGAGCACGATTGATGAGAAGCTCTATGCACTCAAGATCCTGGCCGCAGATGCACCGCAGACAGAACTGGAGACACTACTTTACCTGATGAACTCTCAGGGTACACATGCAAGTGTATTGTCCCTACATGGTCACTTCAAAATTTCTGGCCCTTACGGTTCCCACTGCTGTCTGGTGTTACCGGTCTTAGGACCAAGTCTCAAGCATCTGCGTCGGACAGAGCTACCACCGCCTTTCGTCCGACACGCCTCACGTCACTTAGGCGAAGGGCTTTCATTTATTCACAAAGCAGGGGTTTGCCATGGTGGTAAGCTATCTGCCGTCAAGAAGTACTTTTCTTCTCATGCTAATGAATTTTGGTAGACCTGACTCACAACAACGTGCTTTTTGCTTTGCACGATGTCGCCAACTGGACTGATTCAGAGGTATATCGTTACCTAGGAGCTCCAAGGAAAACCCAGTTGCTGCGCATGGATGGTTCACCCGCGGCGGCTCCAAGAGAAGTCGTGGGAGGGATCAACTTCAGGGGCTTAGATCCTAAGCTGCTTTCGGGCCAGGCTTGTATTGTCGATTTCGGGCTGTCTTTCCGAAGCAGTAATCCGCCATCCGAGATTCCTGGTATTCCCCGGTCATTCCTCGCCCCAGAACTCTGCTTTGGATACCTAGAGTCACAAGCAAGTGACGTCTGGAGCCTAGGATGTGTCATTTTCGAACTTCATAGCTCTCGAGCTCTCTTTCCTCTTATTTTCGACCAGCTGGATCTTCTGATCGGAACTATCGTTGATACATTGGGCAATCTTCCAGACCAATGGGAAGGCCAATTTGTCAATCAGGCGGACCGCCGTTTGAAACCCGGGCAGAAAGACTTCTGGTATGATCCAAGTTTCACTCCCGGAAGAGCCCTGGAAAAGCAGATCAAGGACAAATGCCCGCAAATCTCGGAGGAGCAGAGAGATGTGCTGCTGCGACTATTGAGAGGGGTGCTCTCGATAGACCCTGTCCACCGGCTCAGCGCAGCGGACATGGTCAGTCATCCCTATCTACAATAGCATCAAGACCTGTGACTTGAGCGACTTTCTCAGGATTGATGAGACAAATACAATGCCACATTGCTCTTCCCAACACAAGATTTGCATCACAATACTTGCACAGAAATTATACTTCTCTTGGACTGAATTCATCTAACCGATATCCAAATATTCACTATCTCACACCCTCACTCATAGCTCACCCTTAGGTTCGTACTGCACATCAGCGTTTTTGACAAAGTTGTCCAACACCGTCGCCTTCTTGCGCGCCATGTTCCCCCCAAGTGCATTAATCAAAGTGCCGTCGTCCAAGTCGATAGCCCACACCATAGTTCTAAAACACGGTGTTAGTAAGTATATGCTTGCAGGCCTGTCCTTAACATCAGGCGCGGGTAGACTCACCCTCCCAAGCAACGCCTATTCGCGTAGTCCTGCTTGATCTTCAGCGTCTCTGCGTCGTCCCAGCTGACCCATTGGTTTGAGTTCCAGGTCACGATCTTGACGGCGGCCTCCTGGTCGAACGTCACCGTGGCGCCGGCCTTGATGATCTTGTTGATCTCGGCGGCGGACAGGACGCCTGGGGTGCCCGTGCATTCGCCGCCGTGGGCGCCGTCTGAGAACTCACAGCCCGAGTGCATGCAGCTGGGATCTTTCATGGTAAAACCTGTTGTGTTGCGCCTGTCAGAACCATTTCAGGATCAAAGTTCAAAGCGCCGGGGAACACTGTACTTCTTCCGTAGAAGCCTAGACCGAGATTGACGCGGGCGGGGTTGACGTTATTTCGCCATAGCAGTTCTAGGCCCAACTAAGATACAAATCAGCACGGTCGTGACGACTGGGCCTCGTGCCCGCTTACCTGGATCTCCGTCAAGTTTGTGTGAGCGTACGCGTACGGCCCGATCGAGTTGACTGTCTTATCCCAGACCCCGTCTGTCGAGATGTTTATTGTCAACTATCATAATAAACCACCATGACGAAGACTCTACTTACGAATATCATAAGTCATGATGTTGAAGAAGTCTAGGTGCGGCTCAATTTGGGCCAAGTCGAAGCCTCTGAGGTACCAGTACGAGGCCGGCTGCAAGTACCAACGCAAGTCAATTCACATTCTCGAACCAGAGGCTGCATCTTAGCTTACCAGAGTGATACTCAAACCGAAGCGGCGTCCACTTCCATTGAGCCTAGCTCTCAGGCGGGAAATCATGTTGACGTAGTTCTTGAAGTCCTCAGGTATACCACCTCGGTCATCAGCGACGGGATACTGTGTCACACGTCAGATTCTCTCTTTCACACTTCAAGCAGGCAATCCATGTACATACCTCCCAGTCCAAGTCAATCCCGTCGAAGTCGTGCTGGAACATAAACGAGATAAGCGACTCGAAGAAGGCATCTTGCGCAGACTCGGACTTGGCCATGTCCGAGAATGCCGTGCGGTACGGGCCTGGGTCGTTCATGGCCCAGCCGCCGATCGCGATCCACACTTCGAGATTGGGCTGCTTGGCCTTGAGCCTCGTCACCTCGTCGTAGTGCGTGGCCGTCTCCGGGTCCATCGGCGCTACGTGAAAGGTTTTTGGGTGGATCAGGGCGAAGGCGAAGAAGACGTGCGTGTAGTAACCCAGGGGGATGTCCTCGGGTTTCATGTCTACCACCATTGTATTAGCATCCAGGTGCTCCTCCGATAGAAAGTGGGGTTTAAATAGACATACGACCGCAAGAACGCTGTTGGTTCCATCCTTCGTAGTAACCGATCGTCCTGGCATCGGCACTCCTCCCGCCGCACTCGGGCGAGGAAACGACCTTGCCCTTGCAGAAGTCAACTGTCGTGCCGCAGAAGCCAAAGTCACTGCAGCAGACGTTCAGAGGGCAGGTCGTCGCATTGGACCACTGGGCACCCCAGCCGGGATCGCACTCGCTCTTCCAGCTGCACTCGGAGACGCAGCCCTTGCCGCAGAAGTCGGGACCGCCGCCGCAGACTCCCTTGCCTGTGTTTGGGTCTCTAAATGTTGGGTAGGAGACATTGTCAGTGTGGTTCATCGACTATCCACAGGCATGCAAAACTTACAGGGCGCCGCAGCAACCAATGGCGCAGCCTTTCGTCTTTGTGCAGGTGTAATCGTTCTTGTCCGCAGCGATGGATACTTCACCAGCAGGGCCGCGACTGGCCTCCGCTTGTTCCTGGAATGTCGTTGCCGCAAGAGCAGTGCCGGCCAAGACGAGCTGGATCAGTGTTGACTTCATGATGTTCGATATCCCCATGGCTGGCTGTTTCACGCTGGGTCTAGCTGCGGTTCAACGGAAAGAGAGGAGTTAACTACATGAAGCGGAGTGGTCTGGGATGTTAACTCAGACACACCTTCACGATGAACAAACGTCGCTCATTCGACTGTGAATATTTCTCCTGCTTTCAAGCCTTCTGTACGCAAACATGCAAGGAAGCACGTGAATGCCCATGGCGATGTATCGGTACCTGCATTTTAGTTCACGGAAGTTCCCATTCGGGAAGCGCTACCACCGAGAACCCGGCGCATGCTAGTCTGCTGACGTGTGATCACCCGAACCTTTGGAAAATACGGGAATGAACGTGCATCTGATAGTGCTGCTTTGCTGCAGGGTCCAGGAGTAGCATCCAAGATTCCGTGCCCAGGCAAATGCAATTCCAGAGTTGCGAACCCGGGAAAGGCATGGCATGGCACGGTTGCATCCGCTGGAGTGGCGGCTGATCAGGCCACACACTATTCCTCTTCGGCGTTAAAGAAGCCACAAGAGTGAACAAATTTCCGACTACACCACCAAGTTCAAAGCCCTTGACTTTATTAGTGTTTCCCTATGTCTAAGACCTTGTGATAGACTATTCGTTTCCAACTGAGGACTGCCGAGCTCGGCCAGCAATGTCTCATCTTGCCAATGTCCCGTGCATACTTATCTTTATTAACTCGGCGCTACTGAAGCTCAATGAGTGAAACGCTTCCGTTGAAAGTCGTTCTTGGCGGGACGGTCTGGTCTGATCACCACATGGAAAGGGAGTATATGGACGGCCTCACAGCATGAGATGGCCGGATATTGTTACATCTCGGTTGCTAGCTTCATTCACATGTCCGCTTACATGCCCGAGATCTAGACCCCCTGCTTACAGACATCACCTCGTTCCGTTCCGATATACAGTGGCATCCTATCGAGATATGGTCTCGTGGTAGAAGCTTTAGCCCTTTCGAACTCTGCAAATTTCTAGGACAAGACCCTCTCTCTTTGAATCACCGTCTCTTTTCCAAATCTGCCTAGCTTGACATCGCCTATCACTCACTCTAGGCTTGCCCAAGATGTTGGGCAAGCTTGCATTCGGGGCCTTCGCCCTGATGACGGCCCCCTTCACGACGGCGTATGTGATTCAGCCACACGAGCGGGAGAATTACACGAGCTTCAATGAGGAACGCTCTTCTCCTCTTGTATCTCGAGCCGACAGCGACCCCACGGATTTCAGCTGGGTCAAACGGTGGGCTGCCATTGGTGATAGCTTCACCGCAGGCATCGGTTCCGGCAAGCAGCTCGGCAGCCTGGTGACGACTGACCCCGAGTCCCGCAAGAACTGGAGGTGCTCGCGGTACTCCTACTCGTGGCCGCAAATTGTCAATCATGGCCTGGGTCCGAGTGTCTCAAACTTTCAGTTCCCAGCCTGCAGTGGCGACCGTACTGAGGGGATCTACAAGCAGGCGGATGCCCTGTTGGGGAACCTGGACGTGGTGATGATGACTGCTGGCGGCAATGATCTCTGTCTCGTGAGTACATATATCTAGTAAACATTGTGCTGTAACATTCTGACATCTTGCCACAGGCAGCAATGATCAAGGAATGTGTCTTCTTGCCTTGGAGAGGCGCCCAGGTGTGCCAAGACGTCATCGACAAGGCCCAGCAGAATATCGACACTATCCTGAAGGGCAACATCCAGAGCGTTCTTGACAAGGTCGAGGACAAAATGAATTCAAACAGCATTCTTATCTACAACGGCTACGCACCCTTCTTCAACACGGACAACGAGGACTGCGCAGACCAAAGCAAGCAGTCCTGGGCCATCCGGGAGTGGTGGTGGATCTCGTACTGGCTGAGCACGCCACTGCCGCTGAACATTGAGCGACGCAAGAAGTTCAATACCCTGGTCGATAACATCAACAAAGCCATCAAGGAGGTCGTCGATGCCAACGATGGCAAGAAGAGGTACAGGATCGCCTTTTCCGACTGGAGTCAATGGCCAGGCATCGTCGATGGACAAATGTGCTCGCCCAGCAGTGATGGCCGCTACCCGGACCCAAAGCAGCCCAATCTCCAGTTTTTCAAGCCCGATACCTACGCTGTAGTTGCCGGCCACGACGGTCTGAAGCGCGATGAAGCTGCTGTCGAGGTGGCCAAGGAAGAGGATTCGCCGTATATCAAGAAGGCCCTGGAGAGGCGAGATGAATACATCCAGCGGATGAAACAACGGTACCCCAGGAACGAGGACCTGTACGACTCCCTGATCTACAAGTCCAGAAACCCGCGGGCCGTCGCTCTGCACAAGCTCGACCCGCGCGCTACACCGTCCCCTCCGAATTGCCCCGGTGATGGTGGGCCGGAGCCTCCGCTAGGTATGGGCCTGCCGGACAGCTTCCTAGAGAACTTCCACCCCAACGAAAAAGGCCACGAGACCATCGCCGCCAGCTCCTTCGAGACGCTCGCGTGGATGCGGGCCAAGATACTCAATAAGGACTCGTGCGCCATCGGCGACAAGGACGTCTTCACCTGCTGGTCGACCGACAACAACGGGCGCAACCCGGCCCTGGCCTACGTCAGCTGGGACCGGCTCGACAAAAACGCCAAGGACTTTTGCAACAACGTCGTCAAGCAGCCCGACAACACGGTTAACTGGGGCAAGACGCAGACGTACCACGAGAACACGCCCGAGCACCACGAGTTCCGGATCCAACTCGACAACGGCGCCAAGAACTTCAACAAGGACGAGTGCCTGGACGCCTTTGACAAGATCATCAACTCGTGCGACGGGGATAAGGACAAGAACCCGCTCAACTTCAAGCACGGCGGGCGCTGGGTCAAGGGCGACTACACGTACGAGATCAACCCCAAGTGGGACCGCGGGTTCCTGACGCGCATGGACGGCGAGTGCAACAGCCACTACAAGCTCCTGTTCTCCGACTACGACATGAGGGGCAATGGCTGGGCCGGGTGGGACTACGGCCAGCAGACCATCGTGCCCAACATCAAGGGCTGTCTGGGGCTGGGTCTGACAAAGTGGAAGTTCAAGTACTGCCAGAAGCGAGAGGACTGCGGCGGATACGACTGGTATGCATCGTGGCGTACTCCTGTCTTTGTCAAGGCAAGATGCTTTGGTAACTTGAAGGTGGTCAAGGCCGCGGGAGGTTACACGCACGAGTATGGTAAGGAGTATGAGAAATATGGCTGTGGAGGGAGCGATAAATGAGCCTTGACATTATTTAGCACTATGTAATGGACTATACATGATTGATTTCTTCATATTGAGCGCGCTATATATATGTCATAACCACGTGGGAAATGCGTAGCGGTCGTCAGAGTCGGGAAGGGTCCTCTGATGTTGCAGGCGCTGTCTCATTTGGGTAAGGTTATTACCCTGCGCTCCTTACTTCACTGCTGTGACTCGCGTCCTACCCCCGCAATATCACTACGCAGTTTCACAGAGCTGCTGGTTAGGGAAAAGACCCCGGTGCTTTGCTTGATAACAAGTCTCTAGGTCTTCGGACTCGAACAGTAAGATCATCCGTTGAGAATAGTACAAGATGAGCTCTTTCACGCGTGCAATCTCCTCCTTTCTCCTAGCATATTCCATCTTCACTCCAGCCCTTCGTGTTCCACAGAAGGGATCGCAGAGACACAGTATTTTCTTACTTCATCTCCACTTTCCGTTCTGATAACATCGTTCAAAATGCCCGAAGAGATTCTTATCGAAAATAAACTTGGTCCAGCGCTGCGACCATTCTTCCTCTCCCAACTCTTCCGCACACCTCCTTCCCTAATGCAGCCATTCACCACCGAAACTGTTATCGTCACTAGTGCTAATGTCAGTCTTGGGCCAGAATCTACATAGCTGTGTAGGTGCCTAATGATGCGAGTTGGTGTATCAGTAACAAGCTTGATTGGTTCGTTAGGAACGCCTCGGTGAGCAGCTCAGCTCAAGTATGTGCAGCGGTGCCTGAAGGTGTAATTCCTACCCAATTACCTTTTTACCATAAAAAGGAGCAGCAATCTCCGTCAAGCATACCTTCAAAGGTAGGAACGGCTCTCCTGTTAGACTTAATTCCTCCAATTCGCATATAGCCGTCAATCTTGCAGCCTTTCCTCGGTCCTGGAATTGCAATGGGACGAGAGCGCCGCCAGACCATTAAGTCGGTCCCGGAGGGGTCAGATCTCACTGTACCCGCTAATACAGCTACAAACTTCGCAGAGTCTGATGGATTTTTCTATGGCACAGATAAGCCCCTAGACGGGTTCGACAGTACCTCCGACGGGAACATGGCTAGTTACCTCAAAGGGCCCAACTTTGCGTCCGATCATGACATGCTTGGTCACATAGAAGAGCCTACCATGTTGCCGACTGTACCCCAACTGACTATCCCGCTGAGCCCAGTCCTTCATTCTACGGTCCTACATCCGGGACCACATCCTACTACTCGTCCACTACAACTGTACAACAGAGTCTGTGCCCGACTATACCGCATCACACCAATCCTGCTGAGACTGCCACTGGCAGCACCATTCCAGGCTGGGTTACTCCTGCCGTCTCAGGGGGTAGTGCTGTCATTACAATTGTTGGGGCAGCCATAGCGGCTTTAGCCTTGAAACACACCAAAGTCCAGCGCCACCTGGCGGAGGAAAGTGCCCATAACACTCGTGTACAGCGCGTGGTATGTGGTAATGTTCACACCAGTTGTAGGATCATCTAACAGAGAGACATAGATTGACCAGTATGAGAGCGATGGGAAAGAGTTGGTTGCTAGGATTGAAAAGCTGCTTCCCCACGTGCAAGGCATGAACCTGGCCCAGGCGGAGCGCGAGATACAGACATCTCTTGCCGCGGTTCGTACTACTCTGTATTGGGCAAAGGAAAACATTCGTGCTTCGAATCCCCCGTTGTCAAAGAAACAGGAACTCCAAAAGATGAGAGCAGTATACAGGGATTACTGCTCAGAACTATGTGAGATCGCAGAAATGCTTGTCAAATCATGTCAGCATGTAATTGATAACAATGACGACTCTGGTGTTGAAGAGGGAGGAGCTTTAAGTTAAACTTCCTTATGCCGCAGAAAAGGGGAACGATAGGGCTAAGGCTAGGTCAGAGAAGGGTTACGGGTGGAGCAGAAACAATGACATTCATCCTTGTCGCTGGTAACCACAATGTGCTTCTTGATGAGGTATAGCCATCCAGGAGACGGCGGGGATGGGACACAACTTCATTGTGAAGGAGAAGAGTAAGGCTGCATTGGGACACTCTCTTGCTTGAGCTATCTTGGAACCCCCCAGCGGCTTAATACAGCCCTTGGCCTTGTTGCATCGCAACATCAATCCCACCCCAAATGTCCTGGACTTGTTCTACATGGCACTATTGACCGTCATCTGCTTACCAACCCAACCACGATGGTCTTGGCCGGTGTGACCATCCAGGCACGGACTAACGAATTTAACAAGCCATTCAAGAAGCTTTCAAGCTTGAAGGAGACTCCAAGAGCTGACCGGCGGAGGTATAGGTTATAGTTTTGACTCAGCTCGGTTCTAGACGATCCGAGAGCGGCAATCTCCATCGCCGAAGCCGATTCCGGCAGCTTCCGTCCGATGCGCACCGATCGATAGCAGGGGTTTTTCCTCTCCACACATGACACATTCAAGAGCTATCTGCACGAGAACGTCTATCAGCCATCATGAAAGCAATTCATTCAACACCCTATGATATTCACTAGTCTCTAGACTCATGCTCTCCACGAGGCCCACTACCCTGTCAAGCCTACACAGACATAATAATCCGGCACCAAATTAGTACAGCTCGACGACCCAACGCTCGGATTCCACGTCAAGAAATCTGTCAGCGTGATCCCGTTCGTCGAGGTAATCACATCACACGTATCCACACTCGACACGAGCCAGTACCGCCCGCAAGCACTCGCAATCCCGCTCTGCGTAGGCCGGTCCGGCGCCGCCGTCGTCGACGGGATAGGCTGCGTCCGCGTCGTCGGCGTGCCCGGCACGGCCACGCAGTAGTAGTACTCGTTCCGGATCCTGGAGCAGTCGGGCCCGACGGCCGGGTTCCACTGCACAAAGTCCTGCGCCGAGAAGGTCCCGAACACGAGAGCAATCGAGTCGCAGTCGTCTGACCCGGAGGTCTGGTACCACGCTGTGCACGTGCTCACGGTCCCGGACTCGACTGGCGAGGGCGCCGCCGTGGCCGTCGGCACGGGCGGCTTGTTGCTGCCGGCCCAGACGCAGTAATACGTGTCGGCCCAGAGGCCGTCGCAGTTGTTATTGAGGTAGGAGTTCCAGGCGAAGAACTGCTCCCTGGAGATGGGCGGGTTGGCGGCGATGACGTTGTCGCAGCGGTCGCCCGGCTTGGCCAGGTACCACGCGGCGCAGTCGGTGGGCAGAGGTCCCTGGATCGGGGTCGGGACGAAAGAGGTGTCGACGGTGGGGAGGGGCTCGGGGGTCCAGGAGAAGTAGGGGGGCAGGACGGCGGTGCCGTTGGGGGCGGGGCGGACGAGGGTGAGGGACTGCTGGGGCTGGATGCCGACGCAGACGAAGTAGTTTGTGTAGAGGCCGGAGCAGTCGGTGCCGAGAGATGGGTTCCATGCGAAGCTATTGATGTGCATGTGTTGTTAGTTAGGCAAGCTGACTAGTGTGAGATATGAGCAGAAATAAATGCTTACAAGTCCTCGAGGCCCATCCACGTGCTGTATCGTCTCGTAATATCTTCACACGTCTCCCCGGGAGATACTAGGTGCCAGTTGTTGCAGTAAGCCGGCTGGCCCTCCTGGGTCTTAGTAGGAGGCCATTCCTCTGTCGGCATTGGCGGCCGCGAGATGGTCTCGTTCGTCACAGGGTGCAAAATGGAGTACGGTGTCGTAGTGGTGGGTACTGTAACGGATGGTTTGGTTGTGGTGGACGGGTTCGTCGTAGTGGTAGTGGACGGCTTTGATGTCGCCGTGGAGGGCTTGCTCGGGTCCACGCCCACGCAGTAGGAGTAGTCAGGCCAAAAGTTCGTCACGCAGTCCTTGGACACAGCTGGGTTCCAAGCAATGAACTGGTCGTGCGTGATGCCGAACTTCTTCTCGACCACGCCGCAGTCGTCTCCCTTTTGGATGGTGTACCAGTTGTTGCAGTTCGCCGGAGTGCCGGTGAAAGTCGGGCCCGGAGGGCTGGTGATCTGTGCTGTCGTTGTAGGAGTTGTGGGCTTTGCGGTCGTTGTTGGCACGGTGCTGCTGATACCGACGCAGTATGCGTAGTCGGGCCAAAAGTTCGTGATGCAGTCATTTGATACCGCAGGGTTCCAGGTGAGGAACTGGGCGTGCGTGATCTTGTACAGAGACTCCAGAGTTCCGCAATTGTCGCCAGACTTGACGACATGCCACTTGTTGCAGCTTGTACTGGTGCCGGGCTGCGTCGATGCCGGTGGTGGTGTTCCTTGGCCTTGTACATGACCGGCAGCCAAGACCAGAAGGCCGACAGTGAAGGAGCTGAGTCTCATCGTCATCAGACGTTGCGATTCTCTTTAAGGAAGCTGTTTCGCAATGTCAGTATAAGTGTTGACTATAGGATGTTCGAGGCATTCATACCTGAAGTGTGGTTTGGTGTTGAAGAGGGCAATAGTTATGACAACACCTGTGACGCTACGGTATGAGGGGCGCACTTGTCTCTGTCGATTTTGGCCTTTGAGAAAAGACCGGACATATCTTTTGGCGATGGAAAGGCACTCGTATCTCCAACGGACCAGCGATGAACAGAACGGGATAAGCCGCCGAGCTATCACACCCTTAAGTTCTACTCGCAACGCGGACGCATGTGGCTATCGGAATCACGATGTCTGCTAACCGTTATCGAAGTAAAGGAAAACGGATAGTGATTAGACTAACACCAAAGGAGCTATCACGATCCAATACTCGGTGTTAGGGGACCAACAATCTAGCTCGTACAACCCCACACGTGCATCTTGAGATTATGGCAAATCGTGCGGTTACCGTCACGATGGAGCATGCATGGGGTTTGATTAGCTTATGCAGGTGCATCGGCATTCTCTCACGTAAGCTAGATCTCCCGTTATTACCTGCATGCTAGTGAAATTACAGTTCGGCGATAGTGAGGTCCGGTTCGGTAGTCAGCCCGGGCCAAGCCGCTCCAGACAATTTAAATTTTGGATCAGCTTCAGTTGTACCTGTACATCGACAGTGTACCTTGAGACCCTGAAATTCCATGATGACTGCTCACGAGTGCATCTTAGAATGATGGGGAGCTCAAGATGGCCCAGAATATCCAGGCGCCTTCATGGACCATCCCCATCAAACCCTGAAGCCTTTCACGCTGAAGTGCTTGCCTTGACCAGGATCTTCTTGTGTCTCAACAGCATCACTTGATCATGATGGTGACACGCCTTCTCCGCCTTACACTCCTTGGCGCGCTCGCGACCACTGCGCTCTGCGGCAGCCACGCGTGGGAAACCAAGCTGCAAGAGCCAGCCGACACCCGCCCGCTGCCCGTCGACGCCGCCGGCTACGCCATCAAAGACCCCTCGCGCGAGCACCAGTTCCGCAAGCGCTGGATCGGCCTCCGCACCGACAGTACCGAGAGCCTATGGCCCGAGAAGACGATCAGCTACTGCTACTCCACCTCAGAAGCCAAGGACAAGCTCGCCAAGTTCATCAAGCAGGCGACTATGCTCTGGCACCAGGCCGGCCTGCACAAGGACGTCTACAAGTACAAGGAGGTCGCCAACCCCGGGGGCAGCTGCACGGGCTATTCGAACCGGGCCAATACGCTGGTCATCAACGTGAGGACCGACAAGCCCTACATGGACAGCACCGTCGGTCTGCCGTTGCTCAATGCCCGGGACACCGAGTACAAGGGCCCGACGATGAACCTCGACTACGAGAACGCCCGTTTCGCCTGGACCGCGAGAGGCCAAGCCGTGGTCGCTACTATTGCGCACGAGTTCGGCCACGCGTGGGGGCTGTACCACGAGCATCAAAATAGATACTTCTGGAACGCACCCGTCAGCTTCGCCAACGGTGTCATCTTTGGCGACAAGTTCGACTGCGCGGCTATTCCGGGCTACATGGAGGTCTTGCAAAAGGCCATCGCCGATGGTAACGGTGACGAGAGGCTCCTGTGCGTCTCAAAGAGAATGGCGGACAAGTACAATTTTACCGCCGGGCAGTGGCTGCCGTGGAGGACTTTCAAGTCGAAAAATTCGTATTACGCCGGGCAGAGTTATGATGATGTCGAGTGAGTCCTCCCTGTCTATTGTTGATGACCCACAGAAAAGTCGTTCCTCGGTGTCCTTTTGGAATGTCTGAGTACCGCTAACACCACAATTGCACAGTTGGGAATCAATCATGCTTTACGGGAGTTCCGATGGAAGTGCCACTGGAACCCCAATCCTACTACGTAACGATGGCCAGAGCTTTCAGTCCAACTTCCGGCCGAGTTTGGGTGTAAGTTCTGCCTAATCGCGGACTACTATGATGGCTAACCTTGCTAATGACGATGGATTCTAGGATGTGGAGGGCATTAGGACTCTCTATGAGCCTGCTAATTCTTTTTCTGGTGGCTTCCCGGTTCTGCCAAACAGTTCTAAGAGTCCTTTCTACACTAAATTTATCAACATGTTCAAGAAGAATAAGGGCTGTTAGAAAAATCTCTTCCGCAGATATTATCATAGAATGATGTGTTGCATTGTAAAGGACTTGCATGAACTTTGCAGAGCCACAGTGGTAATATCATTTCTTATAACCTACTTGACATTGTCTTAACTTCAAAACTACACCATTAGTCATCTTATGTTTTAACAAATTACTATCTTTAAGAAGGAGGGACTATCTCCAATTCATCGTCATCTTACTGTTGGAAAAGCTTCTGGTGATAGCCTTTTCACAAGGTTTGTGAGTTGATTACCAACGTGAGAGTCTAGCTCTCGACTTGTTTGTATGGCGTATGAGCGTTAAGCAACATTGAAACATACCTACATCCGAAGCGCAAGTGTGATTGAAAGAAATGTCGATTCACAATTTCTTTCCCCTCTGGAAGAGTCTACTGCAGTACTGCAGCTGCTTTCCAACAACGGCCCAGTCGATCTGAAGCTGGTCAAAGGACTTAATACGGTCACGCTCTGAATGGTCAGTTTCAGACACGGTTACATTCGCATCGTCGGATCAGAATGACTTAGTCCGTGCCAACCCTAGAACGCACCTTTTCCAACTTTGGTTGTAGCGTCATCCTCCAGAAAGCACATGGTGCAAGGGTGAAATTAGGTTCTGTTTCCTTGGCAACACCTTTGCTATTGACTGTCAAATTCCCCTCGATTCAGTCGCGGATGCAGGTTGGAGGCTGTTCATCATAAGGTAGATCTTCACGCCAGTCGCCAGTTGTAGTAACAGCAGAGGAAGTCGATCGTTGCACAGGCTACTTTGTCGCGTCGAGGACCCGTCGCCTCTGATACGAAATGCCATAGTTGTGACTTGGCGCTGTATGCTTGCCGTGCTGATTGATCGGATGAACCAAAATGTCTCGAGGTCAAACGTTATCGCAATCAAGGAGTTTGAGATGTGAAGGGATCCTTTCTCGACACGTCCTCCCGCGGTTCTGCAGCTGAGATCTTGACCCGGGCCCAACGTTGCCAGAATTACTCGGGAACAATCCTGTAAATACTACAACGATGCCTGTAAACTGAAAAGATCCCGCTCTCTGAGCATCCGGCATCGATGGTGGTAAAAATGTACTAGTATTGTGCTCTGGAGTAAGAGACACTGTATCTCACCAGAAGAAATCCTCCACTTGCTATGATCACCAGGACTAACAACTTTCCGACGCTCTCCGGAGCCTTCATATTCTCCTTCTCCACTCCAACCCGGCCGAATGTTATTCCTGCATGTGGTTGCTCTTTGCCCTCCCCAGATTACGTCGCCCATTCTTGAGTATTCTAGACTGTGCCCATCTTATATGGGGTCAAAAGGGAGTCTAGATCCCGCATGGCCCCCGAATCACATTCCCATGGAGTCCCGAGAACTTGAGTCTCGGAGCATCTCCGGGGAGCACGGCCACAAAAAAAATTGCCTTCTCCCCAGATCATCTGAGCAAGTAGGTACAAGGTCATTATGAGCAGCCGGAACGCTCCCCGTGGTAACAAACGCCACAAATCCATAGGTCCATAGTTGTGGGGAAGACAATGCTTGATCTGGGGACAAGTGCCGTAAAAAACCAAGCTATTACATCTTCCGAGCGATGCAGTGAACCAATGCCAGGACGGTGGAGCAATAGCTTAGCCAATAGTGCCTAGTGTTCCGAACCAAGAGCCAAGCTCCGGGAATCGGACGAGGAATGCTGTAAAGTCTCAGCTATTGCGTATTGGGACTAAGAGCGCCAAGTACAACTTTTCCCTTTAAGGAGTATGGAAATAATAGTAGACATGGAGGAGAATGTGTTTCATTGAACGGGAGTGTGAGACTGCTGTTCTGGGCTATCAGCCTCTAAGTAATTCTGGCTAGGGTATCGTACAGTTCATGCATTGCATGTAGGTGAGCTAGATCGGAAAAACCGCGGGACTGCTGCGCCCCTGATTATTTTTCTGCGTGTTGAATGGCCTTGCCCTCATCCTTCTTTCCTGACTGGGTCTCAGGACGCGCCGTCTCGAGATCATCAAGCTTCCCATGGGCCGGTCCCTCAAACACCTCTCGGATCTCCTCCAAGGTGTAGCCCTTGGTCTCCGGGAACAAGAAGTAGATGATGGCGAAAATGACGGCCAAGAGGCAGCAGAAGAAGATGTAGTACTTCCAGCCGATGTTCTGCATAGCGATGGGGTTGACCTGGTTACCAACGACCAGACCGGCAAAGGTGGACAGGTACATGACCGACACGCCACGGCTGCGGAGGGTGTAGGGGAAGATCTCGACGGTGTATGCGGCCAAGAGAGGAGCCCAAGCAATGGCGTACGAGAAGTAGGCGATGAAGATGAAGGCGACCACAGCCCGACCGGTGGCCTCGTTGTGCGTCTGTACAAATGAAGCAGTCAATCCGGTCCAGATGCAGTAGCTGAAGCACAGGCCGCCAGTAGAGACGAGGAAGAGTGTCCGGCGACCGACGCGGTCCACCATCAGCGCGCCGACAAATACAGCCGAGAGCCAGTTCGTGATCTGCATCAGGCCGTTGATGAGGGTCTGGTCCTTTGGCTGGGTGATGCCGATGGTTTTGAGGACGAGGAACAGGTAGTACGAGATGATATTGACGCCATTCCACTGCGCGAACCAACCAACGCATACGGCGATGAGCGTGCGCTTACGGTTGGCGGGGGTACGGACGAGGTCGAGCCAGGAGTTCTGGGACATGACGTCGGCTTCCATCGTCAAGGCCACCTCGATCTCGTTCATCTCAAAGTCGACGAGGGGAGAGCTCTCATCGCCACCGGCGTGGTAGTCCACAAGGATCTTGCGGGCTTGGCTGTGGCGACCGTGCTTGACGAGCCATCGGGGAGATTCGGGGAGGAACCAGATGAAGCAGAGCTGGAGCAGAGGGAGGGCACCCTGCAGCAGGGAAGGGATGCGCCAGCTCCAGTCTGAGCTGATCTTGAAGGTTCCGTACGTGCACCAAGCGGCGATGATGGCGCCAAGGTACTGGTCATGGACAAGTTAGCGCACTGGCCACACATGCAGAGAATCGCTTGTTGACATACGAATGAGGTCTGGTAGAGAGCGGTCAATTTTCCACGGTGTGTCGGATACGCCAGCTCGGTGATAAGGATGGGACTGGGCTGAGCCAGGAAACTGGTGAAGAATCCCAGGACCGCACGGGCGGCGATGAAGGTCTCGATATTCTTGGCAAGGCCCTGCATGATGCAGAACGCGATGCAGGTAACGACGCCGATGAAGATGGCCCTCTTACGTCCAAACCGATCCGCAATCCAGGTGACAAGGAAGAGCGCGAAGAACTTTCCAGCAGGGTAGACAGAGTTCATAGCACCAAGGAGGGCACCTTGGGGGCGGCCAAAGTAAGTCTGCCACTGAGGGAGGGTCTGAAGACCGTTCATCATGGAGCCTACGCGATGTCAGTCAACCTGAGGTTCCATCCAATTGCCTTGCTTCCAAAGATTGTAGAGCCTTACCGTCATAGCCGATCGCGCCGGAAGAGACCAAGGGGACCAGCAACAGGAGGTTGAGCTTAAGGAGATGGGGAACTCGATACCATGGCCTGGGCTCATCTGGCAAGACCTGCATTGGCTGTCAGCAACCCCGGTGATATCGTCACCATAGAGTACTACTCACGGCAGTGAGAGCAGGTCCAACAGTCGCTTCCACTCCCTTGGAGGGACCCTTCTTGCGGTTCAAGACACCCATGACTAAGACTGGGATCCTTCCTTTGAAGTGAGTTAAGGCTTGAAGACTGGGTACTCAAAGGATAACAATAGTCTGCCAGGCTGGCAATGAGTGGATGGAAGTGTCGACTGAAAAGATGAAGGAAGGCGTGTTGCAAGGATTTATATTACCCGGGCCTCAGCTCTCCTCAGAGGATCGAAACAGTTGGAGATCCTCTGCCGACTCTGCGTTCCCCAGAGAATTCCCCCGGTGGACGCGTGACGCGGCAAGGAATTGTTCTGGGGCTCGGGGATCATCCCGAGCCACGTGTATGATTGGCCACCATCTTCATCAAACATTGGGGCTTTCAAGTTCCTGGCTAGAACCCCAGAAAATTTTGATGCAGCACATGGTAGTCCCGGTGAAAAGACCGGCAGATGCTCCGCTTTTGCGCGCTACTACGGACGGGCTCCCGCCATTCCCCGTGGTTCCACTTTTCGGGTTTGGTCCGAAGACACAGGACTAAACGTTGGCAGCGGACGTATGGATTGCAGCTCCCTAGTCAGGGACTCAGGGTGCGTGACCTTTGCACTACTGGTTGGTGCATAGCACGCAAATAGCGCCAAGAAGTTGAACGCATCCGTGAAAGAATACGGGGCACGAATGTTGATATATACCAGAGGACATCGCGACAATGTGTGAAAGTTGGAGCTCAGTAGTTTGGAAGAGCCGGCACCAAGGGTTTCTACGACAAATAGCGATGCCCTGGACGCCAGAATCGGCTCTTGAAGTCTCTTGAAGAGAGCGGACTGGAGCTCTCATTTCATCACGTTTTCAAAGCGACTTGGCCCAGAAGCACTACTCCAACAGTTGTGGTTCTACAAGCAACTCAAACTTGCAACAAACTCCGCTTCATCCGCCAATGCTCGACTGTATATCACCGCCCTCGACATATTCGATGTCTATGTCAATGGTAAGAAAATAAGTGATGGTTGCGTAGTATCCGGCTGGACGACCTGTCAGTTGAACAGGTGGAGGAGCCAAGGAACGGCGCTTCCCCTATAGTGTGCCCAGATGTTTGCTTCGTGTGTTTGTCCCTTAAAACATCGCGCAAGCGATTCAGGATGATGCCACCGTCTTGACACCGTGGGTACAGGTCCAGTTCAGCAACGACCTTACTCCTGGCACGATAGTTTGAAGGCATGGTTGCCTGGCTGCATCAAGGAGTTCCGCATGTCGCAGATGGCCTCTGGGACCAGGGGTGGCAACTTGCCCACTGACTCGATCCCAGAGAGCCCTCCGAGGATCCGGGGTACACTGTAACAAATGGTGTGCTCATTACAGATACATTCCAAGTCCACACTACTGACAAGATGGTCAAGATCTGCCTGCACCTAGCCTAAGAGGACAAGGCAGCTGAGTACCGTGAGGATGACCTCCGCCTGAGGAAGGGCTCGCCAAGAAAATACATCTCGCTACATGACAATTTGATGGCGGGGATGTAGATAGGACTCGCTTTGGCATTCAGTTCAATGCGTACGGTAGCCTCTGTTCGCTTAGAGCCCCTTGTGAGGGCTGCAAGATTCCAGATTCCCACTGGGTTTGCCGGCACCTCTGTGGTAACGCATGCCTTGATAAAGACAGGCAAACCACAGCTGGCATACCAGGGTGCTGCTACGAAAGACGTTCCCAAGCTTTCTGTATCCGATTACAATGGGAGCGACAACAGTGTGAGCGCGATGGGACAGCATGCGGCCAGACGGAACGATCAACCCTGGTGTGATGATCAGTTTCGACCATTTCGCCATTGGCTCCGTGGCAGATTGGTTCCACAACACCACCGGAGGCATAGGTCCTTGGAGCCAGGCTGGAAGATTGTCCAGGCTCGACCGGTCTCAAGAGCCGGTCTCACATCAGCACAGCAATCCAGTTCGATGGCCTTGTGGTTTAAATCATGCGATCGGCAAACTGACGACAAAGACAGGTTTGAAACGACCTTGATCATGCCGCCGGATTCTCAAGCAGCTGTGACTCTACCCAATGGTGTAGGAACTCGTCAAGGCTTGTGGGCTCGGACAATCATACATTTCCATGTGATTGTGATGTTGGGGAGTGGTCCCCTGCCAAATACATTCCTACTTTCCTCCAAAAGGCGACTGAAGGAACGATGACAGACGAATTATGGGCCGGAGTAAGACATCTCCATCTCAGTAACGTAGTCCCCCACAAAGCACAGTTGCACTTAACCTTTTACGTGACTAATGAGTATCTCCTCACGCTATTCTATACTGGTAATGGTGTTTCTCACCTGTCTGCTGCCCGGGAGCCCGGCCTTGTGTATGTCAAGGTGTGTTGTGGTCTGATCACCTGCTGTACGAATGAGGAGATCCTCTAAGAGGAGTTCTCTAAATCACTAACAAGGCTATTGTAGAGACCAAGAAGGCCACGCCCGCCTAGCAGAAAGCCCTTCAGGCCTGCATAGCTTGGCATTTTAGGCTTTGATATACTTGGGATCTGTAGCTTCATAGTCTCATAGATGTGGAGGTTCTCAATGTGACGCCCCCGGCAACATGATATTGCGTCAAGCAATATAACAGCGAGACTAGATAGGCTCCCCGAGAGCCTCAGTCTTTATCACAACCATATTGATTGGAGATATCCTTCACATCAAGGAAGCAATGACGGTGAACCGAGTCGTATGCTTCTTTCCTTGAGACGTGTTGCATGTGTACAAGGATGTCTTGTGTCTTTTTTACCATAGAGTCTTGCAATGTCACCGCTGTCCATTGGTTGGTGTTTAGTCATTCAACTGTTGATATGCCTGCGTAATGTTGTACGGCAGCACTCTTCGCTGGAAGTGTATTGGGAGCCCTTTAGGCTTGTAAATAGGAGACATCTAGCCCCGATTAAAGGAAACACGGTCGACGAGCTGACAGCGCGGCACGACAGAACAAACTCATTGCAAAACAAACAAAGCGCGCCGTGCGGCACATGAGACGGCCGTACTCCAGTCTCCCTGTGAACCTCTTATTAAACCCTGTACAATACATTCTCATGGCGGTACATGTATTTCCACCAAGGACTATTACAGAAATGAAAACCCCCCCCGCGCCTCCAGTAGCAAGAGCAAACCCACCGACAGGCTGGCGAGCCCGAGACCCAGCCTGCAACGCATCATGTCATAACTGCACAGCGTTCCCGCCCACGCACACTGATCTCCTATGAGCAGCAGCAGTCGCCTGGGGCGACGAGCCGTGGTATCCGAGCTCGGACGACAGGCGGTCGACCTTCCTCTCGAGCTCGAGGATGCGCTTCCGGGCGGCCTCGAGGACCTGGCCCCTGCTGAAGGCCTGGCCGCCGGCGCCGGCGCCGCCCTGCTGCAGCGCGCGGCTGATGTTCTCGCCCGCGGAAGGGCTGTCGTCGTCGTCGTCCGAGTCGCCGGCGGCGCCGCCCATGGGCAGCACGACGAGCAGGTCCTCAAAGTAGGCCTTGAGGCGGTCGCGGTAGTTCTTCTCGCAGAGGTTGTGGCCGGCGCGCAGGCGCGTCTCGCGGGCCGAGGCGGCGGTCTGGCGGGCCCCGCCCCTGTGCTTCTTGGGCTTCCGGGAGGCGGACCGGAGCTTGGCGTCGGAGAGGCGCATCGGGCTGGAGGCCCGGGCCGTTGTCGCTGCAGAAGCTGCGGCGGTGGCCCTGCCGTTGCCGACGCTATCGCTCTCCAAGCGGTCGTCATCGGGCGGGCTCAAGGACCCGCTCGTACCCGTAAATGGAGGATCCTCGACGGCCGGAAAGTAATTTTGGTCGGAGCTGCCGTTAGAGTCGAGGCCGCTAGTCGGTGGCGATCCGGCTTCCAGGACATCAGAAAGTACAGGAGAGAAAAAGGGATCAGACGATATATACTCTGTCCCTAGCGGGCCGCCCAGAGTCCAGCTTGGGGATACCACCATGGCTGGCTCGTAGGCGAAGTTGAGCGGCACCTGTTGATAATGGTTAAAAAATCCGAAGACGGACATACTTGGCGTGGGATGGCTAGGTGTGCGGGCGATGGATACGTATACGATGGGTATGGAGTGGGATGGTAGGTGAACAAATTGTTTTTATGTTGAGTGTGATCGGGAAACCGAATCCTGTTGTCTGCACGGTCGAAGCGGGCTAACTCACCTGCGATTGACATTGATCAAGCCCCGAGGCAGAAGCTTGGAAGCCGTCTCGGTCTTGGTGAAGGACCATCTCAGTATCAAAAGCAGCCTGGGTCTGTGGAAGGATGGTCATTGCGTTGCAGCAACAATTGAGGATCTGGGACTTCTTGAGGATAGGAGCAAGAAGACCCGTCGCTTGGCTGCAGCAGATGCCGGACGTCATGGGGCTCTTATACGCGGCCAATATCCAGTCCTCTAGTGGTATTTGCTTTTCTGCTGCATCGGTACCCGTGCAGTGTTAGCACAGGAATGGGTGTACAAGGAGAGACACGGTCGCGTTCTGGGACGTTCCCTACAAAGTCATACCGTCTAGTCCCATCAATGTCACCCGCAGGTGTGGATTAGCATGTTCAAATGGCCAGGACTAGACCTCGGTTTTCTCCCATCTGTCCATTCTGCGACAGCCGAAAGCGATAAAACCTGAAGGCCGAAAAACATTCCACCAGAGCTTTGGCTCCAGGCGTTGAGCGGCGAGCACAACGGCGACGGCCGATTGGCAAGCCCTCCATGATTGGGTGACCGTTATCCCGGGGCTTCCCATCACCACCCTCACAAGCGAGGCAGATCAGCTGATTTCTCAAAGCCTTCGAAATATGGCGGCAGGCTGCAAAAGCATGGATCAGCCGAGTCTGTGGAAGATGTTCGAGGGTCTTTTGAGACTGTGGGCCATCCATTGCCTAGTGCCTGCGGATTGGATTCCTCCACTGCGTTCTGCAGCTCCCAGAACGGAGTAGTGCCTTGCCTGCATCTCGATCTGCCTGTGGGATGCGGTGCTAGTGTCCGGCGACCCGAATTTACAAGGCCCGTGTCCGACGAAGCTCGCCGCTAACAGGTCCGCTTACCTGAACTCTATCACCTGTCATGGAATGGAGTGGGAAAGGATACCATTGTCTCCATCTTCTTCATAGCAAAATCCCAAGTAGGGAGGTAGGGTCTCTGACTGAGACCTGCATGCGGGTGTGGGCTCTGCATTGTGCTTCTGAATGCGACCTTGCTGATCTGCTTGCAGTCCCCCATTTGGTCGCTAATACGAGTAGAGTCTTTGAACCACCCCGATTTTCTACATACTTTGTAAAAAAGACATCTTGGACACCAGGGACGACGAGAGTGCCAACTTGTCGCGGACTTACTCGTCCCTGTTGGAAAGTCTGCCTCTTCGGGGTCCATCCTGAATACAACGGTGAGGTCGCGGGTTGGAGCTACTGAAGCCAAACCCTTTACTAGATGCTGAGAGGCTTACGCTATTGCTCCTAGCGGACTGGCTTCGGGGTCTACAGTCGGCCATAGGCCAATTGTGCGGCCTACAGACCCTGCCCTGTTATGACAATGTTCGACGCAACGCTCGTGGGGTCGGTGATAGGGTTGCAATAACGATGTCTACCCTGAAAGAGCTAATGTAGCTAGTGCAGCTGTCTCTATTTAATGTGGGATGGGATCTTTGATGACGCGTGAGGGGTCTGAAGGGGTCCTCGACTAAGTAAGGGTGGGTAACCTGCCTAACAGTAGCTAAGTAAGGTGTTCGGTGTGTTGTGGACAGCAGGGTTGGCGAACCTTTGTCAGGGAAGCGAGACTGCTTCTGGGCAATGCATTGAGCGAATCGAGAAGTGACAAGTGCAGCCCATACGAGAGAAACCCAATTCCTCTTTTCCCGATCGCCGAGGGCGAGCTTCTTCTGCATTGATCGTACGATCGGGGATGCGCCCTCCCCCCTCCTCTTGCTGCGCTCTCTTGCGCTCTCCTGCGCGCGCCCCCTCCGGCAGATTGCCGTTTAGGTATATATACGGGGAACCAACGGCATGGGCCATGCCGTACACATATCCGGGGCAGGGCGGAAGGCGGGGCGGAATCCCCTTCTTCAGGGTTCCCCTCTACACATCTCCTCTCTCAACCCCGAGGGACCTCTGGAATGTAAGGAGCACATACCAACACCCCTTAGGCCAATGCCTAACTTGATTCTTATCTTCCGTGCCGCACACCCAAAGACACCATTGGGCCAGAGGCAAAGGCTT
The DNA here is from genome assembly GCF_004353045.1 of Thyridium curvatum. NCBI lineage: Eukaryota > Fungi > Ascomycota > Sordariomycetes > Thyridiales > Thyridiaceae > Thyridium > Thyridium curvatum. The sequence goes on from NW_022156790.1 coordinate 243,990, forward strand.
TCATATGTCGGTTGTCGATGGAATCTACGGTACCTAACACGACGCTTTGAACTGGCAGCCAAACCCTTGTAGTCCGGCGCATCATTGAAACGAGAAGCTGCATTCCCCTCGCCCGCTCAGATGCTCCCGAGAGGGATGATCTACCCTCACCGCGTTCTCTGAACAGCCTTCTTCCCCGAGCCCAGTTCTTTTGGCCCGGTCCCAGGCCGGCTCTCGCAGCACCTCCGACGCCAAGGCTAGCCCTGTACGCCGGTCAGCTTGGCAGAAAGGGATTAGTGGCTTTGTTAAACAAACAGAACACTGCATGGCATGCCCTGCAGGGATGTATGGAGGTTTCTTACTGGACGGGCGTCTTGTTGCGTCGCGCACAGTCTCTTGATAGCGTGCTTCCTCGTACCAGACACTCAAGGGTCTGCCGTGGTACGTCAGCTCTTCGTCGTGGATCGCGATGGGAATCATGGGAGTGAGGAAAGTGGATGATGATTTCATGTGGGCTTTTGTGGTTTTCTCTGTTTGATTGACAGGAATCGCATTGCTTTGACGTTTTCCCCCTCCCTCCCAGTCAATGCCATCCTCAATCACCGTGAAGAGAGCTTGCTAATTAATACTCGATGGAATACGCAAAACGTCATGATAGCATCTCTGCATGATCTCAGGGAGTTTTGAACGCAAGCAGCAGCGCAAGATCACTCCACCGCCCGATATCACGACAGAACGAGGACGCCGAATATTCGCCCACCTAAGATTTCGACTAGGTACCTAGGGGCGGTGGCTGTGGTCCCACCTAACATGATAGGAAAGTTGAGCCTGAACCTAAAATCCAGTCCATCTTTTCTGGCACCTCCAGCATCTCTTGACTCGGATCCCCACCATGATCCATCGCGCCTCTCAGGCACAGGACCATTTTCGACGTAAGGGCAAAGGGCATGTCCGTGCTCGTTTGCCTGGTGGGGGGTGTACAAGCTGCATATCTGGGCATTCGATCCATGCGGCTTATGTCGAGGGGGCGGATTCTAGTATACCCTCCTGTTCCCCCTGTCCCACACATCCTGACAGAGATGAAAGACATTGCTGACTTGGGAACCTGAACAGAATTCAGGATGTCAGTAATCTGACTTGGAGTGCTGACTGACATAAGGAACGCAGTTTATCATGAAATGCCAATGCGCCGCAAATGGCGATACGCAGGGTATCGGCTGTTCTCGAACTCTTAGTATCGTCTTTCTCTTTTGCCTTCCCCTTCATTGCCTTCCCCATCACTCCTCCAGAAATCCTTCCCAAGCCCAACGTTGGACTGGCTCGGGCGTAGAGCTTGATGCCATCTAGCATTCTCATCTATGCCCTGACATGGCAGGTTGGTGGTCAGCATGTTGAAGCGACTCCATGGTCATTCACTTGCTGGCTGTATGTCATTCTAGGCGGCAAAACCTAAAATATAGCACTTATTGCGCGAGCCCGCTCAACCATAATCAGCCATGGGCTGGGCGAGAACCAACCTCGGCGTTCAGCGACGCTATGCCCGGAGCACTATTGCAGCCTCTCCTCCGGACAATGCCACCTACTCACGCAATACCACTCGAAGGGAGCTCACGTCTCATCCTCACAGGAGATGGGACGTTGCCTACTTGGCGTGCTGGTACATCCTGGAGTACGTGAAAGACAGTCTCGGGAAGAATCAGCCGAGTACTTTTACGGGATCAGCGCCAGCGCCGAGGGCATGGAATGTGCTCGGGCATGTTATATCATCACGAGCAGTTTATGTTGAGGATTGAGGCGGCAGACACACGCCAACAATACAAACGCTGCATTTGTGCATTTACCTCCGCTGTAGTGTCGAACGGGCAAGGATCTGGAACAACAAGTCAGGGGGGAGTCTCGACGACATCCTTTTAAAAAGGGAAAAAGTTGCCAGGGGACGATGGTCAGTTCTCATAAAATATATAAAAAGTCCAAATGGAAACTTGCGCAGGCATCTCAGACCGCCTATTGATATCCGTGTACAGTGACCAAAGAATGGCCCTAAACCTTTTGCATGTGGCTGGCCAATCAAGATGCCGTACATAAATGCAGGTCAATGAGCGCTCTCAGATTCTAGTCGTGCATCTTTCGGAGTGGGGACTGGCTCAACCCCCTGACACGCGAGTGCATAATATCATCATCATAACAGGCCCTGGGCCAGCAAATCAGGGATGTGGAGGAGCATCGTCCGGTACCGGCAACACCCGACACAGAAAGGGAAGCTTCTTGAGCTAGCTAGGCCGCCAAGATTGAGACATCGTTTCACAACGTGATGCGCAAAATGCTTTCCTCCCCCCAACGCCGTACGCGCTCCGAGTTTGGCACTCTGGCGTGATTCTGTTGCGACGATAGAGTCGCCGAAGCCGCCTCCACACGGGCTTGTGATCCAGCCTGCGACAGGTGTGTGGCACTTGAAATCTCGTGGCTGGGGGCTAGTCATGTCATGAGCATCATGCTCTTCCGGTGAACATTGTGGGTCTGCTGCCCTTTGCGTAGAAATGCAGGGCACCCTATTCGCCCATGTCGCCTGACCACCACTTCATTCAAGGTGTGCGCTATGTCCGGCCTTATGCAACTCACTCGGAGGCTGCCCCAAGCTTTAAGACGAGCCACAGCCATTCCTAGGCTCTGCAACTGTTGAACAGTCATGTTGTCTAAAAAGGTTATCGTAACATCATAGCATCAGGCTCGGGCTCCATAGCTTTCATCGTGAACCCCTCTCCGAGATGATAAGAGTTGCGCAGTCGCCAGTCTCTCGTCCTGTTGAACGGTCTTTCTCGAAAGCCGCTTGATGATTCCGGTATAGCTGGGCCACCGTCTTCTCGAAAATGGCGTTTTCATTCGAAGGCCCAATGCTCCAGCCTTACGTCGAAGCCTCGGTGGATGGGCTCAATGTGTACGACGACGGCGGCATCTGGGCTTACCCCTTCCATCATATGTCCCGCAACAACATACCGTACATATCACCAAATAGCCAGGCTACTTCGCCAGGATACAGCTATATACCGTCGACATCCTCATTTTTCCGGCCCCAGGATCCCTCAGCAATGCCAGCGTATCTGGTCGGGGGCGAAGGCTTGAAACTACATCTAGGAACTCCCAGAGACTGTCAGACATGGGCGAGCATGGAGTACGATCAAACTCCTCTTTCCGAGATCTCTCAAGACACTGCTCTATTGCTATCGCCATGTTCGAGCCCGGAGGCTACCGAGCATCGGACCGGCATGACCACGGACTGCGAGCAATCGATGTCGCCGCCCGTCGCAGAAGTCATCTCTGAAATGAATTCTGACAGTTCTACGAAGAGGAAGAAGGTCAGGCACCCTGGTCGTCGTTATACCAAGCCGAAACCCGAGAAGCAGACAGCGCAGCAGCCCGAACGGCAAACTGCCAAATCGAAGCCCAAAAAGAAGAAGAGCAAGGCAGCCCAGAAGGCACAGGCACTCGAGAGGAACAGAGAGGCTGCAACGAGGTATCGCCAGCGGAGGCAGGAAAAGGCGGCCTATTTTACCTCCTGCCAGGAGAGGCTGGACGAGCGTCGCAAGGAGTTGACCTCTACCGTCGAGGCCCTGCAGGCGGAGATCTGCAGACTCAAGGGTCGTCTGCTTCAACACACGGACTGCGACTGTGTCATGATCCACGACTACATAGCCAACGAGGCGAAGAAGTTTGTGAAGACTGTCTCTGAGGGCAACAAACCCTGCCCGAGTTGCGTGGCCATGAACAGCGCATTGCATCACGATGCACCGACAGGGCAGGCTGTAGACTGCGATGGGGAGACCAACAATGAACATCACCCTGGGCCCGTCGAGTTTGCGTATTCATAAATGACTGAGGGAGAAATCTTGTGTGTTTGAGCGCGAGATTGGACCACTACAATTTGATTTGGAACTTTACGCAACAAGACCTACCGCGTCCAACGCCTCGAGCCCCTGTTCCGACAGACGGCCACTGAAACAGTCATGTTCACCTTCGAGATGCAGGAACTGCGGGAAACGATTTTCATCGGTCTGATTCCCGAGGCTGTCATGCTTCCCAGCTCTTGGAAAAGTTTGAGGACAACAGAGAAGGGCACAAAACCTCAGAGCTAACAGTTCATCCCCGAGACGACGATCCAGGCGAAGAACATGAACCGTCCTCAGTGTTGATACCCGATCTGCGCTTTACCAGGCTGTTGTTTGCAGTGGACATGGCCTTGAGGAAACAACGCCATAACACAGTTGGTCTCAGGCCTGGACATCAATCGATGTTGACAGCACTTTTTGTCCTGCCGTGGAGTTGATGAGCTTAGCACAGATTACAGAACACTTTTATAAGTAAGTTCTAGTTATTGCATGGACTTTTGAGTCGATATTCTGACAATAACTCCAGCCTTGCAATGCATAGTCGAACGTTGCTATCGATGTCTCTGAAAACGAGGATATGTCGGTGCAAGCTGTGGGACGAAGCCCGATTGCCCAAACCAATGAACAGCTCGAGCATGACTTCCCCAATGACGATTTAGAGGGCGGAGCTCGTCGCTGGAGCTGGAGCTGGACGATGATTCCGGCAGCATCCCGAATGCGACCACCCGGACGAAACAAGTCACAGCGTCCTGACAGGTGCCAATTGTGAGGTGAACGTCGGTCACAGACATATTACAAGTGCGAACGATGCCACGTACGAATATACCGTCGATACCGGAATACATACCTGCGAAAGAGAGGACTCTGGGGCGAGAGGTTGACACAGTTTTGGTGTTTAATCTCCGCAGAGGCTGACTATCACTGCTGTTTTCCAAGACTTTGAGTTTCTCAACGAACTTCAATTGTGCTATCTATCACGAAAATTGGCATTTGTCATTCTTTGAGGCTGGCCACGCGTCCAATCCTTGCCAGGTTCGGCAGTTGTGTTTCCTCTCCAATGTATATTGCCTAGAACCTTAGCTGGCTTAGCACCTTCGCGGATATTGACCGCTTAATATTGAGGCAATTTGTACAGTCTACCAAATGGCTGATAGGGTTGGCAGCATCGGCGCCAATAAACAAGACCAATTTATCCAGGAGAGGCGAACAGATAAGAGGCCGTGATTCGTCGCGGTATAAATCTGGGCTGAAAGACATTTTCAGTCGACCACCACAGCAACGAGCAAGGCCTTGTGCTGGCATCTCTCTTTTTTTCCCCTCGAGTCGAATAGTCCTGGCTGGTACGTTTGCACATTCCGTGAGCAATCTCAGAGGATTCCGCCAAACATGAAGCGCTTTGCTCTGTTGCTGAACGCTGGGCTCTCCCATGCGGCCCTGCGGTTCGCCTGCTCGACCGTCTCTCTGCAGCGCCTCGACCCTCTTGTAGAGCCAGGCCAGATACCTTCGGCCCACGTCCATCAAATCGTCGGCGGCAATGCGTTCAACGCCACCATGACTGGGGACATTGGCGAGCAGGGCAGCTGCACGACCTGCGCGTACACGGAGGACTTTTCCAACTACTGGACAGCCGTCATGTATTTCAGGCACGAGAACGGGTCTTATCACCGCGTGCCCCAGTACCCCAACGCCCAGCTGGGCACCGATGGTCGAGACGCGCCAGATATCAACGCCGGCATGACCATCTACTACACGCAAAAGGACTTTAGCTCCAACGGAAAGCAGCACATCACCGCTTTCAAACCAGTACGTTTCTAAATACCCAAGAAGGTGGGGACCCCTTGCTAACATATGTATTTCTTTTCTAGGGCTTCCGTATGACCGTCGGCGCCCCGACGAGGAACACCCTCGCCGACGCCCGGGCCGAGCCGGGCCTCCGCTACACCTGCCTGCAGTCCATCCTGACCCGCGGCAGCGAGACGCCCGACTTCCCCGCCCGGCCCTGCCCCGCGGGCATCATGGCCATCCACCACTTCCCGGCCTGCTGGGACGGCAAGAACCTCGACAGCCCGGACCACCAGTCGCACATGTACAGCACCACCAAGGGCGGCTTCCGCGAGGCCGGGCCCTGCCCGGCTTCGCACCCCGTGCGCGTGCCGCAGATCGCCTACGAGACCATGTGGAACACGACCATGTTCAACGGTATGTGGCCCAAGGACGGCAAGCAGCCGTTCGTGTGGTCCTTCATGGGCAACGGGTACGGCACGCACGCCGACTACGTCTTCGGGTGGAAGGGCGACTCGCTGCAGCGCGCCATGAACGACACGTGCATGTTCCACGGCTGCGGCAGCCCGGGCAAGCAGGGGATCCTCAAGACGCAGACCGTGGCCGAGATGAACAAGTGCGCCGTGCAGAGGACCGTCGTGGAGGAGACGGACGGCTGGCTGACGGAGCTGCCGGGCCAGGCGCAGATGACGGGGATGTAGTGGATTTGCCTCAGTAGGGCAGTGTTGAAGTTATGGTCTTCTCTGCCAATTCCGAGATCATTCGAGCGTGGTAAGTAGCGAGATTAGTTTCGGCATTCTGAAGCCAATATAGTAACCAAAGGCTCTTGATTCATCGTTCAATAGGGCAAAACCAATGTCTCCAATTTCATTTGCTTGGTCTGAGGCTCAATGTATCATCGCACATCCGAGTCCTTTCAGAGTGCTCAATCCTCCTTGTAGAGCAATTTCCATCTACCTTTTCATTACACTAGTAAAAATATTTTACGCACCGCGCACACGCTTCAGGCCTTTTTACATGACTCAGAGAGATCTCGATTTAGATTTTCGAGGAAAGTTCAATTTTCCACGGGGTGGCCCAAGACTCGCTGTACTGTTACAATGCCGAAGATTCAGAAGTGTCTTCGGAGTTGTTTGGTGATCGAGTGTGCGAAGCAGAACATCGGCAAGAGGTCAAGCGTAACGAAAGAATTGGTCATTGATGTATCCCTTGACAAAACGAACTAGTTGCATTCCTCCCAGTATCTCTCCAGGAAATAAGAACGAAAAAGATCAAAAGCATGACACTAAGTTTTGAGATGACTAAAACGAGAGGAAAAATTGCGCAAGGCCTAGGACAACCACGCTGGCGAGAGCGGCCCGCCACACTCCTCCTCCAGGCCGAGGCGACCCATCACTCATCTTCTTCGCGCCTGCTCTCAGAGAATCGTAGTCCACGTACTCGCACATGATGTTAGTCGAATTTCGATTATCCGTAATGTTTTTTGCGTCGGCCCCGTTAGCTCCGATATCGGTGAGCTTCATGTTGGTCAGGTTGGAGATGCACCCGGGATAAGCCTCAGCCATAGCTATGTCATTTGTGAAGCAGAACATGAAGCCGCACCCATGATCATATTCGAATATGTTCTCGCCGAGTCGAGTTGGGCAGCAAGGTGCAAAGTAGTCCATATCGGAACCGGTTTTGCGCAAGATTCTGCTATTATAGCAGACAACGGACAAGTCGAAGTCTGTAGGAGGTCGACCGCATCCGTGTCGCAATAATTCCCAGGATGTTTGGACCTGTGCCCCGGAGTATCAGCTAAACGGGACGGAACACAGGAAGCACAGGGGGTGAACAGAAAGCGTCGTTTCATACAGTCCCACCAGGGCTCTGGCCCGGTTGGTAGATGATGGTCATTGTTGCTTGCGGTGTGTCTTCCAGGGAGCCTGTGACTTGTAGCGTACTAAAGTGGACGCTCGCTTGGACCCCAAGCTATTTGCTCCGATTGGGTGTATTGTTGGGTACATTGGAGATACAACGAAGGACAGAATGAAGTGAACCGTCGACGGTGTTTTAAGGTGAAGGCGGGATTGGCATTCAAGACTTGGTTGACGAACTCATCAACAAATGACGTAGGTCTTGTGCAAGGCCACCCAGAGCATGCCCGTTTCCCCAAGTATGCACTCCATCGGGTCCGATCTGCCAAGACATTCAGAACCAACAACCAAATTGAGTGCGACCTTGCGGACCTGTGAGCTGCTGTGCTCGGTCTACTGATTTCCCCTCTCCGCCCTCTCCCCATTACTAGTGGCATGCGGGGCCTTTGCGTTTTGTTTGCTTGACGTGTCGATCGAGAGAAAGTTGGACATAATACCAAACTAGGTATGCGACAAGCTGAAATTAAGCTACGTTGAGGCTGCAATGAACCCCATCAGTACCCACCTATATTGTTACCCTCTGCCCGGGGTTGGTTCTAGACTCCAGTCATGCTAGGGAGAGGGAGAGGGAGAGATGACCTTCCTAAAGCGGTCTACCAACAACCAAGTATTGGTCGCGGGAAGATTCCGCTTCGCACCGCCTTGCAAGTGGTCAAATCGAAGTTCAAGTTGGTCCGGGGCGAAGAGCACCTTTGAGGCAAGATATGGCCAGGGGAGGCCGAGCTAAGTAAAACGCAATGAACTCATCTATTTCTGTTGATGGGAGAAGCCGGAGGTACCACACTCATTGGATCAAACGGCTCTCGGTGGCCTTTAGACCGACTTCTAGGAGCCCGAGCAGCGCTGAAGCCCCTCATATTTTGAATTTCTTGCAGAAGCAGACACGTCAAGCCAACAAGATCCATGCCAAGCACAATTTTCCAAGATTTCTCGTTCCAACGACACTACTTCCGTTAGAAACCCGGAACCTTTGCTCCAAAAGCGAGGGGGTATACGAAGGCAACGTAGCGTTCGAAGTTGCACTCGAAGAATAACCAACAGACATCCGTGATCCGTGGGGAGCAGTCGTGATCGCGATTTGGAAAGGAGCCAATGCCAAAACACCTTCCATTTCAGGTGTCGAGGCATTCTTAGAGTGTTTGTTGGCGGGTTTGATGTAGTACTGGCAAGCTGTTCAACTTCGCCGCCGTGGTTGACGATATCCAATAGATGATCCGTATCTTTGGCCGTTGGCAGTGAAGCCATAAAGTCGACATGTGCAACATTCTCGCAAGTGAAGCGGAAACTTTGGACTAACACCGAGCTGGCGGAAAGAATGCCATGGCGCCGACTTGGGTCTATTCAGCTCAATGAGAAACCTGATCCTTAAGCTTAGAGATATGAAAAGCATAAATACCAAGTGTTGACCTAAAGTAAATGGGAGACCGTGTTTCCATTTCATCCTCTCTTCATCTACTGCTTCATTTCTGCAAAATTCCAACTGCCCCCACTGCGAATTTCCACACAGAGAGCCGTCATCCAACATGCGTCTTGCTCATTGCATTCTGGGCTTTTTTGCCAGCTCGACGGCGTTGCTCTTTCCTAGAGAGCCGGCAGGAGTGGTTACCGCCGACCGTTACTCGTCTTGCACGGCTGATCGCGGGTGAGTTCAGTTGATATTCGCTCCAATTTCAGTACTTTGAGAATTATTCTGACTTACGATTCGGCCAGCTATGTCACCGGCGACGCCAACCTTGCGGCGCACTGGCTGTACACCAATGTGACACGTACCGGCGGCCTCCGACTTACTCAAGGCGAGTGTGTCTACGGGCGCCACAACACCACCATCGTCTCTCTCTGCAATGGGGCTGCCCGGAACCGCACCGTGACTCAGGGAGAAGTCAGACGTGGAATTGAACAGCTTCAGAAGGACTGTGGTGCAGATGGCGCATTCAGCGGTATCCATGTGGTCAACAACCTGACCTTTTCAGCTTATGGCGTCTTTGGCGGAAAGGACCTGGCTGCTCCCCAAGACAGGAGCCCTGGTGGGTCATTTCGGCTGCACAAGTTCGCAATACCAGCTTGCGAAGCGGCAGCGTTCACTGGAGTGGACAGGTATGATTGCCCCCAGAAAGAAGGGCACACCCTGAACCCCGATGGCAGCTGTGGGGAGACGAACCCAGATAACGGGTGCGCTGTGTATTGTGAGGTGAAGCGGACCTATTTCGTTGGTCCGGAAACCTTGATTGATGGACCTGAGGGAGACCGTGCATCGGCAGGGCAGAAGATCAATATTGTCAAAGGCAAGACCATAACGGTAGGTGGTGGAGTGTCTATTGGAGTAGAGGGGGTTTTAAAGGAAGTTATTGGCGCTGGAGTGAATTTTGAATGTAAGTTACTGAGTTTGAATGGTTTTTCCCCTTATTCTTTTCTTTTTGCTTTCTTTTCTCCTTTTCCCCCTTTTTCTTTTTCTTTTTCTTTTTCTTTTTCTTTTTCTTTTTCTTTTTCTCTTTCGTCTTCTTCTTTTTCTCTTTCGTCTTCGTCTTCTTCGTCTTCGTCTTCGTCTTCGTCTTCGTCTTCGTCTTCGTCTTCGTCTTCGTCTTCGTCTTCTTCTTCTTCTTCTTCTTCTTCTTCCTTCTTCTTCTTCTTCTTCTTCTTCTTCTTCTTCTTCTTCTTTCAAGTTTACGGTTTGTGGACCCTGAGCTGATCTCTTGACCAAAGACAGCATGGAAGTATCGACAAGTACTGAGCAAGAATGGGAGGGGCAACCTTCTACTGACCCCAATGTTTGGGCTCGATGGGTCACATTCGCTAAGTATGTGGAGTCTTGCGGATCCGTCTCACGGCGAAGGCATATAATGGCCTCGGTTGGGCCGCCATCTCAACCGGCTCTTTGTGTGGACGATTTGGAGACTATCCCCAACGTTTGCTCCATTACCCCCTGGATCAAGGATGGCAAACCGCAGGCTGAGTATGTGCAAAGTGAGTCTAACCCTCTGATTGCCTTGTTGGTCCAGGCCTCTTCCCGCCTTGGAGTCTCCATTCTTCTTCTTTCAATTCTCTCTGGAACGATCCTTCAGAACTGACAGCATTGCAGGGTGGGAGGACAAGGACGGGAACGTGCTGCCTATGTCAAAGCAGAACCCCAGCTACAAAAGTCTTTGTAATGGGGATAAGGGGGTCGGCGAAGCTTGGGTGTGTGCGGCAAGTCCCGAGACGAAGTGATGGGCAGATTTACACCGCAATGGCGGCCTGAGGTGCTGAAAGCTGCTTTGCAATTGTTTGAGAGCACCAGCCAAGAATGGAGGAGCTGGAATACCACTCACTTGACATTTCGATACATAACGGGTATGTTTTGTGCACGTCTGTTTCAACACTCTCTTTCTACGGCTACGGTTCTTCAGTTTTTATTTTTCTTCGACTTGGTCTTCTTAGTTATTCCTCTTTCAGCTTTCTTCTTTCCGTCACTCCTTTCACGGTTATTTGTGTTCTTCCTTGTTTTTCCATAGCAGTTCAAGAAATAAATTTTATGGCCTTAGCGCCTCCCAATATTGATTGATAGCAGCTGCTTTTCAATTGTACGTTTCGACATGTCTCTTTAGCATCGGAAGTTCACTGTTTCGCCAGACTTGCCTGTCTTATCTGGACAGCGGGTCGTGGGGGGTTGGCGAGTCGGTGACGTGTCGTGTTGATTGGTCGAAATGCCCCACCGTCCAACTCATCACAGCCAAGGCAGCACCCATTCGCTTTGTTTATCAACATCAGCCGTCACCCGACGGAGTTAGACATCTGAGAAACCGCTGTCAGTTGACTGCACCGCCACCAGATTTATCATGGAAGGGTTTTATCTTGAAAACACGCCGTTGTACGAGGCACTGGTGAACAATTTCGAACCACGACCCCGCCCCCGATCGGGAGCCACCGGAACCCCCTCCATGGTTGTCAGCGTGAGGATACGGCCGTTTCTCGACCAAGACGTGACAGCAGGCTTCCCGTGCGCATCCTATCCTCGCACAAATCAAGCTGGTGTATTGGACATCCACGACCTTTACCACCATCCCAAAGGCCGGCCTGTTCTCAAGTCTTACAGCTATCAGGTTGACAACCTCTTTGGGCCCGAGACGACAGAGCAAGAGATCTACAATAGCCACATGGATGATTTGGTGTCTCTGGCGCGGAACGGAGGGTGCGGCACCATTTTTGCTTATGGCCAGACAGGCTCTGGCAAGACCTACACCATCAGTCGGCTCGAGCAGCTAGTGGTGGAGTCCTTGGTTGAGAAAGGCGCATCTGAGGAACGCCAAGTCTTCTTGACCATCATCGAGCTGGCTGGCAATCAGGGCTACGACTTGCTCAGCGATCGCAAGCCCATCTCACTGCTGGACAACGCGGCCGGTGTCACCCAGCTTGGTGCAGAGGAGCATGTCGTTCAGGGACGGGACGAGATGATGGACGCGATCGAGCGAGCCACATCCTTCCGCAGGACAAAGCCGACGCTGAAGAACGACGCGTCGTCGCGGTCTCACAGTATCTGTCGTTTTCGCATTCTCGACACGCAGTCAGGCACAAGCGGATTCCTCTACCTTATCGACTTGGCGGGCTCCGAGGCAGCGCGCGATGTCGCGGTACATGGGCCCGAACGCATGCGCGAGACGCGCGAGATCAATGTCAGTCTGTCGGCGCTCAAGGACTGCATGCGAGGGAAGGCAAAATACGACGCTCTCGCATCAACTACGTCGGAATCTGGCACCGACGGGAAGCAGAAAAAGCCTCCTTACCTGCCATTTCGCCAGAGCGCGTTAACGCGTGTCTTGAAACATGCTCTGGACCCCTCTGTCGACGGTTCCAAGACCAGGACCATGGTTATTGCCTGCGTCAATCCTGGACTGGCCGATGTGCCGATGACGCGAAACACGCTGAGCTATGCGGAGATGCTGTGCGGGACGACGCCTTCTCCTGTGGTGACTACCGTTGCCAGTAGCCGGGTTATTAGCAGTGTCAACGCAAGCAAGCGTCGGTGAGGGGCATATCGGTTCTGAGAGAAGAACCAAGCTCGGTAGTTGGGACGACATCGAGTAGATGGATAAGAAGAATTGCAGTGGGATTCATAGCCCTATGCATGCTGCGATTAAGCGATTTTGAGGCAACCCATGATTTTGCAGCAAGCGGCAGACTTAAATCACTATGACAAGTGTCAACCATGGAACAGCCAAAGTTTATGTTGGCACAACAGATTTTGATCGATTCTTTAGTGTGACCCAAGACGCATCTGTGTCATCGATGTGACGAGTGAGGTATTTACCTTTTCCATGTACTCGAATCTCTCCCGTGTCATCATTTCAACCATGTACAATCTTTCCATCTCATTCGAATCCCACGATCAATCCTCTCGAGCTCCAACTTCTCAAAACAATCGCTCGCCTCGCATCGACACTTCGTACATGCTCAATATGTCTCTCTCCACTAGGCCATGCGAACCGCACGAAATGACGTTCTCAAGCAAGCTGCCTTTTCTCGGCGTCGGCACGCCTGCTACCACCTGCCCCGGCCCCGAGTTCCGTCTTTTCAGCAAGTTGCCCCAGGAACTACAAGACCAAATCTGGGATGCGGCGCTGCCGAGACGCGAAATGCCTCGGATCAACTTCGGCTCTCTCAGAGAGGATGTTCATAGCGCGGACTCGATATTGCTGCTGAGCGACAAGAAAATGTTCAAGAATGCGTACAAGTCCAGGATCCTGAACCCATCAGCCTTGACGAACGAGAGCACCTTTCGTATGACTTGCTCCGGTTCGCGTGCTGCTGTGTGGCGTCGATATGGCCGTGACCGTGCCCTGGGCTGTCTCGAAGGATGGGTCCCGTCCGAAGACCTGGGCTTCTCGATGACGCGGAAGGGCTTCAGAGATTATATCTTGGCATACCCCGACGACCTGTTTTGTGTGGGAAAGTTTGGTGTAGGGTCTATGACTTTCGGCTCGTTCTCTCGAGACTCGATACACTCCGTCATGGCTACCTTGGGCGCGATTGTCTGGAACATCAGGTCCACCGGTGTCCGCGAAGTGGCCTGCGAGTTTGATACTACACACGTGAATTCCCTGTCCGCGCACCGGCTCGACGACCTGGCCCAAACGCTCGCGGAGTACGTCATGGGCCTCGACATCCGGATCTGGGTCATCGACTACCGCCTGGAGCGGACATCAATCCGGCCCCGCGAAGATCGGTGCCGGTTTCAGGGCGACCGGTGCCGGTTTATCGAGGTGCTCCGAACGGACACAGAGTGGACATGGAGAGGCGGCCCGGCATCGCCCGATGTCTTCCAAGTATTGAGGGCGGTGGACGTCGAGTGGCGCATGCAGGCCACTGGGGCGGTGCCACCCATCTCATTCCCCCGAGGGCGTGTTCAGGAGTTGCTCCCACTCTTGCCGAGACGAAGCAGTCCGAGGCCAGAGTTTCGAATTCTGGCGTGTGAAGTGGATGGCTGTGATTGACACAGCTGGAACGTGGGCGCTCTTTACACAGGAAGAACTCATTTGTCCTATTGGGAAGGACACTATGTGAAAGACCGGCCAAGTCTGCTCAATTAATTGTCTCATTTCGAGATCTTGCAGACAAGTGCAGATGTGTCGTGTCACGCGGCTTGAATAACGGGACCGCCGAGCCGCCATCGTGGGTGGAACCGGGCCGAGTAGTTCTCGCCGGCGGTCTTGGGTTCTTAGTCCCGTGCGCTCCAAAGAGTCATACCAATCTCACATATAGCTCAGTGCTCGAGCCGACCGCGCCAACTGCAGCTTTTGCTTATCAAATTCTGTACAGATCTAAAAACCATGGGCTCTCAACTGATTGGCAAATTCGCAAAAGTTGCGGCGGCTGCCAGCGCTACCGCAGCCGGATACTACGCCTACCGCGTCTACCGCAACACCACCGCGATTGATACACCAATCATCGCCTCCCGCAGCATTCCTGACTCCCTCCGCCAGTCATGGACGGTCAAAGAGCTTATCAACAGGAATAATCACCCTGCGGTGATGGATTCTCAGTACACTGAGCTCGCTGCACGATTTCGAGAAGTCCCGGATACGGTGCTACTTGCGAGATTCCTACGCGGGTTCTTTGGTGGCTACGTCTTTGGGCCTGAACGGGTAGCACTTAAGGCCGTAGGGATAGACTTGGTCCATATGTCCAGTTAGTGTCTTGCTCTTACCTAATGAACCTATCGCCATGCTAACCGAAAGCCTAGGGATTCAAGATACAGCACCGGCCATCTGGTCCACCACCGAGCTCTCCGATACGGCTCTGCCAGCCCTTCACACCAAGCTCTTTGGTGCTTTCCAAGTGGTTGAGATCACTCTCGGTGAGAGTGAGAGCCACGTAGATATCGTCTTTGGATCAGACACCAGCGAGTTTGGAGGAGTGCACCGCTTCGCCATCCAACGGACAGAGTCGTCTGTCCAAGTTCACTTGCAACACCTGGTCTGCAACCCGACGAAGCCGAAAAAGTTGTCTCCTGAGATTCTTCTCGATTTCCACTTAGTGTACGCCAATATGCTTTTCCGGGAGTCAATCAAAGCGATCACTAGGTGAGAGGAACGTCGATGTAAGATTATGAGCATGTACGATATTGGCTGTATTAGACTCTGCTTAAATTACCCCTTGTTGGTATCACAAAATAGCGCTTCTATTCATAGATTAATCATAGACCAAATAGCCATCTTCTCTTCTTCTTAATGTAGTCCTCCTCGCTCACGTCGCTCTCCTTCATGACACTCAAAAAGACCCTCTCCAGCGTCGGCGCTCCAATGCTGTAGTCAGCCAGACCCAACTCCTCCTTATGCGCCTCCAGCGTCTCGATCAAGCGACCAATAGCGCTCCTCTGCTTCCGCCCGCCCACTGCACCTTGTCTACCTTCTGAGGAAGTAGGAGTATTAGGAATGAAGAACTTGACCTGGCCTCCCAAGCTCTCACCACTGAACGCCACACCCTCAAACCGCTGCCGCACCCACTGCTCCACGCCACGCATCTCCTCCGGACTAGACTCGGGCGCTGACCGTAGCACCAATTCGACGTGGTAGACATTGCTATACCGCTCCCGCAGCGTGCGCGTTGTGCCCAGCGCCAGCAGACGCTTCGACAGGATCGCCACGCGCGTCGCCAGCGCATCCGCCTCCTCCATCGAGTGCGTCGTCAGCAGCACCGACCGGCCGGGCACCACGGCCGCCAGTAGGCGCCACATGGCGCGCTTGGCCGCCGCGTCCATGGCCGAGCTCGGCTCGTCGAGCACCAGCACGTCCGGGTTGCCGACGAGCGCGACCGCCAGGCTCGTCTTGCGCTTGTTGCCGCCCGACAGCCGCGACGCGAGCTTGTCAGCGTGCGGCGCCAGGCCCAGCCGGTCCAGCACGGCCTGCACGTTGGACTGCGGCGCGCCGCGCAGCCGCGCGTAGAGCTCGACGTGCTGCCGCGCCGTCATGAGGTCCAGCGCGTCGACCTGCGGGCAGACGCCGAGGGAGGTGTGCTGCGTCGAGGTGAGGACCTCGACGCCGCTTACCTGGATGCGCCCTGTGTCCGGGGACAGCTGGCCCATGATCATGTTGGCGAGGGTCGTCTTGCCGGCGCCGTTCGGCCCCAGCAGAGCGAGGATCTCGTTGCGGCCGACGCCGAGGGACACGTCGTCGACGGCGACGTTGTCGCCGAATCGCTTCGTGACATGCGACAGGCAGAGGAGGTCTTCTGAACCGCTGACCTGGACGCGGGCGGCTTCTTTGGCGATCGCGCTGGCCGTCCCGGACATGCCGTCCTCCGCTTCGGGGGCTGGCTCGTTGCGTCGGAGCAGCTGGCGCAGGGACTCGAAGCTGTGGCTGGACTCAAGCCAGACGAGGATCAGGATGAAGGCGATGACTTGTATGACGAGCAGCAAGATCGGTCCGCCGTAAGCATACATAGAGATCGGGTTGGTGACCATCCCACTTTCGCGGCAGCAGATCTTGCTCGTGTTGAAACAGACGGCCAGAGCCTTCAGCAGATTCATCGTTGGCATGAACAGACCCAGGATGAAGGCAACCAGATCTGTCGCACCCTCCAACTTGTCGGCGTCGATAAAGATGCGCGGGAGTAGGAAAGTCACCATGGTGATGATGTACATCAAGATGTTGATGCCGAATGCTGTCGTGAAGGCTGTGAGTTGAGAGCGGCAGCTGCGCGAGATGATGTAGTTCATGACCATCATGGCTACGCCATAGAGCAAGGATACTGGAAAGAGGTTTGCTGGAGCTAGAGTGCTTTCCGGAAAGATCAGAGCGACGGAAAGGGTGAGCGCGATGGAAATGAGAAAAACGGTGATGAGGTCGAAGAGCAGATGCGACATCCACAAAGGAAAAGGTCGGACACCGTGGGCGTATTGCAGGGCTCGGATGTTGTGGGACTTTTCGTAAGCCGGGTAGAGGGCGAAGAAGGATGGATAGACTACAAAGAGAAAAAGCACAATCTGTTGATGCGGTTAGCTCAGGAGCTGAATCGATAGGTTACTGTCAAGACTTACAAGCACCCAAGCAAGACTGCCATCGCCATCTCCCTACATATGGTCAGCTCAAGTCGTTCGGAGAAAATCGGGCAGGATTTACTCACCGATGAGTTGAGGGTGCTGAACGAACCAACGCCGGCATCAATTTTGACCTGCGAACGGAGCGAGGAGAAAAGGTTCATCATCTGCGTTACACCAAAGACGCCATACTGGGTGTTGTAGGCAATGGTCGGAGGGTTTTTATCGTCGCCCATGAAGACACCTCCGTAATCGACCAGCACGGACTGATCACTGATTGTCTGCATAAAACTTTTCAAGTCGGGTTGGAAGGAAAACTGATCGTCAAAGGAGGACATATTGAAAGACTGGCCGATCGGGAAAGTCGAGGCGACCTTGACTAAGGTATCCCTAACGGTGGGTGGTCCGATAGGCATAAAAGAGCGGGAACCCCTGAAGTTGAAGGAATTCCTGAGTGAAACACGATTCGAGAAGGTCCCCCCACCGATGACTTGGTCGCAAGTCGGGCGCTTGAACGTTTCTGAGAACACCGCGCCGTAGATTTGGGAAGGGATGACGGAGGGGAGAACCAGGGCCATCAAAGGAGCCAGCCAAAATCTCGGGAGAATAGTGAACCGCTTTCTAAACAAGACCAGAATTTGATAGAGAGCCGAAGTGGGTTTCCCTGGGTTGAGGATCACTCCAGAGCGTTGCTGTTTGTCTCCCTCAAGTAGATTGGACATATCTGACAATTCCGTTGACAGGGGTTTGGTGGTTCCCAAATCTGTCTTTGCTGCATCGTCGACATCCTGCGTGAGATTCAAGAAGACGTCCTCGATGGTCGGGCCCTGCATCGCGATGTCCTTCTGACCTGCAGCCTCCAATTCCGTGATGAGCTCTGCAGCAGACTTGGAGTCCTCGGTGTGATAAATCACCTGGTCTTGGTGGGTGGTACAGGGCACATTGAGATCGAGAAGCGTCCCTGTCTTTGGAACAACCACGCGATACCCACCTCCAAAGCGGTTCTTCATCTCGGCGCCGGATCCCTGAGCCTTGATCTGGCCCCGGGAAAGCAGCACAATGTGATCGGCGAGCACCTCACCCTCATCGAGAAAGTGAGTCGTGAAAATCATGGACCTCTTGGAGCGCTCTGCGAGGATGATATTCCAAATGACTCTGCGGGAGACAGGGTCCAGGCCGGTCGTGACCTCGTCCATGAGGCAGACTGTACTACCGCCGACAAACATGCAAGCGAGTTGCAGTTTGCGCTTCTGTCCACCACTGAGAGTGGCTGAACGGCTGTGTATTTTGGAAGTGAGGTCGCAGGCTTCGATGAGCTGAAGTATTTCTTCGGGGCTTTCATGGCCGCCTTTTATCCCACTCCAGTGTTTGACGTGCTCGAACACGGTCAGCTTGGGCCAGAGGAGGTTCTTCTGTGGACAGATACCTAAAGTGAAGACGTCGTGAGCAATAAGAAGCGCAGAAATGGAGCGATACATACGTACCAAGCTTTGTTGAGGCTGCGTTGATCTGGACGTGTCCAGCTGTTGAGCGCTGATTACCGCCGATCAGCTCTAGTGTTGTTGTCTTCCCAGACCCATTCACACCCAGCAGGCAGAGGATTTGGCTCTTGCGTGCGATGAGATCCAGACCATCAACAGCGATAACAGTCTCGGACCGGCGACCGCAACAGAAAAATCGGCGCAGAAGTGATGGGGCGTATTCCTTTCTCAGAGAGGTAGTTTCCACAGCCACGGATGATGCCTCGGTCTCAGGGGTTGAAGACAGAGATCTGCGCGTGGAGCTCAGACCGTGCATCAAGTGCTCCGCAAACACAGCCAGAATCGGATACCCGAGAATCTGGATGAACAGAAGGAACCAGAATACCCATGAAGCCACGAGGTATCTCTGATTTAGCTCTTGTGCCTGTTCAAGGTAGGCAGCCGAAGACATATCGACAGGCGAATCTAGAAAGGCGAAACGGCTCATGCGAGAGAGTGCGTAGATGAAGTTCATAGCCGGGAACAGCAACGAGCATAGAACGGCTGCCCCAGTAGTCAAGGTACTCTTGGGTAGACTGTCAGCAGCAATGGCTGCAAGACTCACGAATGATACAGTAACCACTATCCCAGATATGCTGCGGCCGGAGAAGAAAGCGGCGCCAAAGATGCTGGCATTGGTTATGGCCATGCCGGTAAAGATGGACCAGAAAATGGGAATGGCGGCATTCGAGGCTTTGAAGAGGGAGTACCAGTACACTGCCAATGACTAGATTTCAGCATATAAAGTAATCAGTGTTCGCGGCGTGGGTACTGAAACCTACAAGATCCAAAGACGATCCAGGTGGGAAGGTAAAGAATGTTCAGCGGCACTACGAAGCCTATCACGCGAGCCACTGGTTTGCCACCCATTGCGTCGATCAGCTGCGCTATGCCTAGCTCCCTCTCGGCAGCGATGGTGGTGACGGCATGGAAGATGATGGGCATGTAGCTGATAAAGTAGATGATGATGAATATGGTCGAGAAGGTGTATGCAAAATCCGCCCGCCTGTACTTCTCCATCTGTGCGGCCGTCGTCGAGGTGTACGTGTAGGCCGACAAGCGGACATCGGTGGCATTGGTGATGGCATTCTCGATGGCAAACTGCATCGGGAGCCACAGGGTTTCGAAGGTGCTATCGTGCGCAAAGACGTTGACTCTACCCACGGACTGCTTGCCGGGGTCGGTTCTCATGGTGTAAGTCCAATTGCCCCTCCCTCCGGAGGTCAGCGGCGAGTCTTCAAAGACAACAGCGGCATGGCATGGCGAGTAGCCTCGGCGGTTGACAACACATTGCTTCGTAAGATCGTCCTCGCTGTTGAGTTTGACAATGCGATCAGAAAAGCCTCCAAGAGGCTCGACGAGGTTCTTGATAACTCGATCGACATCCGGCCCCATACTCGAGTTGGAGACAACGACGAATTGCTTGTCGGTAGGCAACACACTTCTAAAGTCTTTCAGAGGTGCCGGGCTTCCGACCCCATAGCCTGTCTGCGCATTACCAATGCGGTTAAGGTTGACGAGAAGCGCAAGAATGAGGACGGGGAAGATGTATGCTGCCAGGAGAGTTGATATCCATCTTCTACGCAGGAGAAGGATGTTTTTCTGGATCAATGCTTTGGTCTGCTGCACCAAGGGAGCCAGTCCCTCGGGCGGAATGATTTCCAGAGCCATGATCGAGTTCAGTGCTTTCGGGGAAGAAGCGTGCAGTCCGGGGACGGAGATCTGCCTTCGACGATTGAGCAACGAGGATGACTTTAAGTAGACATCTATATGCAAAGCTCCTCATGCTGCACTGTGAGAGGGAAGGCTCTGGTGGCTGTGTCTTTGATGATCAGAAGAAACACTTGTTGCCGCAGACACATTCTGTTGGTGCGCTTGATTTGCTCTCCCGTCGTATAAGTGCACATGCTGTTGCCCCTGGATCCGTCAAAACCAACGCCACACCAACTAGCTGAGAAAGAATCATGCTGCCTGGACCAGAACGGGTACTGCCATACGATGGAACGTAGGGATGCAGGGCGCATAGGGGGTAGGGGTAAATCATGCACCTGTACCAAGACATTGAAGCCGTCCATGCAAACTTTAGGGTGCCGCAAAGCCCCCTCTTTCCATACACAGTACCTGACAAATGTTCGAAATTTACGCCTGCACTCTCCTCAGACGCCTCTCGGCAACTCTGTCCTGCTAGGGGTACAGTGGCCCGTCAGGAGAACTGATCTAGGTAAGTAATGCCAAGATTTTAATAGTGAAGCCTGGCGCAAATGCTCCACATAGATCGGCGCGCCAGGATCTATTCAGCTACCCGAAAAGGGACCACATTCCTATGCAGTGAGTACCTATTGGGACACGGCGCCAGAATGGCGCGACCTTGATAGGACCGCATTCTGTTGCCTGGCTGTGAGGAAGGCTCATTTAACGTTTGACCCACAGCCACTAAACTCAACCTGCCAGATGTTACATTTTGATCTTTTCTGAGGCTTACCGGATCTGTCTACTAATCTAGTCTTACATGCAATTCCCAGAGCATTTCTGCCGTGGAAACTTTCACAGGGCTCGTGGCTTGGTAGAACATCATTTCCATATTGAAAGAATGGATATATATGCCGGGTGTCTCGAGATGAAGGTGCCCTCAATGCTCCGGGCCTCATCATATCGAGACAGTCAACTCAATGACGCATAGAGTGCACACAGGACTGTGAACATAGTAGATTAGGAAGCAGACCTTGGCCTCTCATAGATCCTGAATCAACTTAAAGAGTATCGGTAACACAGTTCAGCCCCTTCTGTATCCATGACCTGGGAGACAGTGATATCAGGCGCCAGGCCGCCCAGCACTAGGAGGTCTTCAAGACTGGCAGCATTGCTGGTGTCAGTCCGCCCAGTGTACTCTCTCAGCCGATGTCCCGCGTCTTTTCTCTGCCACAGAAACCATAAGCGGTCCAACTGCGCATGATGGAGGTAAAAGATTGGGTCTAAAGACACGTTAAGATTAGGAGCCATCTCACGGGGAGGAGAAGATAGAACAGGCAGTGCACTCACCGTAGGGGGCTGTGAAGCTATAAAAGTCTCCTCGAATTCCATTCGGCGCCACATTATGAGGACCATTCTCGACAGCCAGGAAGAAGGTCTCGTAGTCTGCCGAGCCCAGAACCTCCTGCACCACCGCCGGGCTGGCGTTTCGTCCATGGAAGTCTGTAAAGCCGCGCGACAAGCAGTGCGGCCGCAAAGTTGAGCCATAAAACAAGGGGTGGAGATCTGCAAATGGGCCGTCGGTCACGCAATGTCCGTCGCCTACGCCCTTGGGTGCTGTGTGGTCCCCATTCCCACCGAATCCAGCAACGGCTGAAAATATCGGGGAACCTGGGAGGTTTTCCCAGTCCAGGGTCCAGTCCCAGTACCTAGTACCAGTTAACCATCCATCCCCATGCGGACAGGAAATTCTCCACTTGTTCTGATACGTACGGAAGAGCGCCTGTGTAGGTGCACTTGTCTTTGAGGTACTGCTCATACACTGAGATAAACCTTCTATGCCAAGAAAAGAATGCAGCCTTTCCATGCGCTATGTGGACTGTGAGCGCGGCCATCTCGGAAGGCTATGGGAACTTACTGCTGTGGGCGTGTAGATTATGAACAAAAGCAAAATCGTCATAAATTGTACCATTGCCTCCCAGAACAGACGGAGTACGAGCCAGGCAATTGACAGCTTCAATGTAGCTGGTTCGTTCCTCAAAAGAGAGTGCTCTCCACTCGATCCGGTAAGATGCATTTTGACATATGGTGGAGGAAGACGTCCCTGGAGGATTAGACAAACGATCTGATGGGGGAGCCGAGGCAGCGTTTCCGGCTCCGCGTAACTCACAAGACTCGGCTTGGAGGTGTCGGTGAAATAAAGCTGCCTCTTTGTAGCCCGCATAACTTCCCAGTAGGAATACCCCAACGAAGATTATCGTGGAGAGGGACAGGAGGAGCACCAGTCGCAAGAGGCGGGTCAATAGAGACTCACCCGGCGGTGCGTGTAGTGTGTTAGCATGCTCACGAAGACCAGCTTTGCCGGGAAGAAGGGACATGTATTTAGGTTTGGTCAAGAGTAGGTTCATCGTCGAGGGTTCGATCTGACTGTCGAAGGGTTTCTGTAATGAAAAGAAATGAAGGGTGTCGCTGAACAGTAAACGTGAGGTGATGTTGGTCATTCATCCGGAGTCCAGCATGCTTTGCAGTGTAGGGAACGGGGGCATTCTCTCCGAGGTTCTCTGTCTCTGGGAATGGCACCGGGTAAGCAGGACTGTTGAAGAAGGTGTGATGTGTTTTGCCAAGTCGTTGTTTCGAATATGTACGGAACTGGAAATGATCTCTGGTCAGCTGCAGCAAGGAAATATCGTGCAGACCTGCCGTATGAGGCAGTGAGAATGTTGTCATGTCTCAAGGCCCATACACGGTGATAATGTAACCTTTGGATGTTTCCCTGTGTAACTAACCTGCTATGCGCACCGGATTTTAAAACCACACCCTATATTAGAAGAAGTACCTAGGACGACATTTAGGCACATGTGAGATGCAAGATTTTGCAGGGCGCAACATTGTTCCTTTTGCGGTAGAATCGCCCTGGGTAGATAAGCCTTGTGACCGAAAGACACAGAGAACCAACAAGCTTTGTCCATCTGTTGTGCAACATCGGTTTAAAAGGGGGGGCATGCTTTCGTGCTTCAATGTTAATAACGATGTGGCGATCTCGATAACCCCAATACGGTCAAATGCTGCGCCGACGGGACGCGTTCGGCATTAGCTCAGATTTCCCATCAATCAAACAATGTCGATTGACATTTAACAAGCCTTTACATCTATCGTCTAAAATATAGCCGATCACTTGCTTGCAACGGCTATCAATTGTTCGGAACATCGGAATTACTGTCGACACCAGCCACACGAACAAGAGGCAGTGAGCTAGATGTTGAGAGGTCGCAATACTCCTAGAAAATCAACCCAAAAGACTTTCGTCTCTAACGTCTTCTTCAGTCGACATACTTCACTTTGTTAATTATTCTTTGATTTTCTGTCTCTAGACACAATGGACTGCAAAGGGCATGAAGCAGAGGGCCTTCTCAAGGATGAAGACTTGGAAATCAACACAAGTGATGATTCTGAGTGTCCAAACTGCTCGCCTCGGTCTTCCAAGAGACTTACTCTCAGGATCATTATGATCCATATTTCGGTCGCAGCTTTGTATCTCATAGTTATCACAGCGTGGCTCAAGGCTACTTTGCCTGCGCGACTTCCCAATCTCATATATGGTCAGTCTCTCAGCCAGATGTGTTCTATCATGGCATTTTATAACATCCATGACAGTACCAGCGAGGGACGCATTACAGTATCAGGTCACAGAGATGTACACTCGCGAGGACAACCCAAACCCGTTCATGGGAATGACCGACGCGTCTGACGAGGCATGGCATAGTCTGATGGAACGTAAGTCCAACTCTATCAACGCCACGACTTCTCCATGCTCACTGGCCCAGACACGAATTTTCGACTCACGGACGAAAATCTTCAAAGACTCAATAGGACATCAGTAGCTTTGGGCAGTGGAGGCTACCTTGGCATGCCCACTGTTTTCCATGAGCTACACTGTCTTGTAAGTTTCCAGAACTTTGGAAACAGAGACTAAGATGCTGAAAGCTGTCAGAAAATGATTCGCTGGTCTTCCAACTTGACCAGATACGGACACTGGTTTGGAGTTCGCGATCATGAAGAATTACAAACGCACGTCGGTAAGTATTTGATTTGCCGAAGATTGGCCTCAACTCAAGAAGCCCTTATCTGATTAATATAATAGATCACTGTATGGATGTCGTCCGTCAGAGTATAATGTGTCGAGCTGATATGTCGCCAATGACCTTCTACTGGACGCTCAAAAGCCGAGTCCCAGAGACCGATTTTGCTGCGGATCACGAATGCGTGGACTGGACAAAAGTTGAGCAGTGGCTGGAGGAACGTCGCGTCGACATCTATGGAGAGGGCGAACTGAACCACCCAGTCTATGGTGAGTGAGGCTAACAAAACACCGGCATTGTGATGTGCGCTGACCAAACCAGGGGCATCATATCCCAACGGCCACAGACTCATCGAGGACTGGGACGTTCCAAAGAAGCTCCCATTTGTTCCGCTGCCAACTTCGCAGAGACTAAAGGTCTAGTGATGCTCACGAGAGGCAGAGGCAATCTTGCTATGGGTGCGGGCGGGCCGCAGTGCGCGTGTGGCAGGAGAGGTTATCAGTCCACTGTGTGCCCCAGCGAGATATTCATAGGCTTTGACGATACAGTCAATAGTCTATATGAGTAGCTGCTTGCGTCAATGCGCAATACTAGTCACATATAACGCTGCTTCTCCGAAATGCTATCCGAGTGCCTAAAAGCAGCATTCACCGTGCCCACACTGAGCGATACGCAGACGAAGCTGCTAGTAGTCACTATTATCATGAGGATATGAGCTACATACTACGGGGTAGGTTTTCCTATTGGCCCGGTGACGTGTATCATGCGGAATAAGTTAGTAGCTTGGACTGATGTTGCAAATCCCGAAAGCGCGCAAGCGGTTTGGTTCTCAATTTTGACAAATGCCATTCGTTCGCTCGTTTGATGATAAGCAAGACATGCTGGCTTTCTCGTCCCTACGAAAAGGCCGAGGACCTGTGCAGGTCATTGTGACACAACGTCCTGCGGTCATCACCACCATGACGAGGGCTAGCAGATTTGGTCTTAATTTGGCAATGCCGGCCTTATCGGGCTGCGGGGGAGTTCGACTGGCTTTGACGCAGATGCAGGTCTCTCTAGCGTAGCTACCGCAGCTAAATTCAAACACTCACAAGCGACGGAGAGAATGGAAGTTCTTCCACCTGCTCTTTCTGTACTAGTTGAAGCTATGGAATTGCATCTGAATTCAGACCGAGCCGGACTTATAAGCTTCGAGGAGTGACACGAAAGCTTGCATGTGGATGGATCGACACTGCAAACAACAGGAAGAACACAACCAGTGCGTAAGCTGTTCGATGAAGACATGATAGCTACACGAGATTTTCGATTCTGAATAGCGCCATAAGGCCCTGACAGGTGCACGATTGTCACCTTCCCGAGCCCTAGTATCAATCTACGTACAGTATTACAGTACGAATGAGGGCTTAATAGCCACCTCCGAATCCCCTCCGACCCAGCGTGAATAGACCTCAACCTGACCATGTCCGCTATTTGCCAGTATGATTTCAGTGACAACTTTTAGGGATATCTTCCATCGACATAAGCCCATCGTGCTGTTTTTGCTCAGCAACGCCGATGTCATGGCTGTGGCCATCCGCAAAGGAGGCCCCTGGAAAGCAATTCATTAGAAGGTAGAATTCTAGAAGGAAAAACGGCTCAACAGATACACACCGAGGGTTGGATGACGGAGATAGCCTGGCTTCATAGGGTTGAATGATCGTTCTTTGGCCCAATCCTGAATGGCGTCGAAATTGACACAAGAGTGCGGTACATTAAAATCGGCCACCGGAGAAGCAGTGTCATCACTCCAAAACATCGTGATCAAGGACACATCGCCCCTACACATGGCTGCTTGGCGAAGGATTTCGATACAGTGTCCTAACATCCAGTATTAGCGATTCATTCATGTTGAGCACATGTCGCAACCCGCATTCCTTGACTTACGAGTATGCCAGTGATTTAACATCTCCTGATGTGGGTTCAGGTCGGGGAAGTAGTGGTCCTTGTAAACGTACTGACGGATTCGTTTCTTGATTTTATTAGCAAGTAGGCATACGAATGTAAAGCGAGATACTCACGAGGCAATGCAACTCGTGAATGACCCCCAAGGTGCCCCAGTAGGTATCTTCCTCGTCTGGTAGGGGAATGGAAGTCTTATTGATGCGCCTCAGGTCCTCGCCTGAAATTCTCACGTGGGCGTCTGGGCTCTTGTTATCAATTTTGCACAAGAGAATTGGTCCTGAGAGATGCTTACTTTCAACCAGCTCAGACCATGCTCTGTCAGACTCTTCAGAGGGCTCTGCGGAGAAGGGGCCGCGAAGACAAAGACCTGGATTGAAGACCTTGGACTCGTACTCCACGATCGAGTTTGCAGGAGCTATCATTCATCAATCAGTAGGTGATCATCGAATCAAACACGCAACTGAAGGTTCTCTAAACTTACAGTGCACAATGTCCTTGCGAAGGTCATGGAACCAACGGCCTCGGCTAGCAAGGACGAAGAAAACGACTGTGTATGTACACACCAGGACGAAATGACCAAGGAAAGAATATGAATGAATTCGTGATGTGCTCGTCGTCCTTCTATCAAGCTGAGGTTGGGTCTGGTGCTTGGACAACAAGCCATCTTCAGAGTCGATGTCTTCATATGACATTGCTTGGCCTGTTTTGTCGTCAGTGGGTATCTTCGTGAAGCCGTTTCCTTTGCCCAGATTTGTCAAAGGCATTTTCAGCCATCGAACGTGCTTGAAGCCCCTATATGGCAACATGTTGGGCCTCACGAGCTTTGGAAGTGAGGTGCGTAGATTTCCAACCCGACTTCACTGGATTTGCAAGACGATGCAATCGTTGATATGACCGTGTAAACTAATTCCTGTATCATAATCAACTATCTTTCTAGGATATGAGCGAGTTCGTTCTTGAGGCCAATCGCAGTACACTGCAGAACTGTAGTGACAGCAAAAGAGAACGTGGGTGTGGGGGGCTGATTCCAATATGCATGGGCTATTGGTGACACCAACAGACTGGACTGCCCGAATTGGGAATGTCACGCGCGCTGAAGACTTCAAAGATTCCAGTAATACCAACGTCCACAATCGATAAACCGAATATGCCGAGCAAATAGAGCGCGAAAAATATTTCCGCGGAAGCTGACCTCCGTGTCGAAGCCATGCAGCCTGCGTTCGGGTCACCGGCTAGTTGCCCGGGGCCGACAAAGCACAGTGACTCCGTGTTCCATCAGTTTCAACATTATACGACCTCACCGATTGCAGGTCGTGCATGCATTGAATGAGACTTGTATGCAATATCCTGTGTTCCTCAAGGAGATCAGTACCTCATTAAGAAGGTGGTAATGACAAATGGCTCATCCCGCTGCAGTTGGCTCATATGCACCTTTGGCCACAAATTGTCATCTCGAGACTCCCGAGTCCCATCCGCGTCAAGTTTCTGCGTTAGGTGCAGAGTCACACACTCCGCTACAGACACCCCCTGACCGGAGGGCTAAAATTAATAACTCACAGTATAGTATACTTCGGACGTCGTTTTGGTTGATAGGTCGAGTCTGCGAATCTCAATATGAGCTTCTCTTGTACGTGACATCGGTGTAATCTTCGCGAAACGGAAGAGTCTTGGAATATGCTCATATGGGCTACAAAACTGAGCTCAGTTCCCAGCCTACTTTCTGTCAAAGCCTCTCCTCAAATTCTCTCAACCCTGATCCTTTCCGCTGTATTACCATCAATCACTACATCAAACACAACCCTCACTTACCGTGAGCACAATGCTTGTGAAACTCCCTGTTGCCTTGCTTGCCCTGCTTGCTCCCGTCTTGCAGGCATCCCCGATCAAGGCCAAGAGCTTGGGTGAGCAATCTCTCTTTATCACTCAGCCATTTTCATAAACAACACAGGCTCCTAACTTTGAATAGTCTTGTCGGGTCATGATGTTCGTGCTCCTGATGACGCAGACGCCGCCTACAAGATCTTATATGCCGCCAGGCAGGAAGACGGCACCGTCAAGCGGGACGATGCTGATGCCGCCTACAAGATCTTGTACGCCACCAGGGAGCAAGATGGCACTGCCAAGCGCGATGATGCCGATGCCGCCTACAAAATACTTTATGCTTCTAGGGAGGAGGAGCATGAGTCTCACCAGTGAGGTGGCTCGTGTCTGCTAGCCACGAATGGTCGCACACAGGCCCACTGTGTTGAAGATAGTCACGCTGGCTCAGAAAGTTCAACCAACAAATTTCTGTTTCAAAGGCAACGGATTTCCATGTGATTTACACCTAGTCACTCGTTTAGTCAGTGGGGTTACTCAGTTCTTGGTCAGCTAGTGACCCAGTATCTCCCTGAAATTATGTTATTGCTGCGAGTAGCTTGAGTTGCTGCGGAGCTTGATTCATCAAGTTGTGGAGATCCAGCTGTCTTACGTCCTCCGTCCACTAGTGGCTAAAGGCGACACATCATGCATCAGGGTACTCTAATTCTCGAGGGATCCTGCTCAGTACACCAAACTCAGTATTAGGAAAACTGGAGAATCTAAATAATCACAATCGGCGGCATGTTGATGGCACTCTGCCAGAACGAAGGGTCGATCCCCCATGCTACTCCGACCCTTCGGAAGCGGCCCGTGAACGGAGCCTCTTGTACCCCGTTGGTCCCTTCCGCCTCCAGAGCGATGGCAAATGTTCTCATAGACCCATTCCGCATCTCGCTATTCATGCAGCATAGTAGCCAAAGAATACGGACCGACCCGATGGGTGCGCAGTCCGGACAGAGTGGCACGTCGTAGCGCACCTCGCCCACCTTCTCCGGCGTCCCCGCAGGGCCTGCCTTGTACAAATTCAGGCGATCTTGCGGGCCGTTCGTGAACGAGACATTCAAGTTATCTTTGGGCTGGGCGTATGCTTCTTGGCAAGCGAACACTAGGCCAATCTTGCCATGGATTGTGAGTGCTCCGCCTTTGACGGCGCCGTAGGGATCTGACGTCGGCTCGACTGATACGCTAATGATCTTGGGCAAGTATTCCGGGTCCGGATCTGCGTTGAATGTAAACCAGTACCCATTGATCCAGGATGGGTAGTGAATGGGTCCCTTGACCGAGGCCCAGGACCAGCTAGGAGCGAGGTACTCAAGAGGCCGAGTGTGTTGCTTGAACCCTCTGCTCACGTGCCAGTCGCTTGCCCACAGCAGGCAGTGCGGAAGGAATGACTTCCACAGTCCGGCGCAATACTCATCGGACGTGCTCTCGGCTATGGACCTGGCTATGCCAGACAGGGCAGGCAGGATGTCTGTCTGTCGAGTAAGTGATCGGCTAGTGTATGCCTGTACCAGTTCAAGCCAGGCAAGCCTTTGCTTTGTGACAGTCTCCAGCGGTTTCGAATCGTTGATTGGCAAACCAATACTCGTAGGCCTGGAAGCTGTTCCCCCATCAAAGAACCGGCCCTTGTCGAAAGAACCTGAATCGCCCCAGGGGAACTCTAGAGTGGCCCTCATTTCGCGGCACTCCCAGCGAATTGAATCCTTGGAGTAGAAGACGATCCGCGGGGAGAGTTCGCGTTCCTGAAGACACCAGCCGCGTGTCGATAGTGGATCCGATGTTAAGACCTGCGCCACTGGAAAGGTGTCCCTGCTCCAGAGCCGGAAGATGGTGTTGGATCCCTCACTATTCTTACACTCGAGATCCACGGGACCATACGACCGCACGTCGTCGTGAACATAACAGCCCTCCCTCCCGCTTGAAGATGAAGATGCCGCAATCGTTAGGTGAGCGGATGAATAGACAGATGCCATTTGCGCCGCCTCTTTCTCCCAGTCCTGACGAGAATCCTGGATGATGCAAAGCGAATCGATCCACACGTAGCGAATGCTGATGCGACGCGCAATGCCGATGAAATCCCGGAAGGTAAGCGGAAGCTCGTCGATGGAGATATACATATGGCGGTCCTCTAATGTAAGAGAGGTTGTCTTAGCACCTGCAGGCATGTTCAGGCCCCAGCAGTGGCTCAAGGCCAAGTATTTGCTCTCTCCAACATCGAGATTCTCACTCTGGACGAGCGCAAGTGTCGGCTGCCTTGTCGTCCCAACATCGATCAAACGAGTAGGGAGGAAGGGTTTCGAGCCCTCGCAGCACTTGTGGCCTTCTAGACAGACTTTTGACCACCGCTCTAGTAACTGAGCTTCGTACAAAAGATACTCAGGGCTGCCCTTTGCGCGGTCACCCGCAGCGGGAGGCTGTTCGCTTTCTGTATAAACGTGTTAATTAGTCCCAGAATGAGAGGAGCCGACTACTACACATACGCCACTCAGATGGTATCGCAAATGACCGGAAACGCCCGGCCTCGGTGTAGTCGAGGTTCACAATCTGATCCCCGAACTTGGAGCTGCTCAAGCGCACGCGTTCATCTCCCTTCCACGACCTCTTGAGGGCATACTTCCCGGCGTGCTCGGATGAACTACTTTCGATGGCGTGCAGGAATAGACAGCATCCGGGACATCCTGCGGCAGCTGATGTCTTGAGATCATGTACTGTCGGCTGGTGATCATGAGTACACTGGGTATCGCGGCGGAAACTAAACAGGTTGATAGGGATACCGTGGCAGTAGTCACAGAAAGCCACCATGACGAAGGCGCTGGAGTATATGTATTGATCAAGCACGGATGTGAATTTTTAAACCTGCGTTTCCAAGTCCCAAGTCCTATTGTTGGTTGTGGTAGCAAAGAGTCAGCTGAGGGATTTCACGCCCGAGCTGAAAGCTGAACCGGCATTAAGTAGTCGCGTCGCCCCGTGACGCCACACCGATGAGGGGCGCCTCATACTAATTCATGCACGCACAATACCATATCCCTTCCTCATCGTGTTGAATAGAGCTCTTCCGGGGCGTGTTTGCCGGTCAAATCTCCTCAAACATGGCACCATCATGAGACTCCCCACTCTGTTGCTCCACATCATCCTCGAGAGGAACTACTTAAAGACGACTAACAGCCGCCGGCAAATACCGAATGGTCTATTAGTGTAGTGGCTATCACATCGGAGTAAGTCTCATCAACCGTTCTCCACTAAACCTTCCGACTTGTATTCTAATCTATCCACCAGTTCTGATTCCGGGAACGCATGTTCGATTCATGCATGGACTGTGCCTTTTTCTTTTTGCAGGTGTGGCTTTTATTAGCGGCCCGTTTCATCTGGCATGTTGAATTTGAACCTATCAGAGGGATGTCGAACTATTATGCTTCTGTGATGGATTGCGGAGGTTGATGCAAATACACAAATCACGGTGCTGGTTAAATAAGTAGGTATTGATGCCACTCAGGGTTCCTCCGTTACTGGCTTTTTAGAATGAAGAATACTCTTAAAAGGTTTGGATAAGCTCATATGCTTGATTGATTAACTTGGTTTTAATAATGTCGCGGCATGGACACACTGGTCTCGCACCAGTCCGACACCTGGTGTGATTCGGTGATTCCCGGGAGGACCTCACAATGCCAAGTTTACTCGGAGACCTATCAATGTCTAGGTGCATGTGTTGGAGAGCTGAGGGCACACATCATGGCCAATGAGATCCCCACTATTCTGTTACACTACATCATCTTCGACTGCTTGGTGTTTTGGGTCGCTACTTATGCAGGTCAGGGTGAAAGGTGAAAGGACTCCACTTCTTCAGCCCAGCCAGTTCACTTCCAAGTTTCTTGCCGTACGCGTCGCCTACTACACTCACCTAACCTAACCGTACCAGAAAATTACTCTTGCCACAGCTGTTCTTTAACATTACCCGATCCAAGAGAGTCACCATGTCTTCTCACGGAGTGCCGGAGGTGCTGATGAAAAAGGTCGACGAGTATGTCGATTCGCTGGCCCCTCAAATCCAGCCCCGCATCGCGTCAGAGCTCGAGCTTTTCCAGCAGAAAACGATCGACAGCTTGGAAGACAAAGTCGTCGACGCCTTCCGCTCGCTCTTCCAGAAGGACTCGTCGAGCAACACCTCCAGAGGGAGCCCCTGGGCTCTCGACAACGCCGCACCAGAGGCGTACGGCGGGCAGTCGCTGCCTTTCGCCGACGAGATCGCCAGCTTGACCCGCAGCTTCAGCCAGATCGCTGACGGCGCGAGCGATGACCTGCGCGACATCTTTGACCTCACCGAAGGTGGCGGCGGCGGCAGCAGCGGCGACAGCAGCAGGTCCCGCGGCGGCGATGCCTTCTCGCAGGGTGGCAGCAGCACCAAGGCCTTCTTCTCTGCCGCATTGAACGTCGTGCAGGACCACCTGGACAAGAACAACAGCGGAGGCGGAGGCGGAGGCGGAGGCGGAGGCCCGAAGTTCCAGCTCGACGGCCTGCTCGGCGTGCTCAGCGATACAGTCAAGGACGCCGCGCGCAACCCCGAGGAGAAAGCGCGCCTCATCACGCCCGAGATCAAGGAGAAGGTCGGCGCCAAGCTCCGCGACCAGCACGCGCCCATCGCAGAGCAGTTCACGCGCATCGCTCTCGACCACATCAAGCACTGGCTGCGCGGCAACACGAGCACGCGGGACCTGGGCGACGGTGTCCGGGGCGAGGTCGAGGACCAGGTCAAGGATCTGGTCAAGGGCTTCAGCGGCCTATTTGGGAAGAAGCACTCGTCGAGCGATGGGGGATCGGCGAGGGGCTTCGGCGGCGACCGGGATCGGGATGGCGAGGAAGGAGGGGAGAAGAGCGGCGGGTTCTCCAAGGTCATCAGCGACAAGCTCAGCACGGGCCTGGCGAAGGTGCATAGGGAGGTGCGCCTCGAGTTCCGCAAAGTCCTTGGTGAGATTGAGAAGCAGCTATTCGAATTCCTGCCCGACGAGGTGCAGCGCCCGCTGGAGAAGATCCTGGGCGGGAACCCCTTCGACTCCCAGCTGGACCGCGATGCCGAGCCCAGCGCGGACCGCGGCTTCGGCGACGATATCAAGGCCAAGCTTGTGGGCAAGATCCGCGCGCTGGTGCGCAAGGTGCAGGAGACGCTACGCGAGAGTATCCTAGGGGTAGTTAATGGTGGGCACCGCAAGTTTGAGCGCGAGAGCTGGACCTTTGTGCAAGGTATCGTGGAGAGCAAGGTACAGAGATACTTGCCGAAGGTCAAGATTACGGTCCCTGACGACATTGGCAACGAGGGTGTCAGCGTTGGAGCGCTGGTGCAAAATACGCAGCTCGGTGGTGGAAGTCAGCCTGCACCGTCTAATGGACCATCCTATCAGCAGAACACGCCACAGGGACCGCCTCAAACTTATGGCCAAAACGCGCCATATGAGTCGACTCCGGCACATGGTCAGAACGCGGGATACGGCCAACCGCAGTCCTATGGTCAGAGCCAGCCATATCAGCAGAGCCAGCAGGGCTCGTCATACGGTCAGAATCAATCCTACGGACAGAATCCGTCACATGAACAGGGAGCACCATATGGTCAGGGGCAATCACATCCTCAGAACCCATCGTATGGCCAGGATCCGGGATACAGTGGAAACCATTCGGATAGCCAGAATCAGACCTTCGGCCAGGGACAACAGTACCCCCAGAGTCAACCGTACGGCCCGACCCAGCAATACGGTCAGAATCCGCCGTATTAAGAACGGCAAGAGCGGCGAGGTTCGACTCAAAGAATGTGTACATTTTGAAGAGTACTGCGGGTTACTGCACTCATCTTCTAGTAGGACCCAGACCCCTTAGTATGAACGACCTTTATGTAGCGGTACAGATACAAATAGCAGAAAAAGGGGGATCTGGAGTTGATCGACTCAATTTGGTAGTTCACTGCTCAAGTGATTGCTCCACACATTGTGGACATCTATCTCAAACATCACACACCGAATACAAGACAGAGCAACTCTTCAAGATGGAGAGTGTATCAGTATTGGCTCTAGAGTAAACAGACCCTGGATCGTTGCAACTTGCCACGTGCTCAGGCACCCATTTTGATTGGACTTGTGTTTGCAACACAACGCCTGAATTGGAGCCGGGTCACCGGGTTTGTGATAGAGTCGTTGATGGACCATGTTATGAACACGAAGTTGTGCGCCTGTCTCGACGATCATCAGTGTGCAACGTTACGCATCGGCTCGCGTTCTAGCGCTCTGTGGCTGCTGGATCCGGGCATGCGACTAACACAACAGCGGCAACCAAACCACCATTCAGCTCCACCAGCGTTACCAGACTAACCTGATGTTTAATGTTCTAGCTGGTTGCAACATCGGCTGTGAATTCCGATGCTTCTGTGGCCATTGTTGAACGATAAAAGCAACGGATCAAGCTTGAAGGGGGACAGCCATGGACTGCGAGACGAGCAACAAGGCAGTTATTCACGCAGAGGCGCCTCAGACCAACGACAATGGCAAACACACCCCTCCTCCATTCCCTCAACCGCAACGGCTTCGTCAAGATTCCCAGGGTGGTAACCGGACCCCAGCTGGACCGGCTTCGCGAAGCAGCCCAATCAGCCGCCAAGCTTGGGCGGGATGGTAAATGGCGCGATGTCAGAACCCTTCCCAAGCAATTTCCGCCCTGGAATGTGGGCGAGAACCCGGCCCAGGAGGGAATCTGGGGTATCCAGGGTGTCATGCACCCCAACATGCCCCTGCACGATGAGTTCATCAGGCTGTACTTCTCGGAAGACCTGATCCTCAAGCCTACCAAGCAGCTACTGCAGTGCTCAGGTGAAGATCTTGTCATGGAGCTCTTCAATCTGCTCATCCGCCCCGATCGAGACTTTGAGCTGCGCTGGCACCGTGACGACATCCCCGCCACGGCTGACCCCGAGCAAGAAATGGAGAGGCTTGGCAAACCCGCATTCCACGCCCAGTGGAACCTGGCCCTCTATGAAGACACCAGCCTTGTTGTCATTCCTGGCAGCCACAAGCGAGCCCGTACCGAGACTGAGCGCAACGCCGATCCGTACGAAGCTGTTCTTCCCAATCAGCTCGTCGTGCGGATGGAACCCGGTGACATAGTGTTCTACAATAACAACATCCTGCACCGTGGCGTGTACGACTCGAGTAAGGAGCGCATGACCCTCCACGGTAGCTGCGGCCATGTTGATGGCGCCAAAGCGCGCGCGCGTAATGTGCTACAGCATGGCGTGCGCGAATGGATCTCCCAGATGGACTTTGGGAAGGCTCTGGAGGGTGTTGAGAAGACACAGGCCGAGCTTATGCGTCAGAACTTGCTCGCGATGGGACGGGAGGCTGGTGAGGTTGGCTACTCGCTTGATGGATAGCCAGAACATATTTTAATGCTAGCACTATGATAATACAGATTGAACCGGTTACAGTTGCACTGCGTATTCTGTTGCTAATTTGACTGGGTTTGCATCTGCAAAGAATCTAGGTGCTGACACTGATCGTGTTACTGTCTAGGCGCAACTGAAATAGGCTGGACACTTTGTTTTGCAATATGAGACATAGAATTGTAGATTGTGAAGAATGATAGAGTGTGAACTAATCTGTCGTGATCCGGTTGTCATTCATTTTGTGAGGGCCTTGCACAGAGCGCTACCCTGTTGATGTTTAACCCTTGACCACGAACTTTACCTTGTGTCCAGCCACTTCTGCTTTACAAACTAAGGAGCATCTGGGTCAGGGTTATTGAACCACTTTCTGTCAGTAATGCCTTCTGCCGTCATACTTTTCCCGGCCTGCGGTTCGAGTTCAAGAACCACGACCTCATTTAGTTGTCCAGGTGGAAGCATATAGCAGCCAGGCAGGTAAAGGCTCTGCTGCGGACCCACAGTCCAGTACTTTCCGAGGTTTATTCCATTCACCCATACCACGCCCTTGATAACATTCGTCAGGGCAAGGTAGGTGTCGCGGTTGATATCAGGTCCCGTCGCAGACGGGGTATTGAAATGGCCCTTGTAGAACACGGGTGGGCTATTCGCGCGCACGGCGTACGGTCCGCTTGCGGAAGATGCTGCCGAAACGTTGTCGAGTGGGAGGGAGTACATGGACCAGCCCTGCACTGCGGTGCCGCCGATGGTCACATCCCCCTTGATGCCCTTGACCTGATCGGTGATGTTGGGCCCATACTTAACGCGGCCAAGGTTCTCGACCAGAAGCTGGAGGACGTCGCCCTGGGCAAGATTGACGTTGACTGTTCGATACTTTGAGTAACTGACGTCAATCACACCTGAGCGTGTACCGTTGATGAGAACAATGATTCGATCCCGCGGGCCGTTCACCAGGCCGATTGCGCCACTGACGGGCGACCTTGCCACATGCTCGTACAGAACAAAGCCGTAGGACTGGCCCAGGGCATCCATGCTGATTGGCATCGCGTTCTTGGCGGTGGGTGTCTTGGCCTCGAGGTCGAAGAGGCTTCCCACGGCTTCCAGAGCCAGCGCGGGCACAGTCGACATGCTCCCGACGTCAGGCACGTTGGGGGCTGGCCCGGAGTACTTGGTGAACAGCTCACGATACTTGTAGAAGCTCGGCCTCACACGCCCGCTCTCATCCAGGGGTGCCGCGTTGTCGGAATAGGACGTAGTCGTAGTTGCCAATTGGATCTGCTTTGTCGGGTACAGGTCGGCGCCATTCTGGAATCCCCAGTTCGTCACCCGTTGAACGTGTACAAACTGAACGAGTGGTTGTTCTTGAGGACCCATTCAAGATCATTCAAGTGGTTTTGCAGGGCTGTCGCTGCGTTCGCGTCGCTATCTTGGTGTCCGTTCAAGAGCCAACTCGTACCCCCAGTCATGTAATATTCGCCACACAAGAAGGGCCCAAGACTGCTGGCATGCGCATACTTATTGCGGGCCTCCAACCCTTGTTGGGGCGAGTCATCCGTCTCGGCAAGAATGCCATTGAGGGCACCGCGAGTGACATACCATTCGGTATTGCCATCATTTGTATAGAGAAAGACGTCAAAGTTGGCCTTGAAAATGTCTGCAAGGGCGGCAAGGTACGTCTTGTCAGCGCCACCATACTGCTTGCCGTTGGCGTCCTGGAGGATGAAGCTGCCGTATTCGTTTTCGAGTTGGACCATCAGGATAGGACCGCCGTATGGCACCTGTAGAGAGTGTATCTCGCTTGCTAGACGCTCAATGTAGGCTCGGCTTGCTTTCAAGAAGGGCGCGTTGTTCTGGCGGACAGCCATGTTGGGGATCTGGCTGAGCCAGGAGGGGAAGCCTCCCCATTCATGCTCGGCGCTGATGTAGGGCCCGGGTCGGAGGACGACATTGAGGCCTTGCTGCTGGGCAAGCCGAAAGAATTGGGCCACATTGTTTCGGCCGGTAAAGTCCCATTGGCCTTGCTTGGGCTCGAGTTCGTTCCAGAAGACATAAGAGAAGACAGTGTTCAAGCCCATCGCGCGAGCCATCTGCAAGCGCTGCTCCCAATACTGATAAGGCATACGTTGCGGGTCCATCTGCCCTCCGAGTATCTGGTAAGGTTCACCATTGAGGAGGAATGAGCTGTTGTTGTAGGTGAAGGACGACGCCTGCACGAGTGACAAGCAAGGCAACAAGGCTGTAGTGAGGCTCGTTATGCGCATCTTGCCTTACGTTCTTTCTATATTACAGCAGGCTCCAGTCGATCTGATTTGCTGGTGGTAAAGTCTGCGAGACCGAAGAAAGTTGCGAGTGGTATGGATCAGTTATGATGGCAATGCTTTGAAACTTGGATGCTCATCGAGAAGTTGGTTCACTGTCCAGCTTCCTATACTTCAGCCAAGACGCAAGGCAGCTAAATACAAAAAGAAAACATATGAGGTTATCGCTGCGTGCCTCGAAGAAGAACTGCGCCAGAGCTGCGATGACACTGTAGATCACGGAGCTCAACATGTTCTAATTCCCCATGGAGGCCTAGCGTTAGTTTCCCCGCAGTAGAAATGTAACCTGAACATCTACAGTAACATATCAGCTTTTCATCTCATGGGCGGACGGAAGGGATATCTCACGCTCTGTGATTTGAATGTAACCTCACTATTGACTCAGTGATTTGGTTTCATTCGTCCGTCCTTAGCAATACGAGAATCATGGTAGCGAGCTACCAACGTTGAGGGCTCACGATAGACGACGACCAGGCACTGATTTCCCACACCCAGGACTTTGCCTCTCGAGGGTGGACAGTGATGTGGGACTGTCTTTGATCATTTTCCTCTTTTATTCATTCTCGCGGATTCGCACCATGGGGAGACAACCCCCGCGACGATGACGTTGAGCAAAGTTGGATCGAGAACAATATCATTTGGAAAACAGATGAGAATAGAATTCTGTTCTCTCATGTGTATATTGGCTTGGGCGAGGCCGATCTCAAGGGCTAGAGATCTATCTAGGGTTTTTATGTAGAGAATTTACCACGTACGGACCACGGCTATTATCAATACTGAGGCACCGAGTAATAAGAAGAGTCCAGCTTGCCGATCAGATCGAATTCAATAGCAATTCGCTAAACTTGCTGCTTTAGACAGCCGAAACTTTGCGATCTACGGCTGTGTCAGCATTGATATGAGTTTCTGTCACTGGTTCCACAGTGACCGCTCCAGACTTCACTTCTTCCACGTGAACCGGGTGCTCGACTTCGTAGTTTGTCGGACGGACGGAATAAAGGACGAGAATACACAGCGGAAACGACACGACCATGAGCAGCCACGAAATGAGAGCCTCGCCCAGGTAGGCAGTCTGTCACATGATTGCGTCAATATGCTATTCCTGGTCGTGATCCGTGTTCGTTTGCTTCTCGCTATGAGGATGCTCACCTTGACAGCATCCATACCAAAGGACACAACAGCGCCAGCGGACTGGATGCCCTTGTAGTAGCCAGCCATTCTTGCGAGCTTGAACGAGTCGTTGGTCAAAGAGGACATGGTATAGTATGCAAGGCCTTGGAAGGTTGCATCCACGATGTAGTCTGTGGTTGTCAGCGATTGCTCTACCGGGGACAATACAAGGCCATTAGGACTCACAGCTCCACAGAAGAACGATAGGACCGGCCGCCTGTTTGTCCGTCCAGTCCCAGGGAATCTTGAGGCCAGCAACTTCAACGCTCTCGCGTGTGAATTGTGTCTGGAAGTAAACACCGCCGCCATAGACGGCACAAGTGAGCAGGAACACAACGGCACAGCCAACTAGAGCACGGTTGCGACGACCGAATGGCAAGACGTCGGTGATGGTGCCGATGATTATGGAGCCGATCATAGAGCCCAGGCCAGTGAGGAGAGAGACCAGGGCACGCGTGCGGCCATTGAACAGGGCGGCTGTAATGGCCCCTTGGTAGGCATAGAAGTAGTTGGAAGCGAAGAACATGGGGAACAGCGCAACCATGCGCCAATCTTTGAACATTTGGATAAATTGGTGCAACTCCTCCTTGGGGGTCAGGGAGGCTTCGAGTTCCACGAGGGTGCCATCGCCGCGGACAACGGCCTCGGGGGAGAGGACAAGCCAGCTGGAGACGATTGAAGTGAGCATGATAATCATGAAAGCAATGTAGACGCCGTTGGAGACGGAGGGCAGCGTGCTGTTGAACTGGATACCAAGAGCGATGGCAGCACCAATGAAGGTGCCCATCTGGAAGATGACCCAGAAGGCTGTGAATGATCGGCCCTTGTCTTTCTCCATCGGGTACGACATCATGACGGAGCCTTGAGCCGCCCAGAACAAGGAGGCACTGAAGCCAAGAATGCCACCGGCAAGAATAAGAAACCAGCGGGTCCCGTTGAGTTGGAAGCACCAGAGCGAGCCGAGATACAAGGAGTAGCCGGTGGTGCCGAGAGACATGGTCAGTCGAGGTCCCAAAATGTTCTAAAATCAAGTCTAATATTAGTAAGTTGGCAGTATCACCAGGAACTCGGTTGTGAGAGACAATGATTCGAAAAGAGACGCACATTGATACTGCCAGCGACGAAACCGCCGAGGAAAAAGCAGCCATACAAGACGCTGTTGGCAATGTCGCTCAACTGGACGTCTTGCGTGCCACCAGCGCCCAGACCGCCGATGGCGCTATACATTCCGACGGAGCAGAATGCAACAAAGCCGACGATGATGACTTGAGTCCATGGCGAGTTATCTGGAGGAGAATTGTAAGCCGATTATTCATCGAGAGAAAGTCTATGGTAAGTCGAGGCCTACATCGAAACCTGCCCATTTGGAGCGAAGCAAGGCTTTTCCCGGGCATCGCGTCTGTTCTTTAGAGACAAAGCCGGTACCGTAGAGACCGATAGATGGAGAAGGCTTAATAAATCACGTAAATGGGGGCCAGAAGAACTCGTTTGTTTCTCGTAGCTGGAAACTGAAGACCTTAAAGATTGGTATGTTCCAAGTGGCGCGATGTAGAGGGCGGTGATGTTTTATCAGCCTCCATATCCGACCCAGCCCCTGTAGATGGTTCAGCTTGACCTAGGCAAACGACAAGAAAGAGATGATGCTACGGGCGACTCCTCCGGTCTGGCTCCGGTGGACCTGGTCGCCACTGCGGAGAAGCGGGGAAGACCAATAGCCGCGCGCGGATTAGGTTGATCTGCAGGGTCTGGCCTGGGATCTGCAACCCTCTATGGGCTGGTCGGCAAGAGGGCGACAAGAGCCGAACGCCAAGGTTGCATTGGACGAAGAACTGCTGGTCAATCCAGTCGGAGACACCAATCTGTTATTGGCAAGATCGACTATCTAAGGTCTCGTAAATGCATTGATAACGTAGGCCAGCCTTGATCTGGTTAGGAGTAGGTTGGTTTGCTACGCTCTGGCAACGTTGCTCATATGATGTAGTTGAAACATCCTTGGTGGTGACCGAATGAGTCCGAATGCAGGGGAGGACTTGATGTGGCTGGGATCACAACAATGTTGCGGAAACCTACCACCATTGTGCATCTGTTTATAAGCCACAAATATCTTCATACAACTAGCAGGTAACACTGAGACCAACGCCCTCCCCGCCCTTTCCCCTGCTAAGAAAGGTTGCAATCTCGGTTAACATCTATTCTACGCCATGGCGAACCATTCGGATGTGAGCACGGCAGACCAGACTATCGTCCGTCTGCCCTCACCTCAGAAACTGGAGTTTTCGGCCTCGCCGCCTCGGATTCTTATTATTGGTGCTGGTAATCGCGGCGTAACCTACGCCAGGGCCATTAAGAACACGAGCAATGGCGTTGTCGCCGGTGTGGTCGAGCCCATCACCTTGAAAAGGCAACACATCGGGCGTACCTACATCTGGGGAAAACGAGAGCCTCTCGAGGGCGAAGAGTTCGAAGACTATCGCCAGTACGTCTCCTGGGAGCTTAAGAGAAGAAAGCGCGCCGCCGCTGGGGAGGAGGTACCGGAAGGAGTGGATGCGGCGTTCATATGCGTGCAGGACAGCATGCATCGGGAGGTTGTCGAAGCATTAGCTCCCCTGAATCTCCATATCATGTGTGAGAAGCCGCTTGCTCCCACTCTCGAAGACTGCGTCGGAATTTACAAATCAATATTGCCGAACCGCGATGTGCAGCCCACACGCCTTTTTGCCGTTGGACAAGTCCTCCGCTACACTCCACACAACATGCTCTTACGGGAGCTCTTGCGGGAGGACAAGGTCATTGGAGAGATCATGGCTGTGCATCATGTTGAACCGGTAGGTTGGAATCACTTTGTGCATAGCTTTGTCAGGTATGCCTTTACCATTATCATCGGTCTGGTGAGAGTGAGCTACATGAGTGAATCTCTACTAACAAATTTGGACTAGGGGAAACTGGAGGAAAGAGTCGGTATCATCGCCGTCCTTGCTCGCGAAATGCTGCCACGATATCGACCTTCTCTACTGGCTCATCGCAGCACCGGCGCCTGGGTCCAATATACCAGCACACGTACCGAAAGACATCAGCTCATCCGGGTCCCTCCAATACTTCCGACGTAACCGTAAGCCCGCCGAGGCTGGTGCAGCGACAAACTGCCTTTCCTGTGCATTTGAGCCCAAGTGTCAATTCTCGGCCAAGAGAATCTACACGGCGTCTTACTTGGCGGGCCCGAATCAGGAGGGTTGGAAACGGGTGGTGTGTCCGGAAATCGAAGAATGCGTTACCGCTGGCCGTCCTGAAGCAGCCCAGCAGGCGCTTCTAGAAAGATTGTGCCAGGACTACGGCGACGAGACACCGGTTCACGAAGTTGGTCAGCGCCAGTGGTATGGGCGCTGTGTATATGAGACCGACAACGATGTGTGTGACAACCAGACTGTTACACTTGCCTGGGAGGACGAGCCTGTGGCAGACGGCGAGGCCAGTCTAGAGTCACTTGCGGATCGCAGCAGCAAGACGGCAACGCTGCAAATGGTTGCCTTCAGCAAGAAAATCTGCAGAAGATCGACCAGTATTTACGGAACGCATGGAGAAATCCAGACCGATGGTGCGTGTATCATTGTGCAAGATTTCAGTACAGGCCAGAAGAAATCCCACTACCCCCACGTTGCACAGGACGACAGTCACGAAGATGGCGATGAAGGTTTGACACGAGCATTCCTTCTCGCCATCGACCGGATCAAGAACCACGGTGTTTCGGTTACAGACGCCCAGAGAGAAAACATTGGTTGCTCACTCTCAGACATCATCATGGGCCACGCGCTGGTTTTCGCCGCGGAAAAAGCAAGAAAAAGTAAAACGGTAGTAGACTTCCCTGACTGGTTGAGGAAGGAGATGTTCCAAGGGTTTTAGATTCCGATGTTCGTCACCTCGATAATACAATTGATTCAATATTGCTGCCGAGATATTGCTAGTGATGGAGAACACCGCCACAAAAAATATAGATGCTTCTACTTCACTTGCTTTTTTCCACGGCCTCATCGTAACCCAAGCACTTGAGAGGTGACGCCGTTGCACCCAGCATGCTATCTGTGGTTAAGAAAACGGGAGATGACCTTCTCTTCTGGCCAGCACAGTACAGTCGCCATAATACCCTCTCATCCGGGACCCAAGACCGTGATGGCAACCGGCCAGGTGACGCCGTGACGCCCCGAAGAGGCAACTCCTTGACCTGTATGTTTCAGGTCCTTTACATAGAGGCATGTTCCATAGCAAACACTGTGAGCTGAACATCACCGCCGGCAGGGTTCGGGCTAAGGGGGTCTTGAGGTTAGGCAGAACCCGCCCGTCTGCAATTGGAATATCGCTAATTGGGCAAGGAACCGAGTAGTTTCCACAAACCGCCGAGACGCGCCTCGCTAGTCACCAGATAGGTAACCTCCAAGTTGATCACCGTGTCTTTCATGTTTAGTGATGGTGGACCCTAGTTGCAAACGAGTGACGTTACCGTAGGCCGATGGCAGTTGTAGCTGCCTGTTATCTTAAGCTTGTTTTCGTCCGTATTTAACGAGGCCGCTACTGGCTGCATTCACCTAGGGGAGTTGGCCCTCCTAGCAGGTGGAGCTGAGCTCGGTTGACCTCTATAGATCTTTTGCGTACTACGTAGGGTGCTGGTGTCCAGCTGCTTCTGAAACGGACCATTCCTAATGATTCATCATGCTACCGTTACCAGGCTTATCAGTCTCACTACGGTTACTATCTGATTTTGGTCCTCTCCACAAGTCATTGCAAGCCAACTTTCAGCTCGAAGGCTCTCCAGTATTTTCCCTAGGTAGAATTCTGCATTGTTAACCCCGGCCTGAATGTGGCTTGGCAAACAAGTCGTATTGCCCTGAAAAGATGTTGTGCTCTGTGAAATGTAACATTGTGAATGTTTCCATATACCTTTTCAGTTTGAAAGAAGAGATGTCCAGGATAAATATCCTGAATAAGACTGTGGGGTCTAGCTTACTAGGTTACATCTTGAAGTCACTACATTCTTAGA
Organism: Thyridium curvatum; assembly: GCF_004353045.1. Taxonomy (NCBI): domain Eukaryota; kingdom Fungi; phylum Ascomycota; class Sordariomycetes; order Thyridiales; family Thyridiaceae; genus Thyridium; species Thyridium curvatum. The sequence goes on from NW_022156790.1 coordinate 288,079, forward strand.
GCCAGTGGCAATACTCAATGCGTTCTTGTTAGGCTTTGAATATTTCTTTGGGGATTTAATCTTGGCTGGACTTTTGGTATTCTAGAACCGCTGAATAGCTTTACAAGCAAGCCGCTTCCGAACATCCACAAGAGGAAGATAAGCGATTAGATGATGGATGGGAAATTGTAGGATTTTGTACTCACTATTTACTGAAGTTCCTATGTGTAACACTGCAAATACAACCTGATGGCGACCGGTGTGATGGCTCGAGGTGATTTCGCGTCATAAAAAACTCATGCGGCAGGTTTGATTGAATCACGCCAAACTTTCTGAAATGTGCTGAACATCCTGACGAATAGCTCGCTTCAGCGCATTACTCGAGTGGTCTATGCCCGAGAGCAAGCAAGCTACATTCCACCCGTCTATGATAACTTGCGCCCAATGCCTGTCTTGATGAGTCGGAAGTACAGGCCTACTGGGTTTAAGAAGATTCAATACCAAGAGATAGTGGTCTAAATATGGGAATAGAAGTAAAATGAAAGCAGTCATTGCCAAGCTATTTTTCTTCGATGGGTGCTACTCGTCACGAGCCGGGTATTGTGTGCTGTCTAACCAACGTGGGAGACAATCTAGGCACGAACATGTCCCAAAGGGTTAAATCTGGTGCTGTATAGTATGCTATCGCCTATGAAGCAAAGCTTTTATATACCAGAAGAGGCGGGAAACCTATTCATGGAATTAACTTGATGACAAGAGCAAGAGTCAAGAGGATTGTCTCGCATTGACTAACAGCGATTCATAATCAAATTTCCACAAAGGGCACCAAGGAAGACTAGATATGCTAGGTCAGTCTCAGGGGTCTGCCACAGTGGACTGTAGTAAGCCGTGCTTGTCTCAATGGAGGAGAGCTGTCGGCTGAGACTGTGAAACCACAGCAATAGGACTGACTTCTTACCGCTTCTTGGGCGGACGAGAATGCTACCCTGCCGCCCCAACAGTTGTTGTCAAGGAGATTGTGATGTTTGTGGCTTTTTATCGGCATGCGTCTCAAGAACCTATTTCCTCTTTGGAGTAGTGTGGAGTGGTGGTATGCAAGGAAATAAGCTCACGGCAGGAGATCTCTGTGGGGATTGGCCGCTCTGCATGGGCGTGCATTCCAAGTAAATAAGGCTGGAGGCCAGACCGCTTTTAGACCGGAAGCCCTGCTGCTAGCGTCATAAGGGTCTGTCCCGCTTCCAAATTGGTAACAGTGAAGATTGCACGCTGTCGGTTCATTCGACTTGATGTCAAGTCTGTTTTGTGGTCCTGTGATTGATGTCTGAAGGAAGTACGGAATGCTCGGCAACCCTAACAAGACAAGTTCAAGCCACACTCGTCAATAAGGCATGGTGAATCACTGCAATTGGACAATTCGCTTCCGGCTGTCATCCTGCGAGCAGTGGTTGATGCCGAGGTGCCCTTGTCCTACGGCTGGCGAGTAGGTAGGCGGATGTAAACAAACAAAGACGTACACAAGTGTATATAAATCTGAAGGATGACGGCGACGATGGCCTCGGGTGGCGAACCCAGGAGGAACAGGAACCCCACGCCGGCATAAACCGCCAGTCATTCTTTAGTCAAACTTCATCATGACGCTCCTTAGTTCACATTCGTTTATCACCACGTTCGTTTCAGCCCTATTGTTGGGCCAGTCACTCGCCTTTCCGGCATGGAACACCACGGTAATACTACCGCAACCGCAGCCTACGGTGGTTATCAAGACCATCTGCAATGATGGCAAGCTCGCTGCCGCAAACCCTCGGGCTGCCTTCTTCCGCAAGCTCGTACACGAGTCCGACTACAGCAACTATACCAAGGTTCCCTCCCCCCAGGGCACCAACATGAAGGTCGGCATCGTCGGTGCCGGTGCCGCCGGTCTTTACGCTGCCATGCTGCTCGACTCTCTCAACATCGACTATGATATCCATGAGGCCTCTGACCGCATCGGCGGAAGAATCTTTACCTATCGCTTTGACCAAGCGGCTTGGGATCAGTCAACTCCCAAGGATCCCGCTTATTACGACTACTACGTAAGTCACATGTCTTATCTCAGCATCCTTCAACAACAAATGCCTGACAGGATTCGCAGGACGTCGGAGCCATGCGCTTCCCCCCTATGCCGTACATGGACCGCGTGATCGGCGACGAACCGTGGGCTCTCATTCCTTACATCAACGCTCGCGTCTCTGAGCGCGACAAGGTCGTCAAGAAGCACTACATCTTCAAGACGAACAACACCTTCCGCCTGTTCAACGGCATCACGTGCCCGCTCCAGGACCCCAACTCGGCCTCCCCCAGCAGGTACAACGTTCCCATCTTCAACACCACCTTCGACTCCATGTCGGCCTCGCAGGTCTGGGCCGCGCAGGTCCAGACGCTGACGGCCGCGCTGTCGGCCGACTTTGACAGCGGGTTCAACCTGCTCATGCAGTACGACTCGATGTCGGTGCGCGAGTTCCTGCTGCGCCAGGGCTTCGCCAACAGCGAGATCGACTGGCTCGAGACCATGAACGACGCGACGGGTCACTACGACATGTACTCCATGTCCCAGGCCGTGCTCGAACAGTGGATCTTTGACAGCGCCGACATCAACAACTGGTCCCTCATCAACGGCGGCATGGACATGCTGACCAAGGGCATGAACCTCGTCGTCAAGAACAAGCCCGTGCTCAACAACCGCGTCAACGCCATCAAGCGCGGCTCCGGCTGCAACCTCAAGGTCGTCGTCAACGGCACCCAGGAGTACGAGTACGCGCACGTCATCTCCACCGTCCCGCTCGGCGCCCTGCAGGTCATCGACACCAAGGAGCTGGGCCTGAGCTACTACCAGAACACGGCCATCCGCACCCTCAACTACGACCCCTCCACCAAGATCGGCTTCAAGTTCAAGACCCGCTGGTGGGAGAACCTCCCGACGGGCCCCTTCAAGGGCGGCCAGTCCTTCACCGACATGCCCATCCGGCGCTGCGTCTACCCGTCCTACGGCCTCGACGTCGAGGGCGCGCCCGGCACCATGATCGCCAGCTACGTCTGGGGCCAGGACGCGAGCCGCCTGGGCTCGTACCTAAACCCGCACAACCCGACGACGCAGTGGCCCGAGCAGCCCGAGAGCGCCGACACGCTCGTCGAGCTGACGCTGCGCGACCTCGCGCAGCTCAACGGCGTGACCTACGAGTTCGTCAAGGAGCAGTTCGTCGGGTGGCACGCCTACGACTGGTACGGCTCGGCCTACTCCAACGGCGCCTTCGCCATCTTCGGCCCCGGCGAGTTCAGCAGCGTCATGCCCTGGCTCATGACCCCGGCCGCCGAGGGCCACATGCACTTCGCCGGCGAGGCGCTGAGCTCCGGCCACGCGTGGATCATCGGCGCCGTCAACAGCGCCTGGAGGACCGTGTACGAGATCCTGTGCACCGAGGGCATGGAGGACAAGAAGAAGCAGTTCATCGAGCAGTGGGGCGTCATTGACGAGGTGGACATGGGCTGGTACGACTGGTCGCCTGAGGGGTGGCCGACGTACAAGTAGAGTGGTCGTCACTTTGACGCTTCTGTATATGCTTTACCTATAGCAATATTGTTACATCAGTATTATCTACCAACATTTGCTTATGACCTAAGCTCTGTCTAAGCTCTGTCTTGTCTCAAGGTAATCTTTTCGCTGTTAAGACAGGGAGGCATGTGGAGAAGGTGCCCGCGTCGCTTGCGGACGAAGGCTGTGTAGAGGCCACCGGCAGCATAGACGGCGACCACGCTGATAATGACTGGCCAGCGGAACTGGTCTGGGCGAGAGAAGATGATGGTCGAGGCATAGGACAGAAGCTCGAAGAGATTCTGGAAAGATGCTTCGACAGTCGAGAACGTGCCCCTGAACTGTGCTTCCACCTCCTAGTTGCAGTGTTAGTCCCTGATACTTCTGTGAGACCTTGAACGCTTCCCAGCAACTTACATCCTGGATGATGTTCTGCGCACAAAGGTCGTAGCCCCATAGCCCGACACGGCTCAAGGCCACCCCAACGGCGAGCCCAGTGGCGGGCGCAAGGCCGTAGGTGCCTAACGTATGGTCGCCAGCGAAGAAGAAGGCAAGAGCTCCCCCAAGCCAGGCTGCTTGCCACGATATGCTCCAAATGCCGCCGCGAATGGTCCCGATCTTCTTCATGAGATATGGTGCGACCCATGTGGCACTGAGCTCGAGGATTGTGCTGACTGTCCGGGCAATTCCCACGTGTAATGACGTGTAGCCGACAGAGATGAGATATGTGATCATCTGGCCCGAGAAAGACAGCACAGTGAAGTAAAGCAGAGCGAGAGCGAAGGAAGGCAGGAAGGCAGGGTGGCGGAAGTAGAAGGGAAGGGATGAAATGGGCAGGATACGGTATGTCCAGGACTTCAAGACAGAGCTGATTCCAGAGGGTGGTCTATCAGTTGTTGCTTGGTCTTGCCGATCCACAAGATCGCCTCTGAGGCTCAGTGCTGGCACTCTTTTGAAGACCTGCTTGCACGTCAGCCTTGAAGTTTCGACGAATGAATTTGGGCGCACGAACCTGTCCAATGCTGACCATCTCTACAAAGACTGACAAGAGATTCATAGCAAGCGTGGTCCATATGGCGATTGACGTGGACGAAATCATGACTGTCGAGATGAAGAGAGGGCCGATCAATTTGCAAAAGAGGTCGATGCGGCGGATGCGGGCATTCAAAACTGCGTGCTGTCAGCGAAGGACTGCGCAACAACTAACGAGGCGGTACATACCCCGACGAGCTGTCTCGTCACCCTCGGTAATCACAACAACCTTCCAACTCCGTCATTAGTACACCTCTCTCGGATACTTGTGTCACGAGAAGACTCACCCAGTCCCTCTCTACGGCCACAAGATTCATCAACGAGCAAAGCTTCTCCACGCAAGCCAGGACCACCGACAGCGCGAATAGCCCATTCATCGCTCGGCTCTGCACCCTCTTCTCCTCCATGGCCCAGAACAGCGCACAGCTTCCAGCTACGGCTAGTCGCTGCCCAATGATCGAGGCGCGGACAACGGCAAGGCGGTGCGCATGGTCAATGAGCGAGCCCACGGACTGCGCAAGGAGGATGGCGGCGGCATTGCGCACGAGGGCGTAGACAGATAGTGGCAGCAGGGTGTGCGGGTAGATGGAGGCGAGGAACAGGACGGCGGCGAACTCGAACAGGCGCGAGTTCCAGGTGGACAGGAAGTGCGAGACGTAGAGGCGGATCTCGACGGCGCGGGGCACGGTGTCGTGGAAGTTGAGGGGGTGCTCGGACTCTGGGTTCAATATCATGGATGGCTCAGCCTCGTAGCGTACTAGATCGCCGTCACTTGTCAGAACCGGGGGCGATGCGCTCCGTGAAACATGATGATGAGTCGGCCCAGGCCGGTGGACATCGAGCTGGTCTTGGCACTCTGTAGCTCCGGTTCCGGGTCCGGAGGTGCCGGATTGAGATTCGCTCGCCATTCTTTCGACCTGCTGGAGGAGGCTGTTTTGCGATTACATTGGCACGGAATATTGCGCCTATCGAGCGTATTGGGAATTATGGGAAATCAAGACAGGTTCTTCAATTGCTGGTTAGAGTGAGGTTCAATCTTTCGCTCATCGAGCCGATTCCGTCGTTCCGCAGTGTTCCCACATAAAAGCGAGCGAGGTCGGCGGGTCCAGATGAAGTACCTCGTATGTACCCGCTCGTTTGATCAACACCCTCATCTTTTCGCCCAATAAGTTCAGCATATTCGTATTCTCAAGCAGAGTGGGATATACTCTGAAGCTCTTGTGAATGATAGCTCATGTATGATGAGAGTTATCAGAGGTTCGTTGGGGCCGCAATTCTCTACGATGGTGCAGCCATTAGAGAGTCCTTTAAAATTGTCATCAGATGTGAACCTTGATGGCCACACCAACAGCAGCATGTAATCGCCAAGTTCGAGTGTTACGACCTGATTTACCAGGTTTATGTGTACATCCAGTGCTAATTACGCGCAGCAAAGTACTACGTTGGTAGAGGTTGACTTGCAAAAATGAAAAGGAAGAGAATAAAAGCAAGTAAAAATAAAATGCCTTTTACTCGAACCGCAATTCCCATACATCACCCAATCGAGAATTATCCTCCGCAAGTCCACCATGCACAATGACTCTATCATTCTCTCCAACTATGCTTGCAACATCAGCATCGAACCACCCGCGAGGCGCAGGAGACTCTCCCGCGAACTCGACCTTGGTCCAAGCCTTCCCGTCAATGTCAAAGGCCCAGACATCAGCGAGCATCTTTCCCGCACCGGCATGTCCGAGAGAGCTGGGATCATGCTCGCCGAACAAGGTGACGAGGTAATTCTTACGCTGAATCTTGACAACCATCAGAGCCGACACGCTGCGCGGTTCCGGCCCTTCGACACCATCCGGCTTGAAGACGATAGTGCTCCAGGCCTGCGATGCTGTGTCGTAGACATCGACGGCACCTCCCTGCTCCGTAGACCCATCGAAGCCATTCATGCGGTACACCTTGTCGTCAGCCCAGGCGATGGATGCACCGCCGCGAGCAGGGGCGGGAGCAGCAGGCAGCTCCGTCCAAACACGAGACTCGAGGTCGAACGACCATAGATCTGCGAGTCTGCCCTTCTCGGGGCAGCCGGCGTGAACATAGATCGTATCAAGCGAGTCGGACGTCAGGCAGTGGTAGCTGCGTCCTGCGGGACACGACGCGCTGCTATCTGCCGGCTTGAGGCACTCCCATGACTGGCTTTGGCGATCAAAGCGCCAGAGAGCACCGCACTCCTCCACAGGGGCCATCGCCACGCCGCCACGCCCGGAGAAGATGTAGAGGCCGTCTCGCGCAACTGCGCTGGGCGAGCCTACCCTCGGCGAGGGCGCGTCGGAAGCCGTAGCGAGTGTTGATGTGGCTTTTGATGCTAACATGCGAAACGGATTAGCAAAGCCCAAAGCTGGGAGATTATGGCATTAATACAGTCGCTACTTTGGAGCTCTACCACATCGACCTGATTGTCGATGGGCTGGCGGGGCTGCAATTCGCCGCCGAAAATGTAGGCCCGTGTGCCAAAGACTGACAGAGCTTGCGAGGACCGTTGCAGACGCGGGGTCGAGGCGATGAGCCTCCAGGTGCCGGTGAGTCGGGCCATTGTTCAGGGTCGCAGTGGTCTGTAACCGCTTTCCTATCAAATGATAATGGCGAGGGAGATGCGCGAGATCTTGTCTGGTTTTCAAATCGACTTGTCCCATGCTAGGAAACTGAACTTGAGCTTCTCTCAATACATGGTTGGTACCTGCCAGGACTCACGAGGGTCTCCACAGTGCCGGCATTCCACAGATCCGGGTCACACCACTTGGACGTACACTCGGAAGCACGGAGTCCGCTGACTAAGACAACCTTCTTCCACTTCAGGCTCTCAACATCAATGTCACAGGGCTTCTTCACTCACTGCAAAAGGTGATCGACTAGAAGAAATTCCCAGATATGAACCATGACTTTGTCCCGTGATTACTTCTTCCATCACTTCCTAATAACCAATGGTACTATGAGCCCCCTGTAATAAGTTGACTCCTCCGTAAGAGCAAAGCCTCTGCCCGTGCAAACTGTTACAAATTAACGTGTATTCCCATCACAGAAGGCGCCACCAGCTGCGACCACGTAGCCCATTGAGTCTCGGCTGGGTTGCCGTCTCCTCATCCTTTGCCGTTTCAACAACAGTGGTAGTTTGGATGGTGAAACCACCTGGATCTGAAGTCCTGTCACCAGGGGCACTAGTGTGCAAGATGCGGAACGTGTTATTGGTCCAGGCAGTGGTGCTATTCATGTAGCAGTTTGTGCAAGAGCGGGTGCTGTTGGACGGCGGCACTGGAGTCACTGGGCATGACGTGACGAACAGCTTCTGGGTGGCGGTTATGGTGTAGTTGACCGTATCGGTAACCCACTCTGTCGCCCAGAGCGTTGGAGCAGGAGCAGAAGGGCACGACAGCTTTGCCTCCCCGCACCCGTCGCTCTGGAGCCTGATGGGAAAGCATTTGGTCTGCCCAAAGTTTGGGGAGACGTAGATGTTGTACTCCGTGTCAGTGGCTGGGCAGGCGAAGAAAGTCGGAGAGCCCTTGTACACTAGCGTCTTGTCATTGCCGATGAAAAAGTTGGTATCTGGCGCTTTCCCCCGATCACATTGGAATTGAGAGGTCGGTGACTCTGAGAATACGATCAGACACTGTTTTTGGGTACTGCGAAGTTTTATACTCACCAGTCACGATACATCCGTGACCTCGCGAGTCCGTGATGCCTCCCTGTTTGTTGATACAGAAAGTGGTCGTGTTACACGTTCCGTTCAAGCGTATCTGTCCGTCTTCCAGCGAACCAGCGGGAAGGCTGAATGAGCCAGCTGAAGATATGATGAAGCTGCAGCAATCGGCGGGCCCGTCTGCCCGGGCACTGCGTACAAGACCGACCACAGCCGGATCAAGGAAACCTAGTATTCGGTGCATAATGTGATAGAGATAGCAAGAGAATGATGTGCGAAGAAGCAACGGGGAAAGGCAGCTGGGTTCATGCTAGACAGACCTGCCTATGCCTTGTATTATCTAGGACAATCACTGAACTCTATAGCTGTTGGCATAGCGAGACGATAGCCAGTCACCGTCGGATCGGAAGTTTCCTGTGATTCTGAGGTGCTGTTCTTTAAGTTTCGTAATAAGTTCAAGATCTCATATCAATGATATGCATGGATTTGCTAGGTCCATCCCTGTGACCAACAGGTGAAGTCGAATCTGAGTGCGCTACTAAAACCTTCACATTATGTCTTCTATGACGCGACATGAGATTGAACAGTTCTCTGAAGTTATTCGAACCTTGTGTGCTGTCTCCATCTAGGGAGGCTATGCTCATTAAGCTTGGAGCTGACATCGGACTAGTAGAACAATACCTCTCAATCATAATGCTAATCTACAAGATCTGGATGGATAATGGATGTCAAGGTGAACCCCGCCGTCAAAGGTGCAATTCCAATTGGATGAACCAGTAACAAGATAAAGTTCGTAACGGCGCAATCACTTATAACTTCATACTTCTGTACTAATGCAGGGTTGGGAGGAGCGAGCTCGAGGTGTGAATCGTACACCCCTTGAGCTATCCGCATGCATGTGATAACGAGAGGTGTCATGATCACTGGATGAGTAGGTAATATGTTGGCGGATTACATATTTTCCTTTGCTCTTAGCAAGCGTGCCGCCAATCTCAACTTCCGCCAAGCAAGGCAGAGCTACCGCTACATCAAGATGGAATCAATCCATTCAGTTCACTGTTCTGGCGAAAAAGGAGCCGCTATCATGGCGAGCAATACCAGTTCGCAGCACGAAGAAATCCTTGAGGCTATTCTCGCAACACTTCATCGCCTTGAACAGCGCATGGAAACCCAAGGCGATCGTCAAGAACTCCAAGAGGAGGTTGATGTGAGCCATTGCAATGAACAAAACCGTCTTTTTCTCCTCACTGGCAAAACTAAGCATAGCAACTTCCTCGGCTCATATCCCGGGATGGCCCTGGCAGAAGCGAATCATCAAGAAGACCGGCGGCGGTCAATGTCATGCTACTCTGATGTTTCGTTGGGACGGCGATCGCAAGCATATTCGGAACTAATCGTTCCTCCTGTGCCCCCAATGAGTCCCCTGAGACTGCAGCGCATGTTTTCAGTCCGAGAGATGCCGACGCAGTCAGATTCAATCCTCGAGTTCAGGGCCATACGCTACGATGACACAGTCACGATCGACACCGACACCACGAGAGACTTCGCGTTCGAGGGCTGGCCTTCATCCAGCACCGCCCCAACTTCAGTCATATCGACGGCGATGGCCACCCGCCAAATATCCGCGAAGACAACTCCAAGCTATCACCAGGTCCGCCGAGCTGGATCATCTATCCGTCGATCACTCTCGAATAGGTGCGATGTTGGGTTGGAGAGATTCAAAGCGCGATCTGGCCCAATGAAGCAGGATGTTGTGCTCGCGAATAAGCAATTGGCGCAATCTTGGAGGATCTCTGTTCACGAGAAGGGCAAACATCTGCAGAAAATATTGTCGCGGGTGGGTCGAGCCATGGTGGAACAGCAATTCAAAAGTCTTGCATTGGCAGCTTGAGCAGAATGAAGCGTCCCAAAACACCACCCACGATGCCTATTAGTCTCAAGAATCCCTTTAGTTACTGGATACACTGTGCAATCTTGTACAAGTAAGATTCGATGTGGGTCAGTTTTGCTCAGGTGATTGTCTCGCATATCTTCACTCGCGGGGACTTGACTATCAGCGAGCCTTGCCTTCATCAAGAAATCTAGATATAATCCTGCGCTACATCTATATCTCCCACGTACGACCATAGGTGGTAGAGAACTCGGGATCCCGTCCGCTCTCCCATAAATAAGCTGCCAACCGCCGGAGTAGTAGTTGGGTCGGTGACGACCAGCGAATGCCTGGTGTTGTACGTTTTATTTTTGCCATTGATCCGTGTCGTATCTGCTTCCGCAATATGTATCCATTCTTTTTGGAGGAGACCCTCCTGTCCATTGATGCTCTGAACCAGTGTACCTTGCATACCAGAGAGCCGGCTAATGCACGGGAACTTTTTTTCTAAACTTTAATCTGAGCATGTCAAATCCGGTCCCTATATGAATCAAATGGTGAAAGAACCTAATCATTCCAACAGAGCGAACTGCATTAGCCGCAAGGACGCAGAACTTGGCGTCATGGAGCGGTGGTAACCCTGTCAGATGATCAACTGTAGAGATGGATTAGGGTTGACGTATTGCATAACGCGTTTATTGCAAGACTAAATGCACTTGATCGACTGAATCATGAATGACATTGTATTAGCGGAACCATAGATGAGAGAACCCTGGTTTTAGACACGGTGCGAGACTTGCCGGGTCAGATTTTAACGGCCTTTAGGGACACGCCCTCAGCCCAGCCCTTAACAACCTTCTTAGATGATCTATAATGCCTTGGACTGGATCTCCGATTAGATTTCTCGGCCCTTGAAGTGGGAGGGAACGAATTCTCTTTTGATATCTGGCTTCACTTGTCGGAACTTCCCTAGATGGCAAGAGGCGTACTGTGGCGAGAGGGCTGCTGGAGCCAGCTCTAGCAGTTAACAGAACTACTGAGTGTTGAGCTTATCAGTCGATCAGCTATATCCCAGGTGCCTTGATACAAAATGAAAAGACCATCTCGTGGCAGGTAACCTCGAAGAGGATGTCTACGTGGTCAATATTGAGCGAGGAATTGAGCCTGCCTCAGGAGGCGAAGCAACATTACAATGTGGCTCAAACTGTATCTTCTGCTGCTTGTGGCAACTTCAATTAGAAGTACTCACGCAGTATTCTCCCGCTCGTCAGATAAATGTCCATCTGGTCAGTACTGGTGTCAAGACCGCTGCGGGTCAGATCAGTTGGGTGAGACATGCTGTCCTACGCCTGACGGAAACCATACCCTTTGCGGCCCTGGTAAGTAAAGTACCCCTTGGCCTGAAGAGTGATGATAAATTGAGATAATATAGGAACTATCTGCTGTCAATATGGGTGCTGTCCATCTGGTACCGTCTGCAATCCTGCCGGCGGCTGTGATGTCCCAGATCAGGGGCATGGTGGGAGCTCCATCAACCCGACATGTCCCACATGTCTCGAGAACTGCCCTTCACCCCCGGTCGTAACCATGACAACTACTCTAACGCAGGTTTATTCTTGGATGGCTTCGATTCACTTGAACGCGTCTACGGTATTGACTATTTGCTCTGGCATCACTTTCGGACTTCCCACAACCCCTGCTGGCGCCATTCCAGGCACATTAATTCCTCCAGGTGTTATTCCGCCATCTTCAATCCTGACATTACCACCTCCACAAGGGATCAGCGTTCCGCCTCTTATCACTACCCTTCCAGTGTCAAACGGCCAGAGCGTTGTCTTCACTCTGCCCAGCCTCACCGCACCAACGACCATCACAACTGCAGGCTCCACGTTCACGATCAGTCCTCCGGGATTCCCCGGAGGTTCCACGGGTCTTGATGCGAGCCAAAGCCAGCCTACTCCCTCCATCACCACGCTGCCCAACGGGGGTGTTCTTACCTTGCCACTTGTCACGGCGCCAACAACGCTGATAACGAGCGGAGCAACTTTCACACTTTTGCCACCAGACCAAGGAACTACCCTGCCCCCTCCTGGCCAAACACCCCCATTCATCACAACACTGCCGAACGGAGATGTTATAACTTTGCCAACAGGCACGGCGCCTACAACTATCACAACTGATGGCGCAGTAATCACACTTCTTCCGCCGCCAGTGGGAGGCATCACGACACAGCCCGGGCAGCCTGGCGCGACAAGTGGACCCGGCCAACCAGCGCCGTCTGTGACAACTCTACCGGATGGAGAAATCTTCACAACCCCCAGCGTCACCGCGCCGACCATAATCACGACTGGTGGCGCGACTATCACGGTCTTACCCACATCTAGTGCCAGCAGGCCTCCACCATCTGTCACGACCCTCCCTGACGGTGCCGTATTCACATGGCCAAGTGTCACAGCGCCCACCGCAATAGCAACAGACGGAACCACATTTACAGCACTGCCACTCCCATCAGGAAACACGCCACAGTCAAGTGTGATAACTCTTTCTGATGGGGGGAATTTCACAATTCCAAGCGTTACCGCACCCACCACGATTACCACCGGCGGCCAAACGATCACGCTGCTCCCAACTCCGTCAGCCTCCCCAGTTATCACGACTCTGCCCAGTGGTCAAGTGACGACGTTGCCTCCAAACTCAGTGCCTACGCCAAGTATTACCGTATTGCCTGATAGTTCAACTTTTACGTTTCCTTGCGTCACTAGTTCAACTTCAATAGTCACGGCTGGCGTGACGATCACGCTGGTCCCGGGCGGCTTTCCATGTGTAGCACCACCTTCACAGCCCACGGAGAGCACTACGCGTCTACCAGACGGCTCAGTATTCACATATCCCTGCGTACCTACCCCGTTGACGACCTTGACTGGAGGTGCATCGTTTACCATTTTCCCAGGCTGGCCATGCGTGGGTGTGCCGATCACCACATCGTCGACAACCACGCCGACGACCACGCCGCCTGGTACCGTCCTCATAACCTACGCTACTTGGCCATCGTTGAGTTCGATTGTTCCCGTGACCACAACGATTGAGTCCGAATCTGAGGAGACAGGCGGTCACACTGAGTCTTCGTGCAGACTCTGGTTCTTCTTTGTCAGTGCAGGCCTCTTTTGTGACGCCCAGAATTCTGCTAACAGCATGTAGACCTGCATCTCCTGGGGCAATATTCACATCGGCGGGTGGGAGTGGTTTGTGCTACCCGGAGTCTATCCACCATGCCGCGACCCTGGATCTTGTCCGCCGATCAAGTTGCCTGACGACCTTCAATTGTCTATCAGCCTTGGACCTTGGCCGACGCTCACGTAAGTTCTTCTCACTCCCTCAGCCCTCAGGCTATATATCTTTCTTTAAGCATAATGATAATTTCCAGCAGTATCGGAAATGATCACCGCCTCACGTTTGATCAGAAACCGACCGACTGTACGACTAGGATAGGCACGATAGGGCTTACGACCACTTCGTACGCAGTGACGACAAACCCCACGACTACCCAGACCACGTCTTCAACGGTATTGTCCACAAGTATCACATACGCTGCGTGCGGCGCCACTTCCACTGGCGATGCCACGACCAAAGCCTCCACGGCGGGATGCACAGTAGCGCCTACCGGAGTCGCTCGAAGGGCTGCATCCTCTGCTGGTGCAAGTCCTCTCGAGGCGCGCGGGCTGGGGCCGAACGACTTCGACTTCACGTGCGAACGGCAATCGACCAAGAAAGCGGTCATCTATATCGCTCAAAACAGCCGTGCGGACACACAGGTCATCAAGGATATGCTAGAACGCCGGAGGCACCAGAACGGGCGCGGCTACTTCGAGGTCCGGTCCTCGCAGATGCAGATGACGTTCTTTTACTACGCGTAGGATATGGATGCAGCCGCGACCCAGGTCTTCAAAGACCAGCCGCAGGTAAGCCCCCACGTTCCCTTTACCCACCTTCCCCCTTGCCCCCATAATTTCATGGATGTTTGCTGAGTGCTGGCCGGACAGGTTGCGTCAGTGGTTCTGTATGACAATGGGTCTCGTTCATCCAACAAGATAAGATCTCTCAAAGACGACAACCTCGCCCGCGCGGAGCTTTCTACTCGAAATGTCAGGGGCAGGGCTGTGGTGAAGACGGATAGCATCATCGCCTGGGAACGATCACAGGTTTCCTGTCCTCCAGGCGACAATGAGGACTGGGGTTTGTATCCAGGCCCCTACCAAGAGAACATATTTGGTGGACCAGGGCACGAGTACTATGCCTACTGGGACGACACCGGCGGAAGAGGATCGATGATCTACTTTCTCGATGACGACATCCGGGCAACACACAGCGTATGTCCACAGTCTTTGATCTCTTCTGACAGCGACAGAGTGTATTTGTGCTAAATCTCTCCTTTAGCAATTTTCGAACAATCCGAGGAGGCAGCCAGACATCATAGCAGAGGGTCATCATCCCAACTTTGATGGCAGCGGTAACGCTGCGCACGGAACGGCCCAAGTCGGCGCTGCCATCGGAAAGGACGTGGGATTCGCGCCGAATGCCGGCTGGAAGTTTGTTGCACTCGGGGACCAAGGTCAGTATCAGCACTTCTCCGGCTGCTTTCCCCTGATTTCGACTCTGGTTGTGAAACATATCTCTTTCCTGCTTGTGTCTGACTCTAGCGGTGCTACAGGGGACCAATTTATTGATGTCCTTGCACGCATTCGAGACGACTTGTCTACAAACCCCGGGGAAGGTGTTGTTTCGATTACCATCGGATACGATATCCATACCTATGATGATCCGAATACCGATGAGGCTAAAGGTGAGAAAACAGCCAGGTTTCCGACTATGCTACAACTATCCACTAAGACAAGAAACAGACTATCGAGCTTGGCTGCTAGCTATGGGTGAGTAAACATTCCCTTACATAAGTCATTGGGAACATTCTAAGCCATCAACTCTCGCAGAGGATTTACTTCGCTCCCTGATGGATGACAAAAAGCTGGTCATTGTCGTTGCCGCAGGAAAGGGCAGAACCCAAAACCCGCAGCTTGCCGATAGAATCGACCACTGGCCGGCCAAGTTCAAGGTAGATGGGACCTTGAAGGAAATAATTCTCGTTGGGGCTTCTGACAAGAATGGCCGTCGCCTACTTGACTCGCCCGCAAACGTGGCGATTGACACCTTCGCCCCCGGCGGGTCCAGGTAAGTTAGAATGCATGGTTATGAGTTTCATTGGCTCCTGACATTGTTCTAGTCAAGTTCCAGGAAACGTTAGCGATGCAGACATGATGCCATACAGCGGCACGTCCCTCGGTGAGCCACATGTGCTGTCCGATAAATGCCTCTGCATACTGACTCGGCTTGAACATGCTTCAGCTGCTCCTCGTGTAGCAGCACTGGCAGCGTACTTTAAAGTCTTGCCAACCAGATGGGCTGCGAATCCGACACTCGCACAGAATCCCCTGTTTGAGCCAAGCAACGTGAAAAGACTCATCACGCGTCTACATAGACAGTTTGTCGACATGACCCAGGATGGCGCAACAACAGCCACGTATCAAGGTGAAATTCCCGAGCTCGTGAATGTTGTGTGGAACGGTCAAGACCAAGAGACGGATTGTCTGTTGGATCCAGGAGGAAGGCCCGGACAGCGACATAAGCGACAAGGCCAGAACAGCGGCGGGTCCTGTCCCCTCCTGCCCGCACAACTCACGGATCTCCCTCTTGAAGGGACTCTCGTTAACCTCCCGCCATTTGCTCCGGACCCGACAAAAGCAACTACGGCACCGCCCCTCCCTAATCTGCCAACATTGTCGAGTAGATCTCTGGACTGCTCATCCACTACCACAACGGTGGAATGCAACGGCCCTCCAGACCAGCAGGCGTGTGTCACAAAGCCGGTCTGCTACACCCCGCCGCCTCCCACGACGACGACGACTCCTGAGCCAGCGCCTACAAGTGCTCCGTGGGCACCACCGGTTCCCACAAAAGGGTTCTGGCTTGGGACAGTGTATTACGCCGGAGTCGACCACATCATCGCCGTGCCTGATGACGCCTCGAGCTGCAAGTACTTCCAGACCAAGGACAACCCCATTGGATTCCAAGTCATTCAGCAGGGGTCTCAGGATCAGCCTGCGGCAGACCTGTCGCCGCGCGGCGGCTTTTCCCTCACGAGCCTCATCATCCCGACCCCTCCAACCAAGAAGCAGCCTTACCACAGTCTGTGTGGCAACGACCGCCTTAAGCTTTGGTTTAGAGCAGCTTTCGCAGACCCTGACGTCTATGGTAGGCTGATAGAACTATCCCCGGATATCGCAGCATGGCTTGGCTAACACTTTTGATTTGCAGAGTTCGTCGCCCAGCCGGTCTGGCCGCCTCCACCGCTGGGCCCGCTGGGATACTGTACGCAAGTGAAGGATCCTAGCACATGCAACGCGGCAACCAAGGGAAGTTTGCCGGTCAAGCTTTTGTGGCACTGCGAGAGGACGGACGATCCTGGATGGTGTAGTACGGCACCACCTCCTAACTGAAGAGACATAATGACTTGAGCAGGAGGGTAAGCTCAATTGCAAGATGGATATCCCAACGATATCATTAATACAAGCCATGCATTACTCTAGCAGAGCCGTGATCAAGACTTGTCCGCAGCAGGAGGCGCCCAGATCTTGCTGTCTCCCATCCACTCCCAGATGACTTCGTTGGCTTGTGCCGAGTTGCTGGTGGCAAACCCCTTGCCCGGCGACAGGTCCGGTCCGGGGTCGTTGAAGGCGCCAACATGCCGCGTGTTCCCAGCCCCGACCTCCAGAATAGTTCCGCCTTTGTGCTCCTCGCTTTCCGCGCAGCTCAGCATCGCCTCTGCAACTTCTTGAGGCGTAACCCAGGCGTCCTCCTCCTTCAGGTAGATCATCTTCTCCGGGTGTTCCGTCCACAACGGCGTGCGCACGACTCCCGGTGCAACAGCATTGACACGCACACCGGCCGACTCGAGAGAAGCCAAGCATCTGACGAAGCCGGAGATGGCAAACTTGGACGCGCCGTACAGGGGTGCTCTAAAGACCGGAAGCTGCGCAGCAATGGAAGAGACGTGGACAACCCGCTTTGGGTTCTCCGGGGACGCTTTTAGCAATGCCTGTGACGTTGACGCGGGCGGGTGCAGCCAGTAAGATAGCGCCAGTTGCGTCGTCCGGATGGGATGGGTGAGGTTGATGTCGAGCAGTGCATAGTGGCTCGCGTCGAGCTCGTCTTTGCTCTCAGCCGACCCGGGCGGATGCCAGAAGTTAGACCAGTTGGGTTCGTAGACGCCAGCGCCGGGGCAGACGAGGTCGAAGCTGCCGAACTCGCGTACCGTGACCTCAAACATGTTGCGCAGTGCGGACCACGACGTCACGTCTGTCTGCACGAACACAGCTCGCGGGGCTTTGTCCTTGGACCTATACTGTGAGACCAGCTGCTCTGCTTCGGGACGGAGGGTGAGGTCTGCAAAGACGACATTGCAGCCCTTGGTGAGGAGAAGCTCGGCAAAGCACAAGTTTATGCCTGAAATGACACATGCACGCGTTAGCTGAAAGTCAGGAATACCCTATTCTTGAGACTTCGCTGTGGGAAACGCACCAGAGCCCGCTCCGGTGATAATGGCAGTCTTTCCAGAAACGGTGAAGTTGGCCATGTTGTGTCAGAGTGGTCCGGGAGCCAGCATGAAATGTCATTTACATGATGATCAGGTGCTAAAGGCAACTCAAGAATAATTATATGCACCTGCTATGACGGACAACCCCGCATCTGTCCTCCCTCCCGCTGTCTAGTCCGTCAGGTGCGGATGGAGTTTTAGTGTACAAGCTGAAAGTCCATTGTGGGCTGGTTAGGTGGCACGACATCAAATGGCCATCGATCGTACTGCTGTTTGAAAGAGCGTGAACATGATGACTCCCTGTAACTCAGCGATATCGGAAACCGGGTGACTTCTTCATCAGCAAGATTGCTAGATATGGTGAAAATCGCCCGCGCTTGCTCAGCTCTTCACTGGCGGGTTGCCTTTTACAGAAAGCCGAACACTCTACGAGATGCGGGGACAAGCGGACTCGGCAGTTTAGACGCGGTGTCCAAGCTGCCCCCGCAATATTATTGGGCCAAGGAAGAGTGTGAAGCAGTCTTCGGGGTTCCCTGAAAGGCACTGCGTATGTCGCTGCACCTCTTTAACCAACTCCCAAAGCTGTGGAGACGCCGGGCGAGGGTGAGCAATGGCACATCGTGGCTGGCCCCGGAGGCTGAGACGGCACGGCTATTGATAGCATCGGTTAGAAACACGGAGCTCTTGAAACAAATCTAAGAGACACATCCTGAGCGTCGAGTTTATTCCGTTGTGATGGCTTTAAGAGATTAGGAGACCAGAGTGCGGCAAGGGAATGTGTCGATATACTGAGGTGTAAGACTGCGATTTGGCTGTCCGATATAATAGTTTCCAAACTCATCCAACATTGTTCATGTTCTCGTTCTATTCAAAGTTCTGGCGCGAGTAGTTCCGTCAAAGGCTTGTCGCGTTCTACAACAAGACCGTCGTCTGACACTGACAGAATAGGTCGTGTTGAGAGTGCTCTACTCTGTTCTGAGATACGGCTGGTACCCTCGCAGAACCGGCCAGTCAGGTATTAGGACTTCGAGAACAGGCAGAGTATCATCGCTTGAACTGCGGAGGGTGCTCAGTAATATATCCTCAGAAGCTGTTCGTGCCGGATACTGTTGTGTAACGCGTGGTGGATTGATCCGGTCACCCAGACAGCTCGCCATCTTCCTCCCTCCTCGTGCGGCTACGAGCTCTGACACGTGACGAATTATATCAATGGTTGATAATCTGGCGTTCTGACTTCACCCAAGTATTACCTCAGTCAACACGCTCTCGTATGGCGACTTGTTCTCTGTTTGTGGCAACACCACGCAGCATACAGACAGCGCAGAATTTTGATACACGGCCAGACCACTTCAATGGCAGTTGAGTCTGGACCTGCCAGTACCTGCATCGTCGTTTATGAGGCTCTCGGTAAACATATGGCCATCTTACCGATCTCAACCTTATCAACTTGGTCTCTTTCTCCAGACCGGGTGGAGAAGGCATGAGGGGCGCTGCAGGCTAAGACCAAGCTCGGCTCATGTCCGCCCGGTAGAGCGGAGCAAGCCCGCGAGACGATGCGGGGTTTGACTAAGTCGAAGCACTTAGCATGCTTAGCATCTGGCTTGGTGCTGGAGATCCGGGTCGAAACTCCGCGTCAAATATTCCGGTTCGCAGGTCGGGGAAAACACCCCCGAGGCCGTCAATGCGATGCTCCACACAGGCGATCCAGATAAACTCCCGACGTCATTCTTGGATACCAATGCCCTCCTCTCGCATGGGAATTTGCTTTTCTGGATTCTTGCTACGGTCCCATAATCCTACGCAACGTCGTCTCTGAACCGCCCATTCTTCGCCCGGGATTCATCTTGAACAGTAGCCACAATGCCGACACACGTGGAGGGCATCGCCTCGGCCGACATCCACAAGAAGATCCAACTGCTCATCCGCGAGCTGGTGACCCCGAGACCGACGGCAGATGAGTGGCTGGTAGTGCTGGCCGATGGCAGCAAGATCGACCCCAAGGGCTGGAACGACTGGGAGTGGACGCACGGCGTGGGCCTCTACGGCATCTGGAAGTACTACGAGCTCACGGGCGAGGCCGAGTGGCTGAAGATCATCGAGGACTGGTTCCGCGCGCGCTTCGAGGAGGGCCACAAGGGCAAGAACATCAACACCATGGCCGTCTTCCTGACGCTCGCCTACGTCTACGAGCAGACGCGCAACCCGGTCTACAAGCCCTGGCTCGAGAGCTGGGCCGAGTGGACGATGCACGACCTGCCGCGCACAAAGTACGGCGGCCTGCAGCACATGACGTACCTCTCGGACAACGACCAGGAGCTGTGGGACGACACGCTCGTCATGACCGTCCTGCCCCTCACCAAGATCGGCCTCGTCCTGAACCGGCCCGAGTACGTCGCCGAGGCCAAGAGGCAGTTCCTGCTCCACATCCAGTACCTGTTCGACACCAAGACGGGCCTCTTCTTCCACGGCTGGTGCTTCAACGGCAACCACAACTTTGCCAAAGCGCTCTGGGGCCGTGGCAACAGCTGGGTGACGCTGGCGATCCCCGAGTTCCTCGAGCTGCTCCAGCTGGACCGTGATGACCCCCTCCAGGCGCACCTCATCCATACGCTCAGCGCGCAGTGCGAGGCCCTTGTCGGGATGCAGCAGCCCGACGGCCTGTGGCGGACCCTGCTCGACATCCCCGAGAGCGAAGGCTCGTACCCCGAGTCCAGCGCGACGGCGGGCTTTGCCTACGGCATTCTCAAGGCTCAGCGGCTGCGGTATCTTGAGTCCGGGAAGATGTACTCCGAGGTCGGCGTCAAGGCGGTTAAGGGCGTTCTAGCGAATATTAGCCCCGAGGGCGAGCTGCTCAACACCTCTTATGGCACGGCGATGGGCCACGATTTGCAGCACTACAAGGACATCCCGATAACGGCTATGCCTTATGGTCAGGCGATGGCTATGATGGCGTTGGTGGAGTTCTTGCGAGCTTATATTTGAAGGCGGGTCACTGGTATTGCAACAGCAATGGATGGCGAAAAGGATTGCTCTAGACCGCAAAAGTGAAGCATCTTCATATATATATTTAGCAACTAGAATTAAATTCCAAGGTGTTTGTTCCTAGGCTGGTCCGAGATCTATAATATTGACTTGTGACAGTAATATAAGGCTCACTTCGTGGCCTTCTTAGCTTCCTGTTTCTCGAAACGCAGATACCTCTCCTCTCTCCACTTAGGCCCCAACTTCCTTACAACCAGTACGGCAGGGCTCGCTGCCGCCACAACCAAGCCCAGAAATACATAGGTCCAACCATACCCCCAAGCCTCAATGATATACTGCACAACGGCTGTGCCTATCGCGCTGAACGAAGCCCGAGTCAGGTTGAATGCCGAAGACACTCGCCCAGCGTTCATCGGGTACAGGTCGACGAGGATAGTCGTCAGAACAGAGACAGGACCCGCAAGGCCCATGCCGGCCAGGAACAAGATCACCAGAGGAGCCGCCAGATTGACGCCCAAATCGACCACCCACCCCCAGCACACGGTGGTAATCACGGCCAGGAGAGTCCACGGCCAGATGAGATCCAGCCTGGCCCGCTCGATGGGGAATTGCCGCAGCTCCTCCCCGCGTTTCCTGTCGGGCGTCACGCCGATACTCCTGGCCACCCTGGCGTAGTTCCAGTTCATCAGCTTCCCGGAGATGGCGGCGCCGGTGACGGACCCCACCGCGAAGGGGATGTAGCACAGCCCGACCTGGAGGTCGTTGAAGCTGTACCTCCGCCGGATGACGTCTTGCAGCGGTATCAACATCGCGTAGTTGGCCATGACGAAGAGGGCCATGAAGAGCATGAGCAGGCCCACATCCTTCTCGAAGCAGATGCGGACGGCAGCCAAGATATTGGGAACGGGGATGCGCAGGGGGGACTTTTCCGGCGCTGGCGCTGTTGTACCTGGCTCTGCCTGCTCGAGGTCCCGTTTCTTACGCCGCTGGGCGAGAACGGAGTGAAGGGAGGCATTCAGCTTTGGTGGGGGGATACTCCCATTGCCTACGATTTTGCGCGCCGTCTAGTTATACATTATGCATCTCGTCAGTGAATGAGAGTCGGCCGCCCAATAGACAAGAGTACAACACACCTCCGGAACGAACGGGACATAGCAGACCAGAAACACCCCGGCGGCAATGGTTAGGAACCAGAACGTAGACCTCCAGCCCAGGTACTGGGTCAGGATTCCGCCCAGGACAGGCGCCACGGCCGGCGCGAACATGGTGCTCGACTGCACGGCCGTGATGTAGCCGCCCCTCTCCGCGCTCGTGGCCAGGTCCGCCACGACGGCGCTCCCGATGGCGGCCGTCGCGCTGGACCCGGAGCTCTGCAGGGCGCGGAGCACCATGAGCGCCGCGTAGCTGTGCTGCAGCGCGAGGCCGACGTTGGCGCCGATGTAGATGGCAAAGGTGAGCACGAAGACCGGCCGGCGGCCGACCTGGTCGCTGAGGTCGCCGAAGAAGAGCGGCGCGACGGCCTGTAGGATCTGGTAGACGGTGACGGTGAGGTTGAGCTCGCCGAGGGAGCGGTGGTAGGCCTCGGCGATGGGCGTGATGGCCGGGAGGTAGACAAAGGACGAGAAGGGGGAGAAGAAGGTGCTGAAGACGGTCATCACGACGACGAAGACTTTGGTCCGTGAGGAGAAGACGGAGTACAGTGGCCGCTCATCAGCCTGCGCGCTATCATCGCCACTGGCCGTCTTCTCTCCCTGGTGGTGTTGTAAGGCCTGGTTCTCGATGTTCTCGGCCGGTTGCGAAGGCTGCAAAGCCTCTGATTGCGTAGTTTTTTCTGCCATGACAAAACAAGGCTTGCGATTTTAACAGATTGATCCAATTCATCCTGCCGACTGCATATTGCGTGACAAGAAGGACATTTATATCAGTGCTCAAGCAGTTGACTGCTCTCGACTTCGTCATATGCCCCACAGAAACTCCAACACTGGTTGGTCGCCGAGATTGGAACCGGTGCCGATTCGGCGCTGTGATGCCTGATTTCGGCAAGAGAGCGTTCCGTTTTCTGGGCGATGTGGACTCCATCCGACTACGTGGCGGCCGCCTTCATTCCGAAAGCCCTTGTCCAACATTGAAAGTCAGAGAGATTAGATAACCAGATCAGACAGATCCATTCTCAGGTTGTTCACGGTAATATGTAGAGGTACCTGGGATGTAGCCGCTGGACAACACCATACAGCATGGTGTGCCACATTTTATCAAACTCGTCATCCTCTCTAGGTCGACGAGAATTCGCATCATATCTTTGAGTCTCTTGTCTTTCAGACGACGCCTCAATCAGAGCCGCCTCCAACCACACCGCCGAGCATCTCACCTCCTCGCAACACTCTCAAGAACCTCCCGCACAACCTCAAAGTCCTTCTCGACATCCACCCTCCAACTACTCACCGCAATCCGACAAGCCTTCTTCCCAGCCCAGCTCGTGCCGCTGACATACATCTTCCTCGTGCCATTCACCCTCCCCACCAGCTCCTCATTCAGCCTCTCGTCCCTCGCCCGGAACAGCACAATGATATGCACCGCCTCCAGCCCAAACTCGGCGGCAGTAGCGTCGCCGTCCGGGAGCAGCTCGTAAGCCTCCGAGTCCCGAATGTACCCCGCCACTCGGCGCGCGAAGCGCACCATGCGCGCAAACATGTCGGCGATGCCGTTGCGGCCTTCGGACAGCAGGACGGCGTAGGCGGGTAGGGCGCGGAAGCGCCGCGAGTTCTCGATGCCCATATTGAGCGGGCTCGGGATGGCCGAGGCGCCGCCCGAGGCCAGGTAGGCAGCGTTGGGGTTCTGAAAGACAGCGTGTTGCATAGACTTGTGCCTGCAGAGGAAGATGCCGTTATCGTAGGGCTGCACGAAGAGCCGACAGTTTAGAACAGGTCTGGATCAAGACAAAGGGATGAGAGGTCTCGGACATACCACATTGAGCAGCTTGTGCCCGTCGGCTGTGATGCTATCCGCCAGATGCATGCCATCTGCAAACTGGCGCACCCGGGCAAACTCTTCCGTGTCGGGCAGAACTCGTGCAAAGACCCCAAAGGCTAAGTTCTCGTCATTAGCTTACCCGCCCCTTACCATCAATTTCCAAGCGCGTAGACTCACCGCCGTCGACGTGGATCCACGCGCCATACCGATCAGCCAGCTTCCTCACCCTGCTCATCTCCTCCATGCTAACAGTGGCAAACCGGCCAGTATTTACCTCCCCCGCGCTGATCGCAATGATACTCACGACTCCCTCGTCCTTCAGCGCCGCCTCCACGGCACTCAGGTCCAGCCGCCACGGTTCCGCTTCGCTGACCGGCAACTGCCGCACCGACGCCCGCCCGATGCCCAGTACCGCCGCCGCCTTGAACAACGAGCTATGCGCCATGCTCGTCAAGACGCGCACCTCGCGCACCCCCGCTAGCCCGCACGCGCCTAGCAGTCCTAGCTCTGCGACCGACGCACCGGCCTTCTTGGCAGCGATGACGAATTCACGCCCGCACGCAAGGCCCAGTACGTTGCTCGCCGTCGCGCCCGTCGTGAAGGTCCGGCCGTTCCAGACGGCTGGGTCAAGTCCGACGAGGCTGGCCAGCATGCCGGTGGCAGCATCCTCGACAGCCGTGCAGACAGTCTGGTCGGGCAGGTGAACCTGGACGTTCTGGTCGAGAGCCGAGACGATGTTGTCGGCGGCCTCGGCGACGGGCAGGGTAGAGCCCGTGACGAAGCCGAGGTACCGCCCGGAAAGGTTCTGGCCGTTGAGGGCTGGGACGATGGCCTCATGGAGATGGTCCAGGGTTTTCTCGGCCCCGCGGGGCAAAAGGTAGCCTAGGTGGTCGGGGCGGGGAAGGGATGATTCCGCTGCGGAGAGGAGGGCGGCCGAGGGCAGAGTGTCATCCCTCCGGGAGGAGAGAGATGCCCTGAGGCGGGCGTATGACGAGGCGAGAAGGTCCGCGTCGGTCATTGTGAGTTAAATACCGACGGGGGTGACGCTTGGATGCTGCGAGGGACCCGCTTGCTGTATAACGCCCCAGGAAGGTGTTGAACACAGGAGACGAATTGTTTCACAGCAAGCTGTCGCTGGACAAACAGGTTCTCCTGTATGGTCGGACATGGCGGTGACTCAGTTTGGATCGCGATAGCGCCGATTTGACAACTGCGGTTTGCGGCCGTGGCGCGCCAACAGACCACTAAAACCCGCCGCTAAAGGACTGGGACCTGTGGATCTTGAAGAACAAGCTTTGGCCCGTGTGGCTTGCCCGGCAAAGGGCAGAGAGTAATGAAGATGAGGTTGCCCGCTCTGACAATGTGTCAGTGATTGAGATTCGTCGGCTGAGTTTGGGTGACCTATCACAGACTCATTGTGTCTTGCTCAGAATTCAGTGCCGCAAACTTCTCTCTGCCCTCGCGTCAAGAGATTTAGAGTACCTAAGCACGAGCCCCTTTTGATCGGCGCTAGTTTGTGCCGTGGAGAAGTTCCTGATGAACACTGGGTCCGTATCGGGAACGAAACTCGGCAACTTTGACTACCCCGAGGAGATTGAGGGCTGGAAAGCCTCAGAACCCAAGTCATCTCGCACCAGACTTGCATGTGAATTTGTTTCGAGATGCTGCAGGGCAATCACCTGGGGGTTTCATGCAACGGGGACAAGTCCGAGTCCGGTTCCCTGGGCCGGAGACAACGGCTGGCTGATGAAAGAACCAGGGCTACTTAATCACAGTCCCAGACGATGACATGGCAGGATGCCAATGCTCAATGGTCTCCAAGCGAGGAAACCTATCGGCAGCACTGTACTTGAGCACTGTACTTGTAGTCGCAGGAGACGGGCGCACCGAAAAAGGCAAGGCGTTGGGCTTTGCTGCACGGAACAACTAAACCTCGGACGCGCCAATGCACCACAGCTGCAACCGACAGCAAGTCGGCGTGATATTGGTTCCGCGTTTGAGGGATTGACAATCCGAGGAACCATAGTTGCTGCAGGGTGACCGTTGCATGTCTGGGACCTTCCCGTTCCTCCACCCTCGTTGGCACCTACAAGTGCAATACACTCGCTCGGTGCCCAAATGATGCTCAGTGGGTGGAGATCGTGTACATGCGTTGTGTTCTGCCGCAGTCAGGCATGAGCCGAGCCAGCGAGTTGGGATTGCTGTGCTGGTGTTCTGTTGGCCGATGATCTCCCGGAGGCTCTAGCCCTAGCCGGAAACAAGCAGCCGGCCCTGGCACGTCTTCATGGGTGGGTAGGATAGACTGGGGCCAGTCCCAATCGTTAATCTCCCGAGTGCTTGCCAACGTTACTCCCGCCAGGGGATCTGTCAGGGTGTCGGCAGGTACCTTTCTGGGGGGGTACGGGCTGGCCGATGCATACAAGTACGCAGCAAAGTGTAGCGTAGCATGCAGGGAGAGGGAGTGCGTCTGCTGCTCCCGTGCCCGTTCGTTTCCTGGTTTTGGGAATGTCTGGAAGCGCGGAATAGATGGCTGGCTGGCTGGCTGTATGCACATGCACATACTGTACAGTACCGTGCACACTGCTCCTCCTCCACCTAAGTCGGCCAACGGATCGCGACGGAGCGTTTTGTGTGCTGCGCAAAGGATTATGAAACCGGGCATGTGAGATCATGATGGAGGACGATTCGATCCGGGCCGACTAGCTGTAGCTGTGGCTTTGGTTTATTATCCATCCTGAGAAAGGGTCCGTACACTGGCGAGAAGTGAGGAAGAAGAAATCCCTACGACGCTGATTGCTTGAAATACCAAGTGGTGCAGCTCCTTCCTTTCTAACCTCCAGCCCTGGGCTACTTCCAATTTTGTAGATGACTGAGGGGGGACTGAGGGGCTGCCTGTCCAAAGTAAGAAAGAGCATGCACTAGGAGCTCTTTCTCCTGGCAGCTGCTTTTGGAAGGCAGCATTCAGCTCAATGCACGGAGTACTGATGTGTCGGTGTCTTCTTCTTTTTTATCCTTCCGCAGCCGCAGCCGTCCTTACGATTATGATATCAACGTGCATCCATGCATGTGCCGTCACAACTCACAACAGCAGCACGTTCGGCAGACCAGAAACCACCCTTGCTTTTTCACTACGACCACCACCCTTGAAGCCCGCAGGCATTGATTGACCAGGCCGGCGTCTTTTCTCCTGACTCTGACTGACACTGGGCTCTGCCCGTTGGCCAAAAGGGCCACTACTGCACCCGAACCTCCACATCGCCCGCCCGCCAGACGCCTCGACAACGCCGCCGCCTGCACTGGCATTGCTTTTGCTGCTTGGCTGCCCTCCTTCTCACAGTTTCCCCTCCTCTAGCTCTGTCATCCATCCTGTCACATTCCCGGCTCCTTATTGCTGCGTCTTCAGTCCAAAGTCTCACAGGCAGCTGGCCGGCAAGGGTGTTGAATCTGAGCGGTCATATTACCATACACACACCCTCCAGTCCGGACGCACAGCAGCACACACAGCAGAAAAGGACAGGGCATGAAGGGGTGGCATGCATGGCAGGAGGGAGATGATATTGTTGATGAGATGACAAATTGAGCACTGCGCATAGAATTTGCATCAAAGCCAGCGCCCGAAGTGGTACCTGGCCACGACGATCCCCCCCCCTCGGTCCAGTCGCCGTGGAATCTCGTCACTCGATTGGTTTCCAGCTGGGCGAAACCGCCAAAAACCAACACCCCCTCCTGCACGAGCACACACCCAGATTGTCGGGTTTCTCGCCCGGCCTGCTGGGTCTTGACACCCCCCCCTTCCCACACCTTGCATGCCCACCCACGCATCTCAACTCTCCAGGGCCATTCCATTCCCCGTTTTCCCATCTCGGACCCTGTTCACCAAGCCTTTTCTTTGTGATTTTTGACTTTTTGATTTTATTTTGCCCGCACGGGTCGATCCAGAGTGCTGGGACGTGCATGGTTAGCGTACAAGCCGCTCTCACGCAGCATTGCCAGACAGCTTTCTCTACGGAGTAGCTATCAGTCTAATTCCCACGGACGGCCCATCATCGCCTCTCCCGGCGCTGGTCTAGTCCAAGCCAACCCACACTTCCTCTCCGCCGCATTGAAACAAAGAGACCGAGCTCGAGGGCGCCGCTTTCTTAATAAAAGACGAAGCTATCGTCCGCTTCCCACTTCTCCTCACTCGTATCTTTGTTCTGGCCGTCTGCCCACCCCCCCCCCCACCATTCCCAAGCTCACCAGCTTTCCCTTCTTGTTATTAGAATCTTGTATTACCTCCCGTCCCCCGTCTGATTCCACAGTCTGACAACGGATCCTCGTCCCTTTTGGCATCGTCCTCTACACCTTCAAAAAATTCCAGGTTGTACTGATGCTACTACGGAGAGATTATTCAAGACGGAAAGCAAGGGAACAAAGCGAGGCAGCTGCCGGGGTTAATTTCCATCACAACCGAGAAGCATCTTCGCATACGCACACTATCTCCCCGCCGCCGCCATCATGAGTCAAAATTCTCCCTCATTCGATGACTCTGGGTCGAGTTTTGAGAACTACGAGTTTACATTCGAGTCTTATCTGAACGACAGCTCTCGGATCGAAGCCGATGTGAGCGAGACCTTGCCCAAGCCTTTACCCCTCTTCCCGTGAAAGAAACACGGCTGCTTACACCAGACTCTTCCCCGCGCAAGCCCAATCCCGTCCAGCCGGACCTGGCACTGTAGGTTTGCAACCAATTATTTCTTCAATCTAATACCTTTCTACACATACCTGATATTCTTCTTCCCAACGCCGCAGAGATACCGAATCCTTGACAGAAAGCATCTACAGGTTCCACAAAGAAAACGGCCGAACGTACCATTCTTATCACGCCGGATGTCAGTGTTTTTCCTCTTCCTCCTTGTATTCCCCGGCCTTGACTTGTTATTCATTTGATGGAGCGTTGTTTAAATTAACGCTCGGCCTCTGTTCTCTTCGATCCACAGCCTACCTCTTTCCAAACGATCCCATCGAGTCAGAGCGGCTAGATTTGCAGTATGAGGTCTTGCAGATCGTGCTCGATGGCCGGAATTACCTGGCGCCGTTTTCCAAGGAGAGTCCGCCCAAAAAGGTTCTCGATATCGCCACCGGGACGGGCCGCTGGGCCATTGAAATGGGCGACGAGTTCCCGCAGGCCGAGATTACAGGGACTGACCTGTCGCCAATCCAGCCGACTTGCGTGCCGCCTAATGTGACCTTTTATGTAGAAGACAAGTGAGTGCCCGGATCATCGTGCAGAGGCATCGAACACTGCCCCTGGACACGATCACTGACCGATTCTAAATTTGATCAATCACAGCACGGAGGAATGGGACTACACGCCCGACTTTGACTACATTCACACACGCGTCACGTTTGCCTGCTGGAGCGACATGCCGGACGAGATCATCCGGCAGGCCTACGCGCACCTGCGGCCCGGAGGCTGGTTCGAGGCGCAGGAGACGTTTAGCAACATCGAGTACGAGGACAGCGACAACCCGGAGGAGGTGGCCGCCCGCTCCAGCAACGCCTTCGTCAGGTGGGTGGACGAGGTGAAGCAGCTCGGCGGGGCGGTGGCGCGGCCCTTTGACGATGCGTGCAAGCTCAAGGAGTGGCTGGAGGAGGCCGGGTTTGTCGACGTGCAGGAGAGGGTGTACAAGATCCCGCTGAGCGGCTGGCCCCTGGAGGAGCGGACCAAGCGGCTCGGGGAGCTGTGGAGAGCCAACATCGAAGCCGGGCTGGGGGCGTTCAGCTATGCGTTGTTCAACAGGGTGCAGGACCGGTCGCTGGAAGAGATTGAGGTGAGTCTCCCGTCCCTGACAACAAGGGAGGACAGACACCGGTGATGAAGAGGATCGATCACGGGCCTCGCTGACCATTCTCCATTGTTTCAGGTATCGCTCGTCAACGTCCGGAGGGGCCTGGCGGATACGAGGCATCACTGGTACCAAAAGTTCTACGTGGTGTGGGGGAGGAAGCCGGAGTCCGCTGAGACTTCTGAGAGTTGAAGCAAGCGATGAACGGCGACGGAGAGTTGTCAGCAGTGAAGGCACTACTATGGTGAGACAGTGCGCCCGCCGCTGGCTGAGAGCCTGCATGCTCTCCAAGAGGAATCCTCGGTGTCTCTCAGACGCCCTTTTTATGATGTTACGTGTAACGAGACGAATGAGCTTCGAGGCCGCTCTGGTGTACAGTGCCAATTGCTGCCAACAGACCCAATTGAAATCATTTTCAACACAAAGCTCTCTACCTAGGTCGACCGGGCATGTCACGACAGACACAATCATGAAATTACGAGAACCATGCAGTGTTCTACAGAGACATCCCCGCTTATTCCCTTTGAGCACTAGGCTGTTCCCGCCTGCCATCCCCTCTGCTCTCTGATTTCTTCTTTACTTTTTTTTCTTCTTTTCGCCGTCTTCCTGGTACCTACGAAGTACTCCTTTGGCTGACTCGCTCTGCCATGCCCACCCCTCCTCTACAAGTGCGCTTGCTTTTTCTGTTCTTGTTACTCCATTCTTGCAGGGATGAATGGGGCATAAAAGTCGACAGGATCATTCGAAAGAGGGGGGGCTAGGCACGTTCCCCTATTCCAGCCCGCTTCGCTAGATGTTGGCTAGCAATTCTAGAGCCGTCTTCCGCCCGCTTTAGCCTTTTGGGGGACCGCGCCGTCAACGGCTCGTCCGTCTGCAGGCAAGCTACTCGAGTCGAGGTGTAGGTATGAGTGGGTGTGTGAATCTTTTTGTGAGATGCGAGTGGTGAAGGGGGTTGTGAGGACGGACTGCTAGGCAGACGTCCTCTTCTGGCTGCGGATTGGAGGACGCGACTGTATTTTTCTACTCCATTCCTAGGTAGGTAGGCTTCCCTCTGCGCCTGTATTTCCAGTCTTGTTTTCTACCTGGTTTGTGATTTCAAATAGACCCTTGATGCTTTATTCGCAGATGGCTAAACTAGGAAATCTCTAGGTGAATATATAGTGAACTGACCCCTGTTCCCTCCCTGTCCCTCCCTGTTCCCTCCCCTTTTAGCTCGCTTCCCAGTCTTCTTTAGGCCTGTTAAGCCTCCGCCCAACCCACTAATTATTTTTCCAACTGGGTACCCGCTGGTGCGTGCGCCGCTTTTTCTCCATCCAAGCCCATTTGTGATCCCCGCCCCCTGGAACTGGAACTCTCTCGCCCAGCCAGCCAGCTTCGCTCTGTTCCTCCAATCCACGAGGCGAGCACAAGAGCAAGAGAGAGAGAGTAACGAACCAGACATTGCAGCTCCCTGTCTCTTCGTCCCGTTGTCATACCAGACCCGACGCTCTCTCGGTTCGGGCTTGGAGCAACGACACGACGCGAGAACCCACAATCACTCCTCGATCCTTACGATTCTCCGGGGCGGCCTTTTTTTTCCTTTGCTTTTCTGTTTGCTTGGGCTTGTTTTTGGGTACGCGGAACGCAAGGAAAGGAGCTCGACACACCGAGCTGGTACCCGGACTGACGACGACGACAACAACAACAACAAGACGAAGGGAGGACGGAGAAGGCGTCAGCAACAATGTCGGGCGTCCTGAGCAAGCGCAGCCAGGCGCGCAACGAAAAGGTCCTACAGGACCTCGTGCACAGCGTCCCCGGCAACAACAGCTGCGCAGACTGCGGCGCGCACAACCCTTGTAAGTTGTTGACACCAGTCCTCTCTCTGCTCCTCGAGCGGCTCGACAAATCGGTTACTGACGCGCCGTGTGCGGCTGTTTTAGCTTGGGCATCATGGAGTGTGAGCTTCTGCACCCTTTCCCCCCTTTTCTATCCACGTCCGAACTCGGTTGCGACCCGTGATGCAACAGCAAGTCCGGGATGGGGAAAGGATGGTTCGGCCCACGAGGGATGGAACGTTTACTGATCTGCCAATCTGCGAATATAGCTCGGCATCTTCCTCTGCATGCGCTGCGCCGCGGTGCACCGCAAGCTGGGGACGCACATCTCCAAGGTCAAGTCGCTTAGCATGGACAGCTGGTCGAACGAGCAGGTCGAGGTACGAAAACACTATCCATTGGGAACCGCCGAGCCGACCTGCAGGGCTTTGCTAACCTATGGCTTTCTCGCAGAACATGAAAAAGGTCGGCAACATCAAGTCCAACAAGCTCTACAACCCGCAGAACAAACGGCCCCCGGTCCCCATCGACGTTGACGAGGCCGACTCGGCCATGGAGCGCTTCATACGGGCGAAGTACATGAACACGGGCTACGGCCTCGACTCAGCGACCGGCGGCGGCAGCCTCAGCAGCGGCCATGCAGGAGGACAACGGCACAACCACCCCCGCCGCTCCTCCGACTCGGACGACGTGCCCCCTCCCCTGCCGCCCAAGACGGGCAAGTTCAACCTCCGCTCCGCCTCGTCCATCTTCCCCCTCTCCTCCAAGGCCCGCAAGGAGCGCTCCCTGCCGCCCAGCCCCCGGTCCCCGCGCAGCGGCTGCGGCGGCGGCGGCGGCAACAAGCCCTCGCGCGTCTTCGGCGCGAGCGTGCAGTACGACCCCAACAGTGGCGGCGGCAGCAGCCAGGACGACACGGAGGCCAAGCTCGCGCGCCTGCGCGACATGGGCTTCGCGGACGACCAGCGCAACGCCATCGTGCTCAAGGGTCTTAACGGCAGCCTCGAGCGCACGGTCGAGGCGCTCGTGCGCCTGGGCGAAGGTGGCGGCGGGCGGTCCCCCGGCGCCGGCTCCGCGCTGGCCTCGCCGACGGGCAGTCTGCCTCCGCCGTCGGCGGGGCTGCAGCACAGGACGCTCTCGCGCGTCGCGTCGAGCTCGGCGCTCAGCGTGCCGACGACGACGACGGGGACGATGGCGAACACGGCGCAGCAGTACGGCGGCAATGGCGGCGTCAACAGCACGCGGCCGGAGACGCCGGGTTCCGCGTCGACGAACCCCTTTGACATGCTCGACCTGCACCCGCCGGCGCAGCCGCAGAGCTCGCAGTCGACGGGCACGCTGCCGAGCCGGAACCCGTACGGCGGCGGCGGCGTCGGCGGCGGCGGTGGTGGTTACGGCTCCATGGGCACGGGCATGGGCATGGGCATCGCGACGAATAACCCGTTTGGTGGGTTTGGTGGCGGCATGCAGAGCGGGTCGACGCCCGCGAGCGCCGTGGAGGCGGCGTTTACGGACGCGTTTGGCAACATGTCGCTTCAACAGCAGCAGCAGCCCCAACAGCAGCAGCAGCAGGCGCTGTTCCCGCATCATACGGGCGGGGTGACGACGAGCCAGACGTACGGCCACCAACTACAGCAGCAGCAGCAGGCGCCGCCTGTGCCGGCTATGCCGCAGGGGTACGCGGGGATGGGAGCGTTTGGGGGTCTGCAGCCGCAGCCGCAGGTTCCGCAGCAGCAGGGGTACCAGCAGGTCGCGGCGCAGCCGCAGGTGCCGATGCAGACGGGGTATAATCCCTTTTTCACACAGCAGCCGCAGCAACAGCAGCAACAGCCACAACAACAACAGGAGCCGCAGCTGTCGGTCAACACTTCCGCGGCGGCGGGATACGGAGCCGGAGTAGCGTTGCTGGGTTCAGGGGGCGGTAGTGGTGCGTGGGCGAATAACCCGTTCGCGACGGCGGCCAAGTCGCCGACGGCGGCGGGGACGAGGATACAGTCGCCGCTGGGGCAGATCCCGGAGCAGGTGCAGCAGAATTTCTTCAGCGCTGGCGGGGACCACAGTAGTCAGGGTTGGAACCCGGCGCAGCAACAGCCGTTTGGGGGGCAAGGGCAGATGTTTATGGCGCCGCCGCAGCAGCAGCAGCAGCAACAGCACCAGCAGGGCTACGGTGGACAGCAGCAGCCGCTTAGCTCGCCTACGAACCCGTTCTTCACGGCGCCTCCGCAGCCGCAGCAGCCGGTGCACCAGCGGCCGGACAAGGCGTCCATCATGGCGCTCTACAATATCCCTCAGCAGCAGCCGATGCAGGCGCAGCAGCAGCAGCAGCAGCAGCAGACATTCCCGCCACAGCAACCGATACAGCAGCAGACGTTACCAGCACAACAACAACAACAGATGGATGCCTCATCCGCGGCGGCAGCGATCTTCGGCACTCAGCAGCCGGCGCGCAGCGTGTCTAGCCCGCTGCCCGGAATGGGAGTTGGTGGGGCGCAAGCGCCGGTGGTGGCGAACAATAATAACCCGTTCTTGAGCATGGGCGGAGGAGGAGCAGCAGGGGGAGGAGGCGTCATGACGCAGAGCCCGGCGGCGGTCAACACCGCGGACCCCTTCGCCATCTCTGGCCACCGGAGCCGGGACAGCGTGATGGCGGGCGGGCTGGAGTGGAGTAACGGTCGGCACAGCCCTGATGCGTTTGCGAGTCTGAGCGCGAGGCACTGAGCCGTTGGGCCTTGGGAGGTGAGGGGAGTAAGGGATGACTTTGAGAGGGAGAGAGTAGTATGAAGGCTGCCGGGAGCGAGTTCGGCAAGCGTGAGAACACCGCCATGGGTTCTGTACGAGGGGAGTGTGCCGTCTACGATGTCTGGAGAGGGTAGGGAGATGTGTTGCATCCATGGCTTGCATTCTTCTACCTAGGAAAGAAGACAGACATAGCGAGGATTGTGTATATTAGGTACTCTATGCGATGGTGTGGTTGGAGGTACTACAACCTGCCTCATCATGTACAAAACATTGCATCAAGCAAAAGCATGACCGACCAAGCCGGGGCCTGTTTGGCTGGTGGTTGGTGTCTAATGATAATGGCGTGTTTACGGAAGGGCAGCGATTCGTTTCCGCGATGACCAAGTGCACTCGGAGTGATGATGGATCTCTCTGCACCAGACGACGACCGGATCATGTCTGGATGCCCATTAGCGGTCATCCGGATGCAAGACTGCACCCCGCGGCGCAGGCATACCCCGCTCGTGGATTTCCTTGGAAGCTGCACCAGACCTCCTGACCTGAAAATTGTCCGTCCCATTCCTAATCCCAGGGTCCTTTCCCGCCTTGCATCGATCACCACGCGGGCTGTCCTGCCCCGGCGGCCGGCAACGCGGGCAGCTCTTCCAGGGCCGGTGGGGTGGCTCGCAACCTGGCCATTCATTGGGTATAGGTAGTTGCAAGTGGTCCCTGAAGCTGGTTAAACTTCGGAGGACTCTCTACAGCTTGGAGCTTTTGTCTTGGATTCCGCTAGCTCTGGCGCCAACTTGTGTGCCAAAACCAAACTCCGCCTTCCCCCGTCCCCCGCCCGTGCGGTGCGATGCGGTGAGCAGAGAGAGAGACGAGACAGAGATTCCCGGGTAATCATCGGGGGCATTCGAACAACAGAAGGGAGAGAAGCCTCTGCGGGTTTGTATGGATGGGATTGGATCCCCCAAGGCCCCTCCAATCGCGTCGTCGTGCATGGCGCTGGCCGAAGGCCGGAGTTGATCCCGTGTGCTAGGACGCGGCTCATGCGGGAAGCGCACTCGAGTCCTGCTGCATGGCCTTGGTTTGTTGGCTCGGCGGGATATATCAGGCGGATTATGCCGTTGGGGAGAGGTAGGGGTATTTTCTTCTCTCCTATTACTTGAACCTGTGCTGTCCTCGGAGACCTTGGGGCTTTCCTTTTCTCGTCTTCCTCTCGCATACACTTTCGGCCTGCACCTACAAGCTTAGCAGCGGCCTCTCCTCTTCCATCTCTGTGTTTGATATTGTAACAGCCAGTGGACACACAGACACTTCAAAATGGCGGACATCAACGTCGAGGAGGTGCTCAGCAAGCTCACCGTCGCCGAGAAGGTCGACCTGCTAGCCGGTAAGGTCCCAACCCCAACCCCGACCCTCCAATTGACTGATGCTGACATCCTCGCGCTCAAGGCATCGACTTCTGGCACACCAAGCCCCTTCCCAAACACGGCGTCCCCTCGCTCCGCCTCTCGGACGGGCCCAACGGCGTCCGCGGCACCAAGTTCTTCAACGGCACCAAGGCGGCCTGCTTCCCCTGCGGCACGGGCCTGGGCGCCACCTTCAACGTGGACCTGCTGCGCGAGGCCGGCGCCAAGATGGGCGACGAGGCCAAGCTCAAGGGCGCGCACTGCATCCTGGGCCCCACCATCAACATGCAGCGCTCGCCGCTCGGGGGCCGCGGCTTCGAGTCGCTGAGCGAGGACCCCGTGCTGGCGGGGCTCGGCGCCGCGGCGCTGGTCGAGGGCATCCAGAGC
This sequence comes from Thyridium curvatum, assembly GCF_004353045.1. Taxonomy (NCBI): domain Eukaryota; kingdom Fungi; phylum Ascomycota; class Sordariomycetes; order Thyridiales; family Thyridiaceae; genus Thyridium; species Thyridium curvatum. The sequence goes on from NW_022156790.1 coordinate 323,969, forward strand.
ACGGGCGTGCAGGCGACGCTCAAGCACTTTGTGTGCAACGACCAGGAGCACAAGCGCAACGCCGTGCAGTGCATCCTGACGCGGCGCGCGCTGCGCGAGATCTACGCGCTGCCGTTCCAGATCGCCATCCGCAGGAGCCGGCCGGGCGCCGTCATGACGGCGTACAACGGCGTCAACGGCACGTACTGCAGCGAGAGCCGCGAGCTGCTCGAGGGCATGCTGCGCCAGGAGTGGGGGTGGGACGGCCTGGTCATGAGCGACTGGTACGGCGTGTACAGCACGACCGAGGCGGCGCTCGCGGGGCTCGACCTCGAGATGCCCGGCCCCACGCGGTTCCGGGGCGAGCTGCTCAAGTTCAACGTCTCGACGGACAAGGTGCGGGAGCACGAGCTGGACGAGAGGGCCCGGGCGATGCTCGAGTTCGTCAAGAGGTGTGCCGCGTCCGGGGTCAGGGAGGGCCAGGAGGAGAAGACGGGGGACACGCCCGAGACGGCGGAGCTGCTGCGGAGGGTCGGCGGGGAGTCGCTTGTGCTGCTGAGGAACGAGGGCGGGGTGCTGCCGCTGAAGAAGGAGAAGAAGGTGAGTTGTTGGGAGAAGTCGTGGCTCCTGTTCCGGTAGTATAAGATGGCTGACCACACATACCACCAGACCGTCGTCATCGGCCCCAACGCCAAGATCGCGACCTACCACGGCGGCGGCTCCGCCTCGCTCGCCGCCTACTACGCCGTCACCCCCTACGACGGCATCGCCGCCAAGCTGCCCGCCCCGCCCGCCTACACCGTCGGCTCCTACTCGCACAAGCTGCTGCCGCTGCTCGGCTACGCCCTCACGGCCGACGACGGCAGCCGGGGCATGCGCATGCGCGTCTACAACGAGGCGCCCGGGGACCCGGCGCGCGGGCCGTGCACCGACGAGCTCGTGCTCGACAAGACGGACCTGCTGCTCGTCGACTACTACAACCCCAAGCTCAAGTCGGCGACGTGGTACGCCGAGTTTGAAGGGTCGTTCGTGGCGGACGAGGACTGCGAGTGGGTGCTGGGGCTCATCGTGTGCGGCACGGCCAAGCTCTTCGTCAACGGCGAGCTGGTCATCGACAACGCGACCGAGCAGCGCGCGGGCGACGCCTTCTTCGGGTCGGCGACGGTCGAGGAGACGGGCCGGCTGCGGGTGGCCAAGGGCGAGACGTACACCTTCCGGTGCGAGTTCGGGTCGGCGCCGACGTCCAAGCTCCAGGGGGACGCGGTGCTGTTCGGCGGCGGCGCGCTGCGCATCGGCGGGTGCAAGGTCATCGACCCGGCGGCCGAGATCCGGCGCGCGGCGCAGCTGGCGAGGGAGGCGGACCAGGTCGTCGTCTGCGCCGGCCTCAACGCCGACTGGGAGACCGAGGGCGCGGACCGGGAGGGCATGGACCTCCCCGTGCCCATGGACGAGCTCATCTCCGCCGTGGCCGCGGCCAACCCCGCCGGCACGGTGGTCGTCGTGCAGTCTGGCACGCCCGTGCACATGCCCTGGGCCGGCGAGGTGGCGGGCATCGTGCAGGCGTGGTACGGCGGCAACGAGACGGGCAACGCTATCGCCGACGTGCTCTTCGGCGACGTCAACCCCTCGGGCAGGCTGCCGCTCAGCTTCCCGAGGAGGCTCAGCGACAACCCGGCCTTTCTCAACTTCCGGGCCGAGGGCGGGCGGACGCTGTACGGCGAGGACGTGTATGTCGGGTACAGGTACTACGAGTTTGCGGGGCGGGAGGTGCTGTTCCCGTTCGGGCACGGGCTGAGCTACACTACGTTTGCGTTCTCGGGGCTACGGGTGGAGGAGAAGGACGGGGTGCTCAGGGTCGAGGTGGAGGTCGAGAACACGGGGAGCGTCAAGGGTGCGGAGGTGGTGCAGGTCTACGTCGCTCCGACCAAGAAGGCCAAGGTCAACAGGCCGGTCAAGGAGCTGCGCGGGTTCGCCAAAGTAGAGCTCGGGCCGGGGGAGAAGCGCAAGGTCAGCGTCGAGGCGGAGACCAAGTACGCGGCCGCGTACTGGGACGAGGAGAGGGGCAAGTTCTGCGTCGAGGAGGGCGAGTACGAGGTCGTTGTCGCCGACAGCAGCGAGGTGAAGGAGGGCAAGGCGCTGAGAGGGAGGTTTACGGTCGCGAGCACGTTTTGGTGGACTGGGCTTTAGTGGTCACATTTGCTTGTTTATCACGGGCTGTAGTTGATGTCGATAGAGCACGGGAGGGCTGCTTTTAGATAATGTCATTGATCTCTGATTCAGCTGGTGATAGCTTCACATGCAGCAAATTCATGCGAACCGTCTTATCGATAACAGCGCTGGAAAGTGCCCCCCACAAGCCTCCAATTCCCAGCGCACGGGCCAGCCAAACTGGACCAACCGGAGGCTCCATTCTTCCTTGCCGCGCGGGGTCCACAGTGGCTCAAAAGTATTTCTTAAGCTCTGGCAACCAGAAATCTTTTCTTTCTTGCTTCTCCCCCAAACAAACCTCACGATTCCTCACAACAATCTGCCCGCGACGCCCCCTTCACGACGCGCGCTCATCTCGAGCCGGCTTCGTTCGCCACGGGGGTGCTCGCTGGGCTTCATGGTAATCTGTAAGTTGGCATTCCTGTTCGTCTTTCATCTGTCGCGCGCAACGCGCCGCGTCACACACACACTCTCTCCCTCTTCCTACATGATTCAATATCCCATCTTATTCGCAGTTTCCACGCTAGACGTCACTCGAGCCTTTGAGACGTGCGATGAGCGTTACAATACCTTCCATTGGATGTATGATTTTAGGATTTACGCACACGCTTTTTGTACTGAACGTCATCTTGTGGTGAATCAAGTGCTAACATCCTCGTCAAGACAGGCAAGCATCACGCTGAGGGGCGACATTCCTCCGCCGACGCAGACCTCGGGACGGCTCTGGTAACTCAGGTGCCCTGTCACCCACAGTGAGGAATACTAGGAAGGCTCGGTGGTGGGAAGACCAGACAGTGTAGCAGCGTGCCCGGACCAGACCAGACAATAGACTTACGATACCTTCATCTCGGGCTCACTTGCAGCGCGCTCCACTCCTGGATTCTCAGCAGAGATTGGGGGCTTGTTTTCCTTGTGTGTATGCCTCAGCGATCTCATCTGTTTGACGCGTCTACGCCAACCTGTGCTTGCGTGCTGTCCCTTCTGCCTTCCCATGTAGCCCTGGGGCTGTGGATTTGTATAATGACTTGGATGTTCTACGTCTAGATCACGCTCTATTGTTCTTGTTCCTGTGCACGAATTACTACTGCCATACTATACCGCAGGTACCAGATTGCTTGCTGTTGTGGTGAGACCAAATTGAATTGTGTGCTGTGCACATGTCTCGTGTTGACAATACTATGCCCTCTGATGGCTTCTGGCTGAAGCATCTTGGAGGCCGTCTGTGCATGATTCATTCACATTGGTTCACTGCACTTTCACTCTCCATTCATAGCTTGTTCAGATCTGTCTTGGCCAGAATGACAAGCACCACAAGGAGAGGTTAGTCTTTTGTCATTGTTCCTTGGCTTTTGCGTGCCAGTCATTGGTATTTGGGCCTTAGCTATGCCTTCAGCTCCTTGACGTCGCCCCCTCGCAGCAGAGTATTGCTTCAGATATACAAGCCAAGTTTGTGCGGCTCTCTGTCATCTCAAAGGGCCAGGCAGCAACCTCTCACCTCTACAAGGGTTCCAGCCTTAATTCTCAGAGCTCAATTTACCCATTGCCAGCCGGGCAAAGGCAGAGACCACTTCTTTCTGGTTCGCCTTTCGCAGCAACTCGAAATGCCTTGTCCGTCTTCGCATGCCATATTCCCGGTCGTCGATCTCTTCACTGCGGCCAACAGGGCCAAACGCCATCCTCCTGTCTGGTGCCCATGGTTCTTCTCCGTTGATGAACAAGATCCATCTGCGCCTCATCTCGGCGCCGACTGCTTCCGAGCCCAGGTCGAAAGACAGGTCGTATCCTCCGAACAACAAGACGAGATCTACGGCATGGTGCGACCGGCTCGAGGGCTGCCACGGGTTCGGCTGATCGATGATGTACTGATAGGCGGCCCGCCCGTCCTTTCGCCACCGAGCCCAGATATCCTGCGCTGGCATCGCGAAGCAGCGGTCGTTGATGAAGTCGAGAGCACCATACTTGCACGATGTCGGTCGGGCCGGATATATGCCGTAGGCGCTCTTGATCTCAGCTGGTGCTGTGATCCTGTCGAAGCAATTTGATATCTCGGTGCCGCTGGTCGCCTCGATCCCGTTTCGCCAAATCGCCGCCTATGAATGATGATCAATTATTGACGTGACATCGCAGGACGGAGGAGTCGGGTCCAACACATACATCGAACTCGCAGTCGCCAACCATGAGAGCTTGAGGGGTTTCTCTCTTCTTTTGCCAATTGTCCAGTCCGTCGGCGGCTTGGAGCGACATTGAAGATATGCCCATTTCCTGCATCTGATGGAGGAGGGACTCGGCAGGCGCGTCTTGCAGCGAATGCCCGCCCTTCGCCGCCCGAAGCTTTTCGGATATCTTATTGAGCATGGCATCGCGGGCTTTCATCGACATTGGCGGGGAGAGAAAGAGGGATCCTGACTGGAGGATCACCCGTTTGACGGGAGTTCCCACGACGGCGTGGGCATGAGTGTAGACAGCCCCGGCACTCTCGCCTGCCATGGTGATGTTTTCCTAGGAATCTGTCAATGACTGTCGACTTGCCGCAATTTAGACACTGGGGGTTTTAACTGACAGGGTCACCGCCGAAGCCTGCAATATGCTTTCGAACCCATTCCACTGCGAGGGCCTGGTCCTTGAGCGCCAAGTTCGTCGTATCTCCGTTGCCGAACCCAAATATGTTGAGCCGGTAGTTGAGAGCGACAACGATGATTGGCTTCCCCAATTTCACGGAATCAGCCACCATGCGGTGCGGATCACAGACCCTGCCTGCCATGCTGCCAAAGGTCATCACCTGGGAGCCACCTACCCTCCGAGTAAGCAAGCATAAGACGACGGATGCGAGGAGTCCCCGGGGTTCGTAGTCCACTATCAGCATGTCCACTCACCATGTATCCACACAAAGACGGGCACGCGCTGCCCTTGCGTGAGGCCCGCAGGCGCAGTGACCACCAGGTTGAGACACTCAAACTCATCCTTCGGCTCAAGGGCATCGTCCAGTTCTTCTGGGATCCGGAGCAGTATCGCGGCCGACGTGTAGCTCTGAGGGCACACCGGTCTGGGATGGGCAACCCAGCCAAAGTCAGCTGTTGGCCCTTCTGGACTCTGGTGTAGGGACGATTGGAAGAGATCACCTACCCAAACTTGGTACAGTCGACCTCGGCTGCGGTGTGTTCGTGCAGCTTTGCTTCCCGGAACCTGGCTGGGATGTCGCCGTACTTGATGTCTCTGAACTGGTCTATGCGGACTCCCTGGCGGACAGAGGTGACTCCCTGCAGGGAGGTGTTGAGTGTGGGATGTCTTTTGGTCGTACACTCGCAATCAGCTGGCGCTGATGGCCTCAGGTGAGAGGCAAGCGCGTTCAGTCTGTCAGCAGCCATTGTTCAATCACATACGGGGAAGGCGAGATTGGGGCAATTCGGTCTGTCTCGAGGAGTCTTTACCAGCGTCTTTGCTTCGTGAGCAGGGATGTGGGGTAGATATTGTCGGCTGTTGACACCACCGCCTCGGCTTATGGCCTGGGTGGGGATCGGTCTCGGCCTGGGGCCTGGAGAAGAAGCGGGGCGGAGAACACGGAGCCAGTTCCGTCCCTACCTGTACAATAACGTGAGAGCATAAGCTTGACTCTTGTCTTGGGTAACTAAAGGGAGGTTGTGGGATAATGACAGCAGGTAGATTTCGAAGCATTTTCCAGGAATTCATGATTGGTTCAGATCCTCGAGTGATGGCAGAGGAGGCTTCGTGAAAGAGCTGGTTGCCGGAGCATTGTCCCAATAAGAGAGAAGAGGCTCTCTTAGTGTCAAAGTGCAACGACTGACTCTGTATGTTGAGATCAATGCCTAGAAAGCCGAATTAGTTATCACAAAGCTTCACCATAAAAGAACTGAAGGTTGCTCATGAAGAACGGTGTAGATTCCATATCGTGAGTGCAATGCCATGCTGCCTGATCAGTCACTGCTTGATATTGTGCCAGACAGATTCCCCAGAACATGCTACACCCCGTTCCGCGCTATCAACCATGGGCTAACCTAAAGGACCTGACGTCACGGCATCGGGATTTGATCTTGAGCACAGCTTATTTCAACGACTTATGCCCGCCATCCACATCCAGCGTGAACAAGAAGACCATTCAATACAAATCATTACTCCATACTACGTCTTGCACATATATATATATGTGTGTGTGTGTGTGTAAATAATTCCAGATCCTGGGTCTATCTTATCTGGCCTGCCAGGCTGGGATCAATATAGTTGGCAGAAGTCTATCAGGAGACACCTTTCAGTATATCTTACTGTGGACGTCACGTCACAAGAGTGAACCCACTACCTAAATTGATGGACTGGGCGGATAGTCAAGTGTTTCTGTTGACAGTCTCTCATCTAATCACCCTATACTTATCAGCGTTTTCTCTGTGGCGGGCAGCTGCTTTCCCTCTACGAAACTCCTATAAGGATCGCCCAGTCAACCATCGTCAACTTCCTCAACGAGAGTGCCACAGAATAACAAAAACACCCAATTCAAGGATAGCGAAGCTGAAGGCTTCATCGGGGCCGGCAGCGGAGACATTGAGAGCTGGGAAACACGTCATGGCTTTTGCCACTGAAAGTTGGTCAAACACATCATGAAGGAGCTGTATGGTGACAGCCTTCGAGTCTGACGCGTGCAGGGTAGACAAAATCGTGACCAAAAGGGGATTTGAAGCGGCGTGTAGGAAATATTTTCCCGGCTATTTTCTCCCTATCACCAATGTTGGGGTGGTGATCTGCGTCGAGGCTGGGAGACATGTCTTCCTTCAACACCATAGTCGTCTTACCCTCATTCGATCGTGTCAAACTGTTGCATCATATCCACCTGAGGCACACTGACAGAAAAAGAAATCTCCAGTGCGAGGTGGGTCGTTGTACTTTATAAGACACTTTTCGTCTTATACAAACGGGTCTTGCATGTGGACCACATGCACCCAGTCATGATCGCGGCCACGGACAACTTGGCGCCAGGTGAGATGACCTGCCTGCCCGTGAGAACCTCGAAATCCTCCTTCATGATTGAATGTCTTTGTCATGGCTTCATGTATCGCAAGAAGTGCCATCTGGATCGGCACTCATCGTAGGATTATATCCGATGAAGCTCGGCTCTGAGAGTTCAGCAACAAGGGCCCTGATGTTGTGGCGTGACTGGGGTCTGCAAATGGCTCAAAAATGCGCTCGTGCTATTCCCGATCAGCCGGCTCCCCTGCAAGGCAATCGGAAGACAAGAGGCTGGTGCTCCATCATGGAGCCTGCTCGAGTTCTCCCATTGGGCCTGGTGGAGTCTCTAGCTTGCGCGGATTAGTCAAGCACAATGTGCCTTTTTTCCTTGGAGCCTTCTGCCACGGCTTGCCAACGGTGACTTGACTCCACGCCAAGCAAATATTGCACGGAAGCTTCGGATCACTTTGAGATCGAGATTCACAGATTCATAACATCATATTAAAGATGGCCGGCGGCCGACCGAGCTCGCGGCCCCGGGTCTGCCCTCCAGACTTCCTTTCCAACCCATCAATATCTTGTTGTGGTGAACCGCAACCGGACCGGAATCGAGCTGGTGTCGCGGCGCGTCTCGCTGTGGCCCACCAACTAAACCATAATTCGCCATGACCTTCACGTCAGTATTTGCCGGGCTCCATCTGCCCGACCACCACGCCAACACCACCGCCGCCGACGGCGGCGTGCAAATCGCGGCCGGGCTAGCGCCGGCACTGCCGTCAGGGCCGTCGCCCTCATCGCTGGCACTCCCCGTCTCCGTCTACGCCTGGGCCGCGCAGCAGGTCGTCTACCACGCCGTCGGCCTGCTCTTCGAGGAGTGCGACCGCAAGGGCGCCCTGAAGCGGTTCAAGGTCCGCGACGTGGACCGCAAGCACTACGCCGACCTGCTGCCGCGCGTGCTCTTCAACCAGCTCTTCGTCCTGCTGCCGTCCATGGTCGCCGCCGAGACCCTGCTGGCTCTCTGCTTCGTCGGGCGGCAGCTCCAGTGGTGGCACTACGCGCTGGTGCCGCCGGCCATGGCCGTCGGGCACGACGTGGTGCAGTACCTGGCGCACCGGTACCTGCTCCACCAGCCCAACGTGGCCCTCATGCGCGCGCTGCGGCACTCGGTGCACCACTCGACCGGCGCCACAAAGGCCGTCAGCGCCTGCTACATGTCGGCGCCGGACTTCTTCCTCGAGATCGTCCTGCCGTACCTCGTGCCGCTGGCCCTGGTCGGCGGCGGCGGCGACAACGTCTACTTCCACTCGCTCGTCGCCGGCCTGGGTGCCGTCGGAGGCCTGTACGAGCACTCTGGGTACGACTTCTCGGTCGTTCTACGCTCGTACAGCTGCCATGGCCATGGTGATGGCTCGACGGCCGCTAAATGGCCGCGGCTGGCCAGCATCTTGGGCAGCTTCCTCGATAACCGGTCGCACACCGAGCACCACGTGCGGGCTCATGTCTCCTTCTCGGACGGCTTCGGCAGCCCTGGCATCTGCGACACGGTGATGGGCACGAGGTGGGACCTTGCGGCAGCGAGGCGTCGTGCAGAGGCTGCCGAGAGGGAATGGCAGCGTCAACAGGCAAAGCTTGATCTCGCGGTCAAAGCAACGGGAGTACAGGCCAAGTGAATGGGGTCGGGTCCTGTGAACTTTTACATTGATTTGGATATTCGGTCCTTGAGCAAGCTCGGGCTGGGACTCGAGGAAGTATGGCAGCATCTATAGGAATTGAAACAGCCCATCTGTACTGACTTGGTATGTCTTATGCTTAATGTATAATCTTCAGTTCAACTCCCGCTCATCTATGATCGACTGGCGTCCCACCGCACGTTGAATGAGAACAAAAGCTGAACATGCAAGACGGGCTGTTGTCCCCCGGCACGGGCATTGATCCCACCAGCACCGGACCGTGCCGGATTGGCGTGGTGCTTCCCCGCACACCTTAACTCTAGTTCGTATCTCCGCTAACCTCGGCCGGAGAGGGCGCCAGAGGCATGATGCAATCCAGCTTATTAAACGTCAGAGCGAAGGCTTGCGCTTGGGTTCTTCCAGACCTCTCGCTTTGATAAGCAGTCCTAACCTCATTGCCATTCAGACTGACGACGATAAACATCGCTTCAAGGATTTTGCCATTATGGAGATCGAACTGTTTCCTAATTTCACCCACCAATATGTCGAGATGCCCGCCGGCGGCTCCATCTTTGTTCGGGCCAAAACCGACGCCGATAAGCCACCACTACTCCTGATCCACGGCTACCCGCAGACTCACGTCGAATGGCACCCCATCATACCAGCTCTACTTCCGCATTTCAGCGTTGTACTGATAGACCTCCGCGGCTACGGCCAATCAAGCATCGTCCCAAGCACCAACGGCTCGGGCTACTCCAAGCGGCTGATGGCCGAGGACTGCATCGCCGTCATGGCAAAGCTGGGATACAGCAAGTTCTCTGTCATGGGCCATGACCGCGGTGCGAGGGTCACGTACCGCCTTGCCTTTGACCACCCCGAGGTGCTCACGAAAGCGGTCGTGCTCGACATCATACCGACGGCGGCCATGTTCGAGAGCTTCGGCAACACGGGCTCGGCGCTGAAAGCCTACCACTGGCTCTTCCTGGCGCAGCCCGCCCCGTTCCCGGAGGACATGATCAAGGGCGCGGACGGCGGGAGGCGGTTCGTGGAGCACTCGCTGTCCGCCTGGACCAAGGACAAAAACCTCGACGCGTTCGGCGCGGCCGCCATGGACGCGTACCGCAAGGCGTACTGCGACGACGCGAGGATCCACAGCACGTGCGAGGACTACCGCGCCGGGGCCTTCCTCGACAGGAAGTACGACGAGGAGGAGCTGCGGGCGGGGCGGAAGATCAAGACACCCCTGTTGGCTGTCTGGGGCGCGACGGGGTTCCTCGTCGAAGGAGCGCCGGCTGTCAAGACCGAGGGGCCTCTTGAGACGTGGCAGAAATATGCCGAGAATGTGACCGGGGTGGGCCTCGAGTGTGGTCATTTCATCCCGGAAGAAGATCCGGAAGGGCTGCTGGAAGTTCTCTTGCCTTTCTTGCTTGAGAACTAAGTATCTATCATCTATCAGTTATGCAATAGGTGGGTCAACCATAGAGTTGAACATCTTTTGGACGTCACACCACCAACAATGTATCGTGATCGATTGAGTGGCTTAATCGTCCCTTTTGTGTACTATGGCGATGGCTGTTCTAATAACAGGCCTCTGGCACCATTACGAACAACTAAACCCTGCCAACAGAGAACTACGGATTCCAACTCCTTAGGCATCCACGAGACAAGGCCAATAGCTGTCTCAAACCATGTGCTAGAATATAACCATTCATCCTGCCATATCCCTGAAGAATTCCCAATCTATTCCCCCCATAAACTACCACTCCCCGAGGGCCTCGGCGCCGTTAAAGTTGGGCGTCTTGCAGGCGACGCGGCTGTACGACATTCGGCCGGCCTCCTGCCAGGCGCAGGTGTGCGTGCTGGCCACGTCGTGCCAGGCGTAGCACGTGCCGCGGTTGCCGCCGCCGCAGTCCTCGAGGTCGGCAAACTTGTCGCCCGTCTTGAGCTTGTGCGGCTCGCCGCCGCCGCCGCAGTTGCGCAGCACGGCGCAGCCGTTGTTGAACTTGATCTTGACGTCGCAGTAGGGCGAGCCGGCGCGCAGCTGGCTCCAGAAGGGCGCCTTGCAGATGGCCGCGTCGTAGCTGATGTACGGCTGCGCGACGAGGATCTCGTCTATGTAGGGGTTCACCTCGCCGTTGCCGCCGCCGGCGACGAAGCCGATGTGCGACTCGTACAGGTCGAAGTCGGCGACGGCGTCGAGCGGGAGGAGGGCTGCCACGGTAGCGAGAGCGGTGGTCAGCTTCATGTTGGAATGGTTGAGATTTGAGTTGATCGAGAGAAAGAGAAGAGGCGATGAGGATGGGATGGATGAATACCTGGAGGGAGAGCCGAGGACTGGCGTCGATGCGCTACTTTATATACTTGTTGTGTGCACATCATGTTTGCCATGCACACGATCCTGTCCTACGGTTCAAGCGTCACACCGTACGACTGTTGCCATACCAGGATCGGACAACAGTATTTGTTGTCTGGCCGGATGGATTGATCCTTCTGGACTCTGAGCTAGCCTCTAAAGGATTTCAGATGACTTTGATGGGGGATTTTCGTGTTGAAAACACCCGGCCTCGCCACTCCAAGGTTCAAGTCAGGTCGCGTCCCAGTCTCCAATCACTTCACGGTTGGCTCAAGGGAGTGTCACTAGCGCTAGTAACTTTGAAGCACGATGCAACGTAAAGGCGTGACCTTGGGAAGGTTAAGGTTATTAGGAAGGATTGCCTTCGCCAGCGTGGCTCATCCATAGTCATCTTCCAATATTGACGATCGGCGTTCGAGTGTAGGATTTTAGCCAGGGTTCGAGGTTCGTCTGGCCGCGACTCCGGATCATACAAGGATCAGATGAATCGACACCGTTATGTACCTGAGGCTATGGTCCCCAAGGTCTCCCTCATACTCTGTCGCAGAGCGTCCAAACAAGATGGGCTCGAAAATTACTCGGTATCTTGATAGCAAATACTCTTGGGGTCCAAGACTTCTTTGGTTGACGAAGAGAGTCTCTTGAAGAAAAGAGAGAACCGTCTCTTCAAATGTCAGTAACACTATGTGATAGAGATCTGACGGCGTTTGCCCTCAGTGAGAGATTAAAACACGAGAAGGATAGATAGGATCCTGCAGACTGCAGCCCATTCGCTTGGCAATCAGTCAGTTGAGGGGGTCAATGGCAGTCCCACATGGCTCCTACAACCTCCCCGAGATCGTGATCGTGATCTCGATCTATGCTCGCTTCTAAATATCCCCAAAACTACAATCACCAGCCCCCAGCTTTTGTCCACACAATGACACCATCTCAGCCTGGGAAGGTTGCAGGGAGTCGCTGACTCAAAACGGCAACAGCTCTGGTCTCGGCCAATTACATGATACCCCAGTCTCGACCCCACAAGTAGCCGTGGCAAGCACCAAATGTTGTAGTGCTATGGTACAATAGGCAAGTTGTGGAATCAAATGCTGCCGTGATCCAGAGGGCCGAGGATGGGCAAAGATGGCGTGGCCATCGTCAAATATTGAGGACCTGAAGAGACGCATATCTCAACATGACGAGTCTAAGAGGGCTTGCTCCCAATCCATGACTCTGTGGTCTCAAAGAGCAAGCAGACTCAGAGAGGTACGAATTTTGTTGGACCAAAAGAGAATTTTCCTGTGGCTTACCATTGAGTACCGGATACATTATATTGTCCAGCCCGCCTGACAACTGTATCGATTTGAGACAATGACTTGGCCTTAACAAATTGGATGATGCTACCAATTGTTTGGAAGCCTTTTAGAAGAGTTCAATCCTATGGTTTGGTCGTGAGACCATGCTCATGCGCTGCGGTACACATCTTACTACAAGAGGGTACCATGCTCCGTTCCATGCAAGAACAGACAATGTCAATCCTTCTCCGATCACAGGTAGGACTGGACAAGGACAAAGGAGACCCTAGTCTTGTTAGCACATCGCTTTGAGCTCAGATTGCAATCTGGTTGCCCGAATGCGTGAAGAGGATGCTGGTTGGCAAGTAACATCCGGGCGTGGAGCCCATTCGATGCACTTGGAAGCTATCATCACGGTTTGGCCATTTCATGTCTAAGTATCTCAAGCCCCACAGCGCTTGGCATAGCCTGGAAGGACTTGGTTCGGGTTTTCTTTTAGCACACACGCCCATGCCGTTGTTGCCGCCTCCAAATCCCAATTCAATCGGCTCGGATCCAGATTCTTTGTTCCCCATCCGCCCACGATCGTCGTCTTAAATCACAACACAACGGGCCAGCGTATCACGATGAGTCATCGCCTTCCAGTCAGCGAACGCAGACAAGCAGCCCGGGCTTTTGAAGAAGAACAGTTCCAAAATTGGATCGACAATGGTGGCAACTTGATCGAAAGAGCTCTGAACGACCCAGAATCCCTCCACGTGGGCGAGAGACGAATTGTTCTAGGCGACTTTCCATACAGTGGTGACTCGAATGATTTCATCGCCAAAGTAACTGATGGCCGCTGGAATTCGAAATTGCAGCTGGAGTCTACTGCGGGTGGCGACCCTTGGAAACTGACCATCCCGGCATGCAAGCTGTTCATCTGTGACTGCCGGAAGCCTCTTGACGGCGAGGACCTGGACTCCATGTACGAAGCACAGCTTCGCGCCGAAGGAGACCAGACGGTCGAGGAGCGCGCGCGCGAGAACGTCCGCTACATCTGGCAGAAGAGGGGCCGGCGCAACGCCCGCATCATGCTGGCCGCTCTGCAACGCGAACTCGAAAGTGCTGGGCGGCTGCCTTCAAACAGCATGGATGAGAAGTTCTTATGGGACCAGGTGAAGCCGCTACCGCCATATTGGCTATTCGAAATCCGAGATGGCAACTATTACGGCTTTGCACTGTACCGCACGAAGGAGATAGCGGACAAGTTCGGCCCGGCGACGGAAAGAGTCTGGAAACTGTTCACTGAAATGTTTCGAGGTGATCGCCGGGGCGAGGGGGTCAGAGGATATAAGTGTGGGAACAGCCGAATTTTTGAAGGCCATACGCTTAATAGGAAAGTCCGCGAATACTGGGCCAAGTTTGACGAAGCATACGAGACGGACTGGGCGGCAATGAGAAGGTTAGTACACCAGTGACCCTTTTTGATGTAGCAATTATCGAGATCGGAAGCTTACCACCCTAAACAGGCACTTCCAAGCGTGGCGCGAAGCAGAGAGCGAAGGTAGCATTGTAGCTGACATCCTGCTGAACACTTTTATTGTGTTCTCGTCGGATTGCATCCCCTCAGAGCTTGGCAACAAATTGTACAACGCTCATGAACTGCCACCACTGTATGTCTGGGCTGTTGATCCGGACTGGGAGCCTCCTAGCCCCGACGCGGAAGCCGATGAGGACGGGTATGCCGGCCGTGTCAAGGTCAGCATCAAGGCGGTCTATGGCTGGTTCTATGGCGCAAGATGGGAGGACCAGTATACCATGAAGCAGCTCTGGGAAAAGGCACAAAAGAACCAGGACAATATCTGGACCTGCGAGTCGCTCCGTGTCAAAGAGTGGGATCACGAGCCCTACGTGTTGGTTGATGGTGAAGAGGTTATCCAATGGAAGCCTCCTCATGGCATGCATTGTCTCTGCCTAGCTTGCGCATTAAACGAATTGTAGCTGTCCAGGGCGATGAAACCAAACAGTAGACAGGACGGGGGTCCAAGTAAGAGTGAAGAAAGATATCTCAACTACCCATGCCGGCACACGAAGGGAATCCCATTCCAAGCTAAAAGGTTATAGTTATAGTTCATTGTCGCCAAAGTAGGATACCAGTTTCAGCTTTGCAAGACCAGCCCCGCCGAATGCGATGCACCAATAAAGTCGAGCTCCGTCGAAAGCTGCGATCATGTGATGTGGCAGTTAGGCAGCAGGCAGCATGCACATGTGCCTACGCACCAGATCCTTCAGTGTTGATAACCCCTCAGCAGAAGGCGAAGGCGCTTGCGAGCATTTTGAGTTCTTCACCGGACTTGCCAACCACACTGCCATCAACTAGTCGCCTGGGCGATTAACAACCAATGACAACCTCCCTCGGCTCGTACAAGTATTTCCCCTTAGGAAGTGATGATACCATTCGCGTGGTTGAGATTGCTCCAAGCCCGGACCCAGATGCACCGATTGAATGCACTCTATTGCTCCGAAGACTGTCCGAAGATGAGCCGGAATATGAAGCACTCTCCTACACGTGGGGAGATGCAGCAGATAGAGTGTCAATCACTGTTACAGCGGCTTCTTGTGCGTCAATCATGGTTACGATGAATTGCTTTAATGCGCTGAGGAGCCTCCGTACCCCTGATAAGGCCCGTACGATGTGGGTTGATGCCATATGCATCAACCAGGACGACCTATCTGAACGATCAGCTCAAGTCCGAATGATGTTCGACATCTTTTTCAGAGCTTCCCGTACCATGGTCTATCTTGGCGAAGAAACAACAGAAAGTGAGATCGTCTTCAACGAGCTGATCGAGGCTGCACCGCTTCCCCGAAATTTTAAGGCCTTGTCGGGAGGCCATGTGGTTCACAGGGCACGGCCGAGACCAAACTCAGAGTTGGCGCTGGCGCTCGAAGCTCTTCTAAGGCGACCTTGGTTCCAGAGAGTCTGGGTACTACAAGAAGTGTACGCAAGTGAACGTCCATGGGTGATGTGTGGACCGCGCGCCGCGCCATGGGACACGTTTCAGGATTTCACTCTTGGATATACAGGCACTAAAATCACAAGGGATGAACTGCCATTCAGTGTTTTTGTCTATGGGCCAGCTTACACAAGTCCATGGGACAGGCTATTCAAGCTTCTGGCCAACACCCAGCCGAGCTTAGCCACTGATCCGAGAGACAAGGTGCTGGCCTTGAAAGCCTTTCTTGGCCAAGGCCGAGATCAACTGGATCCTTTCATCGACTACTCAATGCCCGTCGAGGACCTTTACCAGAAGGTCGCAGAGAAACTTCTGCAGTGTCTCGGATCGCGCGTCTTATCTGCTATTCGGCATCCGCACAATCGGACTATGCCATCCTGGGCACCTGATTGGTCTCGGTATTATCCCTTGCGCGGCCTTTTCCCCTTTTACGATAGCTCTGACCTCTGTCCTTCATCCGTGGGGTGGCCACAATGGTAATCGAGTCCATAATCGAGGAGAGACGCCAAACACTTGCACTGACACCACGACTGACCAACGACAGGGACAGTACCCTGCCACCGAGTACGAGCGTTTTCCGCACTCTGGAGCTACAAGGCCGACTGCTTGGACCGATCACGGAACTGGGGGATACTGTTTCACTCGGCAACTACGACGATGCGAAACGGCGATTGTACAATATTATCGAACATCTCGGACCCATACTCGATGACCAAGACAGCAAGGACAGCACTATTTGCACGCCCCGACTCCCATTTCCAGCTGGATTCCTAGCAGGTATGGCACAACACGCTTTGTCAATTTGACTAAAAGTTAACCCAGCGCGATCAGTTGCTCAGTATTGGTCGCCTTTCCGTTGGACTAAGTTCTTGACCCGCTGCTTCGTGAGTAAATTCTCTTCCTTCTGTGGAGGCGCGTTGACACAAGATTAATCGTCTTCTCCAGTTAGTCTTCGATAAAGAGGAGTCATGTATGGACTACGAAAACTGGACAGCGATGTACCAGTCACTGGATCATTGCAGAGTAGTGGTGATTGGAGACGAATTTGTCGGGATTGCCCCCGAGCAAGCAGTCATGTCCGACCTTGTTTACACCATCAAAGGTGGCACTCAAGCATGCATCCTTCGTCCAGCGCCTAATAACATGTTCCGCTTGATTAGCGGCGACTGTTACGTGGAGCATATGGATGGCATGCAGCTGGACAGTATGCTCGACGAAGAGGACAAATATTTCGAAGGCCGTGAATTCGAAAAGCTGATAATATGCTAAAGGATAATATCAACAGTATCTTTACATGAAGAAACCCTCTCTTGCAGGCGCTCACCCTCGTTGGCGTCATCAACTGCCTGGCAAGACTAGGCTATCGTCATGAGTTGCTCGTCTGCGGGAGAGCGGCCGTATTCCGAATTATCTACTGTGTTTGATCTTACATGACAAGTCGGGGTAGTGTTTGCAATAATTAATTATCCGCATCAGATTGATCAAACAAGTGTAAGGCTCAGGCAATATTGACTACTTTCCCTTGATATCTCCATCACCACCAATGTTGTACACACTTCCCTATAGCCCTTTCAAGATTTTCAGCCTTGTAGCACAAGAGCCTTCCATCATCAGCTAGCAAATACCATCGTTTCATAGTCAACGTGGGGCTTGATGTCAGTCACCGTCGCCAGGTCTGGCGCAAGAGACAATTGGAGGTTAGGGTGCCTCTCCGCATGGGAAGGGATCGAAGCTTGCAATGCCGCGATCGGCAGAGGATAGAAATCGCAGTGGTGGATAGCTGCATCACGGCGGACCTGTAGGCGGTCGGGCCGGGGTGCATGGTCCCTGCTTGACACAACGGACAGTTGACCGACACACCCAAGACGCCTGTCACTTCTGCTGGCCGCAAAGGCCAGCGCCGTTGGCTGGAAGCTGCGGGCTGTGTTTTGATACACTGTACAGAATACGCCTGAGGACCTATAGAGCTATCACACCGCATGGGCAGTTTGGCATAGAAACTATGTAACTATAATAATAAGCGGCTGTGGCAGATAGTCGATATAACTGCACAGTGGGTTCCTCTGTAGCAGTACAGCGAGATCCAGGATCACCGTCCGGCTGTTCGAGATTAGCGCAACTGTAGGAAACAGCCCGCAGAACCATGCTAGAACTACTGGCATCCCATTGTCAGTTGAATCGGGAAAAAACCATGCCCACTTGTTCTGCTACTAACCAGAAGCTATGCACCCAAAATGAATTTGAGTACGAAACCTCACCCGGGACCGGTGCTCAGGTTCACTGTTTTGGGTAGTACTTGGTTCTGTGGCTTGTTTTAGTAGGATCATGTGGCGGTACATGGCATGAATGATTATGTCATCGTACAACCAAAATCCCAATGCCCAACCGACGATCGTTGGGCACAAGACTTTGTGTCTACACGAAGACGGGAACAACCAGTCGAGACTACTCTACGATACACTAGGTATCGCACTACCGCAATTTTGTATTCGTTCTAATCGCAAAATATAGCCATGGGCGTCGACGTTGGCTTCGACATGGTTCCTCGTCTATCCAACGGGATCGTCGATAGACACAACTGGGACCGCTTCATCAACTTCATCAAAGAATGTTACAAAGATGACGACCAGGTCGAGATCAAACCGAACTACTTTCTTTTCAAAGTGGGAGAACACCCCATGCTCCCTTTTGAGGGCCACAAGTTCCTCCGTTTCAGCTCAAAGATTACTTGGAATATCGGAAGCTATATCGATCGTGTTACTAGTATTGCAAGAGCCCATTTCGGCTCCCGCGTCCGAGTCTGGGATGAGAGCGCCTACCAATCTGGTCACTATGATTGGCACGAAGTCCACGAGTCACTCAGATCCTATGAGCAGGTTTGTCATACAGTACTGTATAGTCTTCCTTCGTTCTTAGAGATATCTAAATCCTCTCGACAGACAGACGAGGCCGAGATCCACGATAGCACCGATCCTAGGAAAGAACTTGGCCTACCCCTTTTCGAAATCAAGGACATCCCGGGCAAGGGGAAAGGCCTCATCGCCCTATCCAACATACCTCAAGGCACTCGGATCCTTTGTGAGAAGCCGATTCTCACAGCTGGACCCATGCCACCCGATGCGTTGGACCGAGTCCTCGCTGGAAAGCTCAAAGCGCTGTCTAAAGTGGAGCAACGACAGTTCTTATCCCTCCACAACAACCACCCAGGAAAGTATCCGTTCCGTGGTATTTTCAAGACAAACGCTCTGCCGTGCGGGCCTGGGTCGTCTGTGGGCGGAGTCTACCCCATGTCGTGCTTCATAAATCATAGCTGCCTCCCAAATTCGCACAACAACTGGAATGCAGCTGCAGAACACGAAACCACCCACGCGATCCGACCGATCAAAATTGGCGAAGAGGTCACCATATCGTATGATCGAGGTGGCCCATCTACTGTTCGGCAGGACTTTTTAAAGAAAGCGTTCGGTTTCCATTGCAACTGTAGCGGATGCACGCTTCCGCCTTCCGAGCTCCAAGCTAGTGATACCCGCCGTCTATTGATCCAGGACCTTGATAACAGTATTGGCGACTTAGACCGCATGGCAACTAGCCCGGAAAAGAGTCTAGAGGACTGCCGTTTGTTGCTTCAAGCCTTGAAAGATGAATTCAACGGATATGCTGGGGCGTCCATTGCCAGGTTTTATTACGATGCTTTCCAAATCAGTATCGCGCACGGCGACCAGGCTCGGGCAAGTGTATTTGCAGAGAGAGCGTATGAAGCGAGGGTCATCTGCGAGGGTGAAGATAGCCCCTCGACGCAACGTGCACATTCCCTTGCATTAAGGCCACCGGACCATTTTAGCTTTGGATTGTATTCTATGAAGTGGAAGACGACGAGAGAAGATATACCGAAGGCTCTGACTACAGCACAATTCGAGAAGTGGTTGTTTAGAGAGCAAAGCTGAAAGGGCAGAATGCCGTTCTGGGAATGACCTTTTGGGAACGGGCCACTTCTGGCAATGTGTAGCTTGATGGTACTGATAGCCGAAGGAGGAGAGAAGTACAGATATATTGGTAGGGTGTACATTGTCGTTCTTTACAGAACCACGAGCTTCGCGTCACATAGGGACTTATTATGAAAAGACTGTTGGAAATCGAATTCGACCTCAAGCCGAGCCTAAAACTGAATATCAAGTTTACCTGTTGTACTGTGGCAAGGAGAAGAATACCCTAGCACTACATGGCCATGCTAAAAAGCCATCAATGCCACTGATGTGCATTATTCTTCTGTGACTGAGAAAGCATTGCCTCAGCTGCTCGCCAGCACGGGGCCATGAGTCTGTCGCTAGACCAGAAACAGCCAGCTTCATGCAAGCCACTCCGACGCCACCAAATTGATGCCTGATTTCCCCTCTCATGGCAAGCGAAACTGAACTTTTTCCTACCCCTGAAAAAGCACGAACAGGTCTGTGAAGCGTAGACTGTCTCTTTGTGACCTCACGAATAGAAAATAAGGTCGCGAACAATTTCGAAGCTAAATAATCGCCATGTCGTCGTCTGACGATAGCGACAGCGACAGCGACGATAGCTCGCTCAGCTACTCGGATTCCGACTCGTCATCTGACGATGATGAAGAAACCAGCGGAATCACTGGGGAGCAGGAATCTCAGTACAATGACATCGACGGACTGGTCCCCGCTGATTCCGAAATGGGTGAAATTGGAACCTGCGTCTTTCAAGATGGGGCCGACGGTGGCAGTGATAGTAAGTGCTCTTGAAGATGATTCGAAATTCCCGGCAAACATTAATAATGTCCAGGACGGCTCTATGGCGGTGTTGATCTGGGCTCCGATAGCGTACACAGCTACGGTGGAGGTATTCGAGGTGCCAGTGAGAGGCAACGCTCCTAGTTCACGCATACAAGAAAACGCTGATATGCCTTGGGGCTTAGATACACATCCAGTCATGGCCCTTCAAGAACCCGCCGAGAGTCATCACGAGGACGATTTATCAACCTCTCCGCCAGCTATCGGAGCAACATGTGAAGATGGTACAGTGACGACACAAAAGTTGGGTTTGCGATCGACGACAGAGGAAATTGCCGAGCAGAAAATACAGTTTCTTGAACGACGGGTCAAAAGAGACATGTCACTCTACCACCAACCTCTCGTACAAGTACAACACATGAACCTCAACTACGGCACCATCACGCGTCAGAATAACCAGGAGCCGCAAGAAGAGTTGATTTGGTGTTTCGAATGCTGCTGCGCTTGCGTCCCAGCGAGAGTATCCCCATCACCCAGATACACATCCTTGCCCGGTCCTTCATTTATTCGGGTCTTCATACTTCATCCTGGAGGAGGAGATAGCACTCTTTCCGGCAGCCTGGAGGCATTGAACTTAAACGATGCCAAATCACACTACGAAGCGATATCATATCGATGGGGCCCTCCTAAACCGCGAAAGGCAATGCTGCTGTCCGGTAGAATGGTCTACATCAGCCGCAGTCTCCATTCCATGCTTCTTGATCTGAGACATCGCCACAGAGACAGGATACTCTGGGCAGACGCTCTATGCATCAACCAGGCGGACTATTCCGAGCGCAAACAGCAAGTGTCAATGATGCAGCGGATCTACACACGGGCATCGAGGGTGATCATCTATCTCAAAGGGGAAAATGATCATGTGCAGGACTGCTTTTCGGTTGTCCAGGATCTCACATCTGCCTGGTTGACCTTTCAGAAGAGTGAAGTTGCCATTTACAATGGCCATGTGTCCCCCGAAAGCATCTACGATGGTGTCATCAGCAGCTTCAAAATGGGAAGAATAGCAGAGATTTTCAAGAATTGCTACTGGACCCGCCTATGGATGGTCCAGGAAGTGGTTTCAGCTCGCACTGCGGTTGTCCAGTGGAACGGCCAGCTGCTGTCTTGGACTCTACTCGGACTTGCCACCACTCTGATTAGGAACAACGCGAGCTTGTGGAAGATGTTCACTTCGGCAATGTTATCGCGGAGGGCCAAGACTGGATTCATGAATGCGTATCTCATGTACCGGCTACCTTCTGCCGGGTTCCGTACCGACTCCTTATCGTTCTTAGACCTCCTCCGTCTGACGAGGAACTTTGACGTCACAATGCCCCTTGATCGCGTCTATGCCACGCTCGGCATCCCAAGCCAACAGACGGGCCCCGGACGCAAGTTTGTCACTCCCGACTACCGTCTCTTACTTGAAGGGCTATACACGCGCGTCTTCCACTGGGTTACGACTACTCATGAGATACCTCTGGAAATCTTGTCTGCTGTCCGACATACGGACAAGTCCATTCCCAACTTTCCGACGTGGATCCCCCAATGGCATGTTGAGCCCATCCGGAGTATCGGGTCATCTCACAGGAAGGGTATGAAATTTGACGCTTCCGCAGGGTGGTCTGGCAAGCCATTACTGGAAGTCTCTTGGAGGCTCGATGGGCGCAGCCTGACATTGGAGGGCTTTGTTCTCGGAACAATCATAGCATCAAAGCCGGTCCTCCCTCCGATACTGTCAAAAGCGGCTAGGGTACCCGCCAACTACACATCCGATCATCGCCAGGCGCTAGCGACCTGGACAGCCCAGCACTTTCCAGACAACAAATATGTTCGGTCAAGGCTCAGCCTCACACTTACCGCTGGCCAGGACTGGTATGGTGCCATCCTCAGGCAACAGGATGCTTTAAGCAAGCACCAGGCGTCATTTGAAAGCTGGATACAGCAGTATTCTCCGTCGCAAGGAAACCAGATCGCAGCCGGAGATGTAAAGCAATACGATCAGGCTGTGGAGAGTGTATGCCGCGGAAGGAAATTGTTCGCCGCCACGGGATGTCAGATGGGCCTGGGCCCTGAATGCCTGGCATCTGGTGACGTGGTCTGTGTGATTCTAGGAGGCCCGGTCCCATACGTTCTGCGGCCTTGCCGAGGTGGGAGATATCAGTTTGTGGGCGAGTGCTATGTGCCTGGCTACATGGCTGGAGAGGCGGTAGCAGAGTGGACGACACCTAGTTCCACGGCTTTGAACCCGCGCCGGTTTGTACTTCTTTGACGCTCACTTGACGCATGATTATACAGCCTGTGTGGGACATGGAATTATCATTGACATGAAGAACCACTGCGGCTTCGACAGAGCCTGCCCGCTGTTTGACATTGGCTCGTTTTCCCTCTTGCTCAGATCAGCCCCCGTGGGCGTATCGTACGTAATGGTTATAAACACATTGTGACTTTCATCGGCATTGAGACCCTTGAACATGAAGACGTCTCCGACCGGCAGAATGACAGTGCCGCCGAGGGACTGGAGGAGTTCGTCTACTGCGTCGGTAAATAGACGCGCACCGTCTTTGCCCATCTCCTCGCCGATCTTGGTCAACGTGTTCATCTCGCCCTTGAAGGCGCCGCTGAAAACCGAAGCCCAGTTGTGCACATTGTGCTTGCGCCATAGTCCAGGCTTGGCTTTAGGTCCGTCGGTTGGCTCGCCGTCGTGTACTGTCAGGTTGTTGTTGGCGTCGAGATGCTCTGACCTGGATGCATCTTTGAAGATCTCGAACTCGCCGCGGTTTGTAGCGCTTGTTCCAATCACAAGACTGTGCTTGAAGTTGAGCCAGATATTGGCATCGTATGTGTCCTCCCATTTATCGTCGCCTGGCAGCAGCAGTCCGATTTTCCCCCGTGACAGTGTGAACGGGCGAATGACCTCATGAATGTGCAACCGTCGCGATCAGTGTTATCGAGATAGCTCCTGTAGCTGAAGAAATGAGAAACCTGCACATCACATGATATGTGACATAAACATAAGCCACTGGTGCCCAATGCAAAACCCCTCACTCGTTTGTGCGTGAGGCCACCATAAGCAGAACGACCTCTCATACAGTGAGCCAAAGTTGACGTCAAAAGATGGCGCTCCCCTACAGCTATGTTCCCTTGCCGCCTGGATCCTTCCGCCTTCTTCGTCTAACGTCGAAGTCACCGGGCACGACTCCCGATTGCGAACTCGCGACGTTCCCGCTCTCCGAGGCGCCCGAGTACAACGCTCTCAGCTATTGCTGGGAGACTATGACGAGAGACTCGCCGATAAAATGCAATGGGAAGGAAATGGTGATCACATTCGTGCTGGAAGAAGCTCTACGGAGCCTGGCCGTGCTCGACCGCGGGGACGTGGAATGGCTGTGGATCGACCAGGTCTGCATCAACCAGAGCGACGACCAAGAGCGAGGTACGCAGGTCGACATGATGAGAGATATATACAAGATATCCGCGGGGACAATTATTTGGCTTGGGGGCGACATTCCCAACCTTGCAGCTGGCGCACAGCTCATGGATAGACTATCCCAGCTCTACAAGCAAGATCTCAGCCCCAACGGCGGCCGGAAGCGTCGCCGGTATACAATGGACGAGTACCGGTCGATAGGTCTCCCGCGCCCCGCAGATATCTCTTGGGAGGCTCTTAGACGCGTGCTCATCCGTCCATGGTTCGTCCGAAGCTGGGTTATTCAAGAGGCCGCTCTCTCTAGGACCAGCCCTCGAGTAGTTTGTGGAACGCATGAGATATCCTGGGAAGCCACTCGATACTCGGCCAGCTAGCTTGACACTATGTGTAATGGCCTGACCCCGTTGTCTTTTAAGAAAAACATCTTACCGACTCTGAGGTCACTGAAACTGTTCAACGAGCTAATCCACGTGGGATTACCGTGGGATACGGCAACTCTACTCAACAAGGCGATCCGGTTCAAGGCTTCGGACCCGCGCGACCGTATCTACTCTCTCGTTGCCTTGACCGGCGAAGCACAGGAGTCTCACGCACTGCCAGCAGTATTTCGAGCAGATTACGGCAGGCCGGTTCGAGACGTCTTTCGTGATGTGACTCGGCACATAATAGCATCTTCGGGGAAGCTCACTATCCTTACGATGATACGGTATGTTCCCAACTGGGATCAGTTTCCATCTTGGGTCGTCGATTTTGCTGGAGGCGCGCGCTGGGAACGGCTGTCGTACTTTACTTGGGGCAGTGATTCAAAAGGCCTGAATTGCGTCACAGAGCTTAGTGACAAGGCTTCCGGTGATGTCCCGCTTGACATCCATCATCTTGGATCAGGTGATATCCTAACTTTGCAGGGACTTCGGATAGACGCTCTAAACTTAATCTATGGACCAGCGTCAGGCATTCACACCTACGGAATCGATTCCGATCTGCTAGAGGTGTGGAAGATCGCAAATCAGATCCTGGGCGCTCGGTGTACCTCGGTCGAGGAACTGGCTCGGACTGTGATGATAACACTGTCTGCGAACTGGAACCTTGATAACGAGGTACAGATAGCAGACCAGCCCCTAAGCCACTTTTGGGCATACCTGTGGAATGTCTATGACATTTCACTGGCTCAGGCAGATCTGGAAGAGAACCGCAAAAAAAGGGCAGATATTGAGAAGGCATATCTCAATATCCTCCCCGTTCCGCGTCCAGATGTTGCGGACGAGACCAGCCTTTTTCGGCACCATCTGGATGCTGCTGGGGGACGGAGGGTGTTCTTTACTAAAGCCTTGTTGGAGATTGGTCTTGGACCATGTTTCATGGAGGTTGGTGATGTTCTGTGCGTACTGTTTGGAGCAGCGACTCCTATTATACTGCGCCCGGATGGATCAAACTACCGGTTTGTTGGCGAGTGTTATGTCCACTCCCTAATGAAGGGCGAGGCTGTTGATGATTGGCAGAAGGGAACGAGTCCAGCAGAGACATTTACCATTATATAGTAGGGGCAGATGCGGCAGTACCACACTCTACAGTCAATTGTTAAATACTGCTCTCAAGGTTGTATCATTCATCAAATAACTCGTCTACAAAAGGAGGCCCTCCTTCACCTCTTGCAACCCATACCAGCAACACATTAAATGCCCCATCCCAAAGTATCTCAAAGATTTGTGCATACCCCGATACAAATCAGAAACGACACCCATCCAATACCTAAGAACGCCTTCAACACCCGTCATTGCTAGTCCCAAGCTACAAGCCCACCCAATTTCTTTGTGCTCTACGCAGCCACAGCGGCGGCACCCCTGGCGGCGCCAACCTTGCGGCCGGCACCCTGACCGGGCCTCGCCAGCGTATACTTGGCGAACGCGCGGGCCAGCGCCTTCTTGCAGCTGACCTTCTGGCTGCCGACGAAGCTGTCGATGGTGACGGCGATGGCGCGGTCAATGTCCTGGGCGGAGCAGTACTCGGACAGGCGCATCTTGCAGAAGGCCTCCGAGATGCGGATGATGGCTTCCAAGTGACGGACCTGAGGGGGGGACTGTGTCAACAACTGCTCGAAATCATAGATGGAGATATGGTGGATTGTCTTACGGTGATGGGATACGCTCCAGTGGCGAGGGACTCGCGACGCATGTCGGCGAACAGGCGCGCGACCTTATCCTTGTCCATGTTGTAGAGCTTGGGCGTGCAGCGCTCGCGGGCGTACAGGATGTACTTGCGCAGCAGCTCTTGCGGGATCTCTCCCTCCTTGGTCTTGGCCGACGTTGATGACGCCTGAGTTTCTGCGCGCTGCGACTCGGCCTCGACCTCCATCGACTCCTCCGCGTTTTGCGTAGCGGTTGAAGAAGGGTGGCTGCGGCTGTGAGAGCCGACGATGAAGCGGGCTAGTCGTTCATCCTCGGAGGGGTCGACAGTATCCCGGACAACGCAAAGGATATCGAAACGAGACAGGATAGGCTCAGTCAGCTCGACATTGGCAGAGAAGGGAATGGTCGAATTGTAGCGGCCTCCAATGGGGTTGGCGGCGGCGACGATACCGCAACGCGCCTGAAGTGTGGTGACGATACCGGCTTTGGAGATGGAGATGGTCTGCTGCTCCATGGCCTCGTGGATAGATGTTCGGTCCTGGTCGTTCATCTTGTCGAACTCGTCGATCAGGCAGGTGCCTTTATCGGCGAGCACGAGGGCACCGCCTTCAAGTGTCCACTCGCTGGTGAGCGGGTCACGACGGACACTAGCCGTCAGACCGACAGCACTGGCACCCTGGCCGGTGGCAAAGACGGCACGGTGAGCCGTCTTCTCGACGTACTTGAGCACCTGAGACTTGGCGGTACCTGGGTCACCGAGGAGCAGGACGTTGATGTCACCACGGACGTGATGCGCGCCCTTGGTGGTCTTGGCGACACCGCCAAAGAGGGACAGGGCGACGGCAGTCTTGACGTCGGTGTGGCCGTAGATGCTAGGCGCGATCGCGTTGACAATCTTGTCGACAATCTGCGGGTCGCGGGCAAGCTTGCGGATCTCGTGCTCGTCCTCCTCGGTCAGCCTGAAGCCAGCAAGCTGATCGTGGGACTTGACGACATTGTTCGCCTCCAGGATGGTGGCAAAGACCGGGAAGCCGTTGCGGTTGTTGAGTTGGGCGTCGTAGTTGTTCCTGTAGATGCCAGTGACTTCGATCTCCTCACCTGGCTTGGCCCTGTCGATCAGATCCCACAGGAGAACGACTTCTCGCTGCCGAGGCAGACGACCAGCAGGGACGGTGCCGGGAGATTCTTGCAGGGTGAGCTTCTGGTAGTTGCGGTACACCGTCTTCCCCGAGTTGAGGGTGAAGGGACCGCGAGATTGGCAGTTTTGGCAGTAGGTGATCTTGACCTCGACGTTGGACTCTTGCTGGAAGGGGCCGAGCGTGACACCGCACTTGGTGCAGTCAAACTTGACATACTTGAGCTGGGGGAAGACGCCGGTTCGACGAGTGACGACACCGCTGACACGGACGAGGCAGTTGAGATGGGACTGTCGGAGCTGGCGGAGGGTGTAATGGACGGGCAAATCAAAGATGCGCACGTGGATCTCCGAGTGAATTCTCTCGTAGTCGGGGTAATGCAGCAGCACGACGTCCATGGCAACATCGTCGAAAAGCTTGAGCATCTCGGACGGTGCATTGGCAAGGAAGTAAGCAAGGATGGCCTTTGAAGATGAGAGATGATCGTAGGACACCTCGAGAGACTCTGCGTTGATCTCACCGAGCGTGCGGATGCGGTTCCCGTAGACTGAGGAGCCGCTCTCGTCGGTGTACTCGGTCAGGAAGGCCTTGAACTCGCGCTTGATGGTGCGCTGGACGGCAGGCTGAGAGACCCAGTCGGTCAAGCTCGAGGCCTTGACATCTTGCAGTGCCTCCAGAGACAGCTCCTCGTCCATGATGTCGGCATCCATGTCTTCATCAGGGTCTTCATCGTAGTGGTGGCGGCGACGACGGGGCTGAGCCGTCAGGTCGATGTCGCCCTCGTCGTCCTCGCCAGGGAGGAAGGCCTGGGGAATCCGTTGTCTGCGCGCAACCTCGCGATCTCTGCGGTTGAGCTGTGCTTCGAGACGACGCCTCTCGGAGGCATCCATGGCGTCATAATCTCCCTCGTCATCGATGTCGATGCCTTCGTAGACGTCGTTCTCGTCCTTCTCCCTGTAGTCGCGCTCGAATCCTTCGCGGAACAGATCAACATCATCCTCGGCCATCTCGTCAAGCTCATCAATGTCGTCTTGGATCTCGATGTCCTCCTCAATATCATCGTCGTCATCCCGGCCGTGGGCAATGTCGAAAGCCGGCGGGGAGGAGGCAATTCCGGGCGGGCTGGAAGCGGCACCGACTGAGGACGTGGCATCATCGATGGCGCCGCGAGACCGCTTGCGGCTGGCCCTCGCAGGAGCACCGCGGTTGGCCGAGTCCATGTTTGGACGAAGAGGGGAACTGTTGGAGGTATCAGTCAGTCGTCGGAGTAAGGTATGGGTTGTCAACGGAGCAATTGTACACACCTCATGGTTGCGATCTCTCCACGGAACTATTGCTTCAGTATCTATCAATTTGCAGAGAAACAGACAGCAGCCGATGAATGGGATGTTTGTCGATGTCTTTAGACAGGAATTTCGGGCGGTGGCATATGGGACAGAGAGGAGGCGAGGGGTGATCAAAGGGATCCAGGGAAATTGTGGCGCTTTCGCGTCTCGTTTCCAAATTTCGCGTCCAGACGCGTCTGGTTTAAGTGGCGCTAAACCTGCTCGGGACAGCGCGTTAAAGTGCTTGCGTTAGTGGCCCGGGCTTTTCCCCACTAGTGGGCGCTCCGGGTGGTGCCAGGCCTGTCCAAGCTGTATTTGGTCACTAATACACCCATCATAGCCTATCCAGGATAGCACTCCAGCTTGATCTCGATTGTTGACGCGATTCTATCAGAGCTCCTTCACCCTCACTTCATCTACAGTTGACCACCAGTACCCTTTCAATTCATCTGACGGAGTGTATCATAAGTACGGAGACGAGCTCTACGACATCAACCTACCCGGCCAATCACGATGGCCTCGCCCACAGGTCAACATGGCGCGACGAACGGGGAGGAGAAAGCCGCATCGACCACTCGTCGCGGGAGCTCGTCGCAGCACTCGGACGATTCGCAGACTGCAGCAGAGTATGCGACGACCAAATTTGATGTTCTAGCTTCAGCTCAATGCTGACAGGAGTACAGCTTCATCCGCGACCAGATGCAGCTCGAAGCTGATGCCCGTGAGGCTCTGCCATACGTATGTCACATCTGCCATACTGCGCGCCCGCCCGCGCCGACGCGCCACTGACACCTCTATCCTCCAGAGCATAGAAAACTGTACCAGGCCCCTCGGCCCCCTTCGGCAAAGTGTCTTCGCCTGCCTGACCTGCAAGCCGCCGCCGGCGAGCCCCTCGGACCCCTACGACGCGGCCGGCGTCTGCTACTCGTGCTCCGTCCAGTGCCACGGCGAGCACACACTAGTCGAGATCTTCAACAAGAGGAACTTCACCTGCGACTGCGGCACCACGCGGTTCCCCGCCGCGAGCCCCTGCAGCCTGCGCATCAACCCCGAGACCAACACCAAGGGCGGCGTGCACTCGGAGCCGCGCGACGACAACAACAGGTACAACCAGAACTTCCGGAACCGCTTCTGCGGGTGCGAGTGCGACTACGACCCCTTCGAGCAGAAGGGTACGATGTTTCAGTGCCTGGGCCTAGGGACTGCCGAGACGGGAGGATGTGGCGAGGACTGGTGGCATCCCGGGTGTGTGGTGGGGATGGGCCCGAAGTGGTGGGAGAGCATGGAGAAGCCCAAGAAGGAAGAGAAGGCTGCAAAGGTTACTGCCGACGGCCAGGCTGGCGACAAGAGCCTGCCTACCATCTCAGAGGATGCAGAGGAGCAGCCGCCCAAGCCAGCACAGACGGAGGGAGCCGAACAGGCCAAAAAGACCCAGGAGGAAGAGGAGGATGACGACCCGCCCATGCCACCGGGATTCCCGGGCGAGGACGATTTCGAGGCCTTCCTATGCTATAAGTGCGTTGAGGCGAACCCGTGGATCAAGCGCTATGCTGGAACCTCAGGATTTCTACCTCCGGTCTATTTCAAAGACGGAGGTACCAAGGAGCAGCAGCCCGCCGTCGAGGAAACGTTGTCAAAGAAACGCAAGGTAGATGACGAGGACACAGAATCCCAAGACTCCAAGAGAGTCAAGGGCGAGAGTCAGGACGGCGCACCAGCACCAGCAGCAGCAGCAGCAGCCGCGGACGCTCCGGCCTCGTCGACCGATGCTGACGCGGAGTCCACAGCCGACACCAAGCCCGTCTGTAAGCTCGACTCCCTCCCCGCCGCCCCAATCGGCACGGTCTCCCTCTTCATGACCCCGACGTTCCGCGACGCCCTCTGCCGCTGCCCGTCGTGCTTCCCCCTCCTGGCGCCGCACCCGCAGCTCCTGGAGGAAGAGGAGACGTACGAGCCGCCCGTCTCCGAGGACGGAGGGGGCAACGGCGACGCCGCCTCGACGCACGGCAGCGGGTCCCTGCTCGAGCGGGGCGAGAGCGCGCTGCGCAACGTGGACCGCGTGCGCGCGATCGAGGGCGTCATGGCGTACAACCACCTCAAGGAGCAGCTCAAGCCCTTCTTCCAGCAGTTCGCCGAGAGCGGGCGGGCCATCTCGGCCGAGGACGTCAAGGAGTACTTTGCCAAGCTCCGCGGCGACTCGGAGGCCATCCGCGAGGCCGGGGAGGCGGCGTCCAAGGGCGGGGACGATAACAGAAGGGAGCAGAGCGGGTATTAAATTTGTGAGAGGGTGAATGGATAATGTTTTGTTGATGGCGGTGGTCGTGGCGATGAGAGATGAGATGTGATGCGACCAGACGAAAAGAAATGACAAAAAATTGTCTGGGCTTGCCTGGCTCGAAGGCAGTGTGTATTATCTATTTTGCTATGGCTAGGACATGGAGATATCAGGACAACGGCTAGGCGTTTCATGAGAATCTGTCATTATAGGAGTGACAATTTTAATCTGAAAATTTCAACCCAGTGCTTAGGATAACGAATTGTCTCCGTCGGAAGCATCGAAAGAAGAAGCCTCTTGAATCCGTTGAACCAACCATAGGTCACTTGGTGGTACCTACATCGCTGGTGCGGTCTACATGCAACGTCGTCGTCATGCCTGTCAGGATCTCAGGCTTTGGTCAGGCACTGCTAGGGCTGGTACTCTTCTCAAGTGTTGTCGCTATTAGCTAGTAATACACCTGGCATATATCATCGCCAGATAGACATAATCCTAATTTTCCTTGTTTCATTACGCCATAGCCATGCCAAACTGCCCAAAAGGAAGTTGGTTGAATCAACGCTCGTCGAACAAGTAAGCAAGAAAGCAAACCGATCCTTTCTCTTTCTCACTGCCCTGAAGAACCCGTACTCGCGGCACTCGATGGCCTCGGAGGAAGCACCGGCATGCCGCCCGCTGCCGCGTCGTCCCTCTGCATCGCCACGCCGCCCATGCCCGCCGCGCCCACCGTCGACTGCTCCTCCTCGTCATACACACCAGCGTCACCGGCGCCGGCAGCGCCATCCCCACCTCCCAACACACCTCCGCTCTCGCCGGCCGCCGCAGCCGCCGCGGCCATGGCCATCTGCTCCTGCGCCATCCTCTTCTCGTGCTCGCCGAGCCGCATCTTCTCGACGGGGTCGACGAGGTCGTCGTCGTCGCTCCAGCAGGGGTCGTCGTCGCTGACCTCGGGCATGGCCATGCGCTTCCAGAAGCGCAGCTCCTGTCGCACGGCGCGGGCGTCGACGCGCCGCTCCCAGCGGCTCTCGCTGTCGTCGTACCGGCCGCGGAACCGGCGCAGCGACTCGTTGGCGAGCCCCGCGTGCCGCTGCATCTCCCAGATCTGGCTGCGCAGGCGGCAGTTCTCGTCGCGCGCGTCGGCGAGCTGCTCGCGGTAGGAGCGGTGCCAGGCGGCCACGTCGGCGACGTGCCGCTGCTTGTACTCGTGGAACTGGCGCAGCATGGCCGACAGGGCCGTCGCGTACTGCTGCAGGAGGGCGGCGTTGGCGTCGCGCGAGTACTTGGCCTTGTCGAGGGCCTCGGTCAGGAGGGAGACGATGGCGTCCATGTTGCTGTCCGGGCCTGTGCATAGGGGACTCACATATCAGTTTCCGGCCGGCCTTTCGCCGCGTTTCGCTACACAGCAGCAATGAGGTCAAGGAACTTACCGTTGAGCACCTCGTCGGCGCCCGTGGCGATGAGCTCCTCGTTGCTGGCGGCCTGGGCGCGGGCGCGGTTGCGGACGCGGCCGACGCCCGTGACGACGTCCTCGAGCACCTTTTTGTTCTCGGCGAGCTGGCGGCTCAGCTCCTCGACCATGGCGTGGATGTAGTTGAGCTCGGCCTGGTGGCCGGCGGGCGTGGGCAGGCCGACCAGCGGGCCGGCGCCGCCGCCGGGCATCTGGCCTCCCGGCTGGCCGGGCATGCCACCGCCGTTGAGCCCGTTCATCTGTATTGGCTGTGTTTGCTGCTGCAGCTGTATCTGCTGCAGCTGCTGACGCTGTTGATGATGACGGGGCAGCTGGAGCGCTCTAGCGATAAAAGGCGGGTTGACAATGGGCAGCACAAGGCCTGGAGGGAGGGGGACGTCGTTGTCGAGCTCCTGCTGCTGCTGTTGTTGCTGGAGCTGGGGCTGTTGTTGCTGGTCCTGCTGCTGCTGCTGTGGCGGCTTGTGGGTCCTTTTCCGGCGAGGCGCGATAGGTATCGGTGGCCACTCCTCGTTGCCGGGAATTCTGGGGGGTTTTGGCCTGCTGCTGCACTCGAGGATCTGACGGCGAACGGACTTTTTAGTACGGGGGCGGGAAGCAAGTATCGCGGCATCGGCGTCGACGATGAGAAGGTCGCCTTGATCGTCAAAGACAACGGTCGCGGGTTCCATCGTGAACGAGCGAGTCGTAGCGGCACGGCGTTCTCCACCGCCTGCCCTCTCAGATTCGCTAGAACTTGACTGGGGGGGTTGGAAGGCTAGACCGGGATGTGTGGGCGGCGTGTCTTGGTGTGTTGGGGGGGGCCGCCGCTGCTCTTCCTGCTGATGGTGTTGGCTGGTTTGTGATTTTTGGTGTGTGGGTCGGGAAGGGTGGACGGACATGGATCCGGGGATCCGTCGCTTTGCAGGTGGTCGTTTGGTTGGCGAGGTTGGGTAGACGGGCTGTTTTGTATCGCTAAAGGCGCGTTTAGTGGAGTTTTTAGGGCCCAAGTCCAGCGCCCGCGTGGTACATTCAGGTGCTACAGGTCTGTATGGCCCTCTACTCAGAGCTGTAACTCACTGCAGGTGGTGATATGGATCCGAGCAGCGACTCCATGGTTCAATTCGCCTCCCCTCCCTGTCGTCAGGTTCAATCTTTTTTTACACCAACCTCACTTTGAAGCCCGCGCGGAGGGCTCATGATCATTCCTAAGGTACCTAGTGCAGCTCCGGCTTCAATAGAGAAAACATTCAGGCATGGCCAAGCATTCTACAAGCCAAGCCCACGCGTGGTACGTCATGGGCGATCCAAACGTGCCGAGCCACAGCCAAACGTCAACCATTTGTGTGGCTGATGTCCGGCAATGGAGGAAACCGGAAATACAAGACGTCGAACCCAAGATGATGGGGAATTCCCAGATCCGCATTAAATCGTTCTCGGCCAACACGTAATACCTGTTCGGTGGTGGAGAAAAACAAGTTTGAATAAAACCCGACGGCCTGGATAGGATTGCGGGAGGTGTTTCGCATACGTACGTGCCAGGGAGGGACCTACATTAGAGCTCATGTACAGCAGCAGGCAAGCTGCATTGGTGCCGTCTTAAGGCTGATAATAAGGCAGACCGAACGACTGGGCTACTCGACAATGGTAAGCACCCGTTCGATGTTCCGGCATCGATGGTTGCATATGCCGGGCGAGCAAAAGGGTGTGAAATGTACGAGGGAGCGCGGATCTAGGGTCTAGGGCACTCCCCAAGAAAGGTGTAAGCAGGCGGCGGGAAGGCCGGAGAAGGCACTTGGGAAGTGTAATCCCGAGCCACGGCGACACCCTCGTTCCCGTTAGCTCGTGTCTCGGGTGCTGCCCTGGGGGCCGCCTGGCGCTCGTGTTGATTCGATGCCCTCATGAGGATGTCGTAATGACGGCGGGGTGGTTTTTTACCCGAGGGATCAAAGACTCGATATAATACGAGATCAATAAAGAGAAAGACAGGGAGCATACGCACAGCGGGAAAGCGGTGCTTGGCGTGAGGAATTGTCCTTGTCAGCAAGAGAGTGAGCAAGAGGCAGCACTGCCACCACACACGATATTAAGCCAGGCCAGTGGAAGAGAACCTTGGAAGGTCATTGACAGTCTCCTTCCTCGCCCCCGCCTGCCTGGCCCGCTCGCCATTGGAAATCAGGCAGCACCAAAAGGACAAGACAGTTTACCTCACTGACCAAGGACCAGAATCCCATTCTTCTCTTTTTCCATGCCTTACCTTACCTGCCTAGTTATTCTGTTCTAAAAACAACCCAAACCCGGCCCCAGATCTAACTACAAGTACTACGTTTATGTGTGCAATCGCCACGAGGGAGCCAAGAACTGCTCCATTTCAAGGAACGATTCGCACCCATCCCCACGTCCAGAGAGGCGAATACAGGCCCACGGAGGCCCTCTTGCTTGGCCCTGTGCCTGACGTGGTCCTTCAGCTGCATCGAGATCATCTCTAACCCCGTTGAGGCCTCTTGGCCCTGGACTAGTCGCCCTCCTGTCATCCAGTCAACTGCCAAGTCCACCCCTCGCGTCTCTCGTGATCCCTGCTTGTGTCCTGTGGCGGCGGGCCTGTCCGTTGTTGTTATTGTCGATCTGCCCCCTCTTCCGTCTCCCCCTCAGGCCCACGCTTTCTACTTGCACAAGTTACTGGGACTCGCGGCGGGCAGTGCGTCACTATTATTCCTGCGCCGCCGTCTTTCCGGCTTACTACAGCCGGTAGTCATCGTGTCCTGAGCTACTGGTTGCTCGACACGGCCCCTCTGTTTTTCTTGTTCAACAATAATTAACGGATACTTGCGTCGAATTTCTTCTCTTCCCTCTGCAAGCAACAACACATCACGAAAGAAGAGCGCTTCCCAACCCACGGCACCATGGACGCCAACGGGTTGAGGCGCAAGGACACCACCAAAGGTCCGCCCCTTCGCATTTTATCGCTAGGTATGTCAGCACCCCGTCAGCCCGAGCAACCCCGCGTGCGTACCACGGCGGTGCCCAGACGCTCTACACACATTGTCACGAGAGATCACGGTCGCTAACAGCCGGCGTCTTGTCGCGCGCACCGCATAGATGGCGGAGGGGTCCGAGGCTACAGCATATTCATCATCCTGCAGGAGATCATGCACCGCACCTTTGTCGAGATCGAGGGCCGCGCCCCGCGCCGCAGCGAGATCCCCAAGCCCGCCGACCACTTCGACCTCATCCTCGGCACCGGCACCGGCGGCCTCATCGCCCTCATGCTCGGCCGCCTGCGCCTCGACCTCGAGACCTGCAAGGAGCTCTACGTCACCATGACGCGCATGGTCTTCCAGACCGACAAGACCTTCCTCGGCATCCCGACCCGCCCGACCCTCTTCAAGGCCTCGCTGCTCGAGCAGGCGATCAAGGAGGCCGTCAGGGAGCACACGCGCGACGGCGACGAGGGCAACGACGGCACCCAGGCCGTCAACCCGCTCAGCGCGGCTGCGAGGTCGAGCGCGGCCGGGTCGAGCCCCAGGAGGCATTCCAGCAACGCCAGCGTCGCGAGCTTCAGCGCAAGGAGTCCGGCTACCCAGTTTGCTCGGCCGATATACGGCGGCAGAGGTGGAGGCGACCCGGAGGCGAGACTGTACGATTCGAGGGAAAACAGGACAAAAACGTAGGTTTCCGGATCTCCCTCGGAATCCTCAGAGCCGGACGCTAACTTTACCACACAGTGCCGTAACGGCCATGTACAAAGGGACACCAAAAGGCGGAGAACCCGCCATCCTCAGATCTTACGACTCGAGGAGAGAACCGCCGCCCGAATTCGACTGCAAGATCTGGCAGGCAGGGAGGGCGACGGCAGCGGTCGGGCTCGCCTTCAAGCCCATCCAGATAGGGCAGTCGGTCTTCCACGACGACGGCGGCGGCGACTTCAACCCGGCCATCCAGGCCCTCGACGAGGCCGTCGTTAATGAGTGGCCCGGCCGCGAGGTCGGCGTCTTCGTCAGCGTCGGCACCGGCAAGCGGCCCAAGGGCAGCGACTCGAACCAGGCCATGTGGTACGAGGGCTTCCTGGGCGAGTTCGCCGAGGCGCGCCGCCGGCTCATCGCCAAGATCGAGGGCTGCGAGAAGACGCACGAGCTCGTGCGCAAGGAGCACCTGCTCAAGCGCGGCGTCAACGTCGAGAACTACTACCGCTTCAACGTCGAGGTCGGCGTCGGCGAGTTCGGCATGAACGAGTGGAACCGCCTCGCCGATATCAGCACCAGCACCAAGCAGTACCTCGCGCGCCCGCACGAGCGCCAGGCCGTGCAGTCGGCCGCCGCCAAGATGGCCAAGATCCACCGCGCCAACGTGCGCCACGCGTCGTCGTCGTCGGACCGCTGGTCGGGCGTCCCGGAAGTCAAGGAGACCATGACCGAGGACATCCCCATGCCCTTCGCCGTCGAGCTGCCGGGCGACATGCCCACCGCGCTGCCCGTCATCAACACGCCGTCCAGCCGGCAGTCGTACGACTCCGGGTCCGACTACCTCAACGCGCCGGCCATCACGCCCTCGCCGCGCAGCTCCAACGAGAGGATACGGCCCGTGTCGATGCCCGCGCCGCCGCCGCACCCGCCTCCGCACCCGCCCATCTCAGCGGGCGGCGGCGGCTCACCGCCCACGCGCCTGGCCCAGACGGCGAGGCCGAGCAGCCCTCCCTCGGCGCGGCTGGACGAGGACAGGCTGCTCGTCACGGCGCCCACGCCAGCGCAGTGGCGCAACGCCTCGGGCCAGGACAAGATCGCCATCATGGGGCCGGACGAGCACCCGCTGCAACCGCCCCCGCCTCCCCCGTCGAAACAGGCGCCTCCGGTACCGAACGCCGGTGCCGGGGGCGGGTACAGGATAGAAGCGCCGCCGGTGCCGCCCAAGACGCCCTTGCCGGAGACGCAGATGGGCGCCGGCCCCCCCCTGGCGAATAAGCACCGGCCGCCGGTGCCGAGTGGCGGCGGCGGGCTCCCCTACCCGCTGGACGACGAGGAGGAGCCGCCGCCGGTGAACATGGCGAGGAAGCCCGAGTACAGGGGGCGGTAGACACCGCGATCTTTTCTTTTATCTGTCTTTTTGGGGATCGTTTGTCGTTTCTACGCATGATACCACTGTGGTCTTGTCCGTTGGGAGGATGATTGATGAGGTTTTAGGCGGTCATGGTTTATGGGGCCTTGATATCTGATTCACTCACGGGGCGGGACGGTCGGGACGGGGTGATTTAGATGCGAGCTTTTGATGATTCTTTTGATACCACTGTACCGCAGGTAGATCGAAATGATGAATTTGGGTATCTTAGAGCAGCACGAATGTGCAGCAACACACTCAGCATCCCGACTTTCACGCTCCTCTTGTTCCCACACTGCCAACTCCCCGATTCGATCTCCCTCAGAGAGAACCCATCCCGTATCGGGTCCTCCTGGTGATCTCGTCGTACTGGGCGAAGTCGGACTTGGATAGACCACCTGGTGGGTCGATCCGCTCGATGTTCACCATGCAAGTACCACGCGCTGCCGTAGGATATGTCTATGGTAATGGAGGTGCGGGAGCCGAGGTCCAGCGCCCCGGCGAAGGAGGGCACGAAAAGGAACGACACGGGGCGCGCGGGGTCGGAGCGCGAGCTCCATTGATAGCTAATCGGGGTCGGCGGAGGATGTCCAGTGCGGCTGACCCACACATACCGACCAGGCTCGCCATCCGATCCGGCCTTTGGGTTCCGGTTTCGATCTGGGTCTACCAAGCACATAATTACAATATCAAGGTTTTGCTTTCTGTGGCTTGGTAACCTTCGGACTTACCACGCTTCAATGTACGTGCTTGGTGTTTCCCAGCATCCTTTCACAATTCTCAACTCACGGACAGAGTCTGACAAGTTCAGACTGTGTCTGAACTTACACGAATGGCTCAATCACAGGAGACTCGAGAAGTGTAGGACTGCCCTGCTCAAGTGTTTCCATGTTTTGCAGGCGGAGTTTAGAGGGAATCGTGTTATCTTCAACTCTATAATGTAATACTATCTTGTGACCGTACTAGTCTCTCTATTTGCAACCATCCGGCTCAAGTGCTTTTGGTCCACTTCTGTCAAAGACTCTTAGACGTTGAGCGTTAATCAGTTTTCTAATCTTATCATACAAGGATTTTGTCTGAAACACAGAACTGAGCACAACCACGATCAAGCTGGACAGGCTGATCATCGAGAATAACATGACAAGACCAGCGTAGAACCCAACCAGTGAGGTCGGGGCATGCCGCAATGATGGCCCCCAGACAAGAATCGCACCAAGCGACCGGATTAGGGTAGTGCCGAGCCAGTATGCTTCGATAGCGTGCAGCGCAAGTATTATCGCGTGAACAGCTGCAATGGCGTGCTCTCGGACATATCCCGGAGGACATAGACCCTTGGTGGGATTCGATGTGATGCCGTCAAAACTGATAGAGTCTTGAGCTTCGAGAGACCGAGGTCGCTTCCGCTTCAAGGGCAACGGTCTAATAGCCCACCAAACTGACAGAAGTAGTGCTATGGCCCAGAAGACAGGTTTTGACACGTAGTAGAGGGCCGCATCTCTGGGCTCGGGAGGATGGAGGTGTTTGCTCATGGCGACCGGGCTGGTCTGTAGCAACAGCCTTTGTTCTTCATGAGAAACCTAGTCTCGAGCGAAGAAGGGCAAGCGGCGAGGAAAAGATAAGCACTTGCAGAAAACCGCATTTTGCCAATACACGTGGGCTCACGACATGTTGGCTATCTGTATGCACGGCCAGCACACGGAACGTCGGGTCCGAGTTCCCTATTGGCGGGTGTTGGCGAAAGCCAATATATTGTCACCCGTGCGCCTTGCATCATGCATTCGCAATAGTGCGAAAGTCCCACGATAAGCGACTGATAAATGCCGCGTTGAGGCCGGGGCGAG
Organism: Thyridium curvatum; assembly: GCF_004353045.1. Taxonomy (NCBI): domain Eukaryota; kingdom Fungi; phylum Ascomycota; class Sordariomycetes; order Thyridiales; family Thyridiaceae; genus Thyridium; species Thyridium curvatum. The sequence continues at coordinate 362,857 of NW_022156790.1, forward strand.
GCGGCATCTATGACTTTGTGGTGTTTGCGGCTGCGGCTTTCAATGTCCACCCCTTTGGGAGCTGGTGGAGGGAACATCGGAGAGCAATCGGGTGGATGCCCGCCACTGCTTTGCCATGCAGATCAAGCTTGCCCCAGTTAATTGGCATCCCATGGAGAAGCTTCGTTTCATAGCGAAGATGCAAAGCTAGCCCAGGAACGAGAGAGAGAGAGATCCACGAGAAAAAGCAAAGTCCAGAGACGGAATATCGGCGTCGATTGCGACACCGGCCCTGCGAGGTTCGGCTGGCTTCGCCCACCCAGCCATGGCCAGCAGGGCAGTGTGTTGCGGCTGTCCACTGAGACAAGCTGGAAAAGGTGGCTATGCTGAATGCGGCGACCGACTCGACAAGCAGACTAACAAGCGACTCGCGATCACAAGGACTGGACACACTTGCTTAGCCACGGGGCCTAACACTCGTTAGCTGTCATTTCAGTACGCCCTTTTGCAATGACGTCTCCCGAGCGCCCGACGAGGGAGAGCGTTAGCACGAGGCGTGCTAAAGAGGCGGAGTTCGGGGCATCCCTTCTAGAACCCTTCCCCGACGATCCTAGGTCCGTTCTTTTTGCGGGCGATTATATAACATGGCCGACACGAGAGAGGAGGAAGCTTAAATAGCGGAATGACGCCCGCGCCGGTGGGTTCAGCTGAACCTCGAGCCCTTGTTTTTCAGCCTTTGTTGCTTCATCGCTTCTAGGAATATTAAAAGTCACTCTCACCTTCACCTTCACACCCAGACTCTCGGGGATACCAATCCAAGCTGATCGATCAAAAAGTCTTGATCTCAGAGACCATACATCACACACAGCCTCGCAGCGATGGGCTCCAACACCTCGACCGAAGAAGGCGGCAAGAAGTCGACCTACCAAAAGTACCAAGAGAAGAAGCGCGGCCCGGGCCCCTCGGACGAGGACATCCTCAAGTACACCGGCAAGTCGCGCGACGAGCTCAACACCTGGGCCGCCGACCGCCCCAACGTCGCCGGCAACCAGGTCGCGGGCAAGATCGACATGGGCGCGGCGTCGGGCCTCGGCGGCGCGGCCGCTGCCGGCGGCTACGGCGGCTGGGGAACCGAGGCCGGTAAGGGTGCCAAGTATCCTCCGGCGCCGAAGCCGGCCAAGAAGGTCGATGAGGAGGACAGTGACTAGTTGGCATGACTGCGTTGGAGACCGGTAATTGCTTGGGGTTGATGACTCGAGAGGGACGAAGGAAGGCTTTCTCTGGATATCGGTTGATTATTCGTTATGTGTCAATGTCTTTCTGGGCCACACAGCCAGCCTTTGGTCTGTTTCTTTATGACACACTCGTTCGCGTTAACGCTGTTGCCGTACTCTTCTGTATCTTCGTCTAATTACATGAGTGCTCTATATCTCTAGCTGTAGACAAAGACGAAGGTCCCCATCTCCCTTCTCTTAGTTTAGCATGCTGCGAGGAATGACCTCAACTTTGCCGGATCTCTGCTAAACCACGCTTCTGCTTGCCGTCCTTGTCAAAGTTCTCCGGCGCGAGCCAGGCCTCGAAGCCGGCCTTGATGGCCGGCCACTCGTCATCGAGCATGGAGAACCACGCCGTGTCCCGGTTGCGGCCCTTGACGACCATGTGCTTGCGGAAGACGCCCTCGAACGTGAAGCCCAGCCTCTCGGCCGCGCGGCGCGACGGCGCGTTGAGCGCGTTGCACTTCCACTCGTACCGGCGGTACCCGAGATCCTCAAACACCATGCGCGCGAGGAGGTACATGACCTCGGTCGCGCCGGGGGTCCTCTGCAGCCGGGGCGAGAACATGATGTTGCCGACCTCCACGGCCCGGTTCGCCGCGTCGATGCGCATGAGCGTCGCGTAGCCGACCACGTCCTGCGTGCCGCTGTTGTCCACGATGGCGAAGAAGAAGGGGTCTTCCGACCTGGCCTTTTGCGCGATGGAGTCGCGGAAGGTGCCTAGGTCCAGGAACGGCCCGTCGCCCATGTAATCCCACAGCCATCCATTCTCAGCGCCTCCAACATGGGCGAACAGTGCTGTTGCGTGCTCTGGCAAGAGGGGCGTGAGGGAGACATGGCGGCCTGAGACGGTGATTCGGGCCGGACGCTTTGCCGGGGTTGTCGCGACCTCGTCGCCGACTGGCCGGTTTTGGGAGGACATGATGAGAAGGGGGATTTAAACACAGAAAGGTAGCAAGCTATGCTGAAAAGTCCGAGTCTCGTCCGAGAGATTCAGAGATCGAGAACCGGCGTTTGTTGTGTCCGCCAATGTTGATTGACCATGAGTCACCTACTAACGAAGGCTAAGGGGATCGTTCGCGCCCTTCGCAACCAGTGCGATATCGGTGGGGCTGCATGCCATGCAACAGTAAGATCATGTAGGACCAGAATTTTTACATTTCAAGTGTATTATGAGATCATGAGGAGATTTAAGTAGTGACATGTCCTTTGTATGCAATGAACAGTTCCTTTTGGTGTTCTCCCATGGTTTGGCCTGCCCTCGTTCTAGTCTATCGTTGACATGTGATAATACAAAGTAAAGTTTGTAAGCCCTTCGAATTGTTCACAATTCATTTAAACTTTGCCCAGGATTCCCTCAGGCCTGAAGAACTTTCCACAGAGTGTAACCAAGCCACCCGCAATGGACATGATGGCGGTGAAAATCGACATCTCCCAGAAGCCGCCATAACCCTTGAGGAAAGCACCATTGACGGGGCCGCCGATCAACGCAGCGAACGACGCTAAAGACATCGCCATGCCCATGTACGTGCCCAGCTGGCGCGGGTCCTGCAGACACAGAGTGAACGCGGCCGCTGCCCCGGAGACGATGCCCCCAGACGTGAAGCCGATGATGACGGAGTAGACGATCAATCCGGCGTTGGTGTCCACCTTTGTGAAGCAGAAGGCGATGATTCCCGTACAGGTAGCCGCCGCCGCAAACATGTTTAGCTTGCCGAGCTTGTCGGCCAGCACGCCAGGGATGACACGCCCAAACGTCGAGGCGGCGTTGAGGATAGCCAAGAGGTACGACGCCAGCGTAGGGTTCATGCCTTTGGACACGGCGTAGGTGGGCATGTAGAAGAGAGGCATGAACATGCCAAAGAAGCCCAGGAACAGACCGGCGATAAGAAGCACGTACGTCGGATCCTTGAACGCGGAGAGTATGAAGAAGGTGGACTTGCGGGGCGGCACCCGCGGGGTGACGGCGAGGGCGGAGAAGAGGAGCAAGGGCATGTTGATGAAGCCCACTACACGGACGGACCATCCGAAGCCCAGTGACGAGCTGTTGAGCATCCGGGACAGCGCGAGTGGAAAGATTACGCCGCCGATAGAGGAGCCAGCTACCGCAAGGCCCAGCGCCGCTGCTCGTTTCTTGTCAAAGTATTGCGAGGCGGCTGCGAGGCCGGGGATGGTCAGGAACCCTTGACATATGCCGAGAAGCACGCCCTGGGCGAGCATGAACTGCCAGTATGTCTCGCAGAGACTGATCATCATGAGGGCGAATAGATAGAGAACAATGGCGGCGCGAATGATCTGCAAGGAAACCCAAGGTAAGGCGCTGAACAAGGCTTGTGCAAAAGCAAGTCGACTTACAATCGAGCCAAAGCGATCAAACAAGGGTCCTGAAATGACACCCAGGAACAGCTGGAGAAAGACACCTAGCGAGCCAATCCAGGCGATGTCGTCGGGCGACTTGTGGGCAAGCTGGTGCTTGAGGTAGTACTCCAAAAAAACACCAAACGAATTGGAGAAGCCGAGGACACTGAAGAAGATGAACGAGGTGCCAGCCACCACACACCACGCCTTGATGCCCCCGTCGGGTGCATCTTCGAGTGTCGGTTCGCGCTTGATCTCGCCGGTGTTGGCGAGCTCGGGGTCTTGGCCCTGATGCTCTTCTTTGCGGATAGCCTCATCCACATCCGTACCGCTTGTAGAGCCCGTCATTTTTGATTGTTTTGTTGTTGGGTGGGTGTCGTACTTGTTGTTGGACCTGGCCGGTACGCAGCTTTCAATGCTTGATCTTGCTTGGATCAACAGTCATTGAAGACGACGGTAAAAGGAGTGTTTACTTCTATTAAATATGTAATATTTCCTCTAACAGCAACATAATGTTTTCGCTCCGTGAATTGTATTCCCGGCGTAGGACGCTCATGTAAGACGGCGGAAGACCGAACCCGACTCGGGGTCGGCCAAGCCCGAGTTCTCGGCCGGAAGTCTGTGATGAAAGCCCAGAAAAGCCCCTAGCACAGAGTACTAGGTAATCCGCCGATTAAACTGTGCTAATGGGGCGGATGTGATGTAGTATCTGCTAGGACGAGTTTCGATCCAGCCTATGCGCTAGGTTTATGGCGGGCGCTTTCGGCCAAAGACGCAAATGCCGACTTCTGACACGAAATCGGACCCAACATCTCCGACTCTTAAATCGGCCATCTCCCTTGCCCGTCCCAATTAACACCCATCGGAGCTACATGCTTGGCTTACAATATGGCCCATACAAGTCGATCACTACGGACTACTTACTACCTGCAGTTACATCATCCTACAAACCAGGAGCGCCATGCCCGAGCCCGAGACCCGCCGCCGCAGAAGACCGGCTGTGTAAGCTGATGGCCATCAACGCCGGGGATAATTGGCAGTTGCTAACCACATTGCAGTTCGTGTACCCTGTGCAGGAAACGGAAGATCCGCTGCAACAGGGAATTCCCTTGTAGTAACTGCATGCGGTCCAAGAGCGGGACTTGCAACTACGAGAGCTACCCTCCATTGGGTCACCACAGGCCAGCTACTGAAGAGACCTCCAGCGCGCAGGACGTGCAACAACAAGAGGAAGAAGGAGAAGGAGAGATAGAACCCCCATCTCTATTGAGTGGCCACTTTCTGCTATCATCACAGGAAGATACTGCCAGCCCGGCCAACCTATTAGCTGCCTCAAAGAAGGCCACGGCCTCATTGGCAGGGGAGTCCTCAGCGGGTGCATCAACCTTGGTTGGCCATCCCTCGCCTCAGGACCTTCAAAACAAGATCAAGCAACTAGAAGAGCAGCTGGCGGCATTGAAGCCACCGGGACCCCGGACGCCTGTCAGGGAGCCACAACTCCTTCTGAATTCAGCTGTCGGAGGTATCCTCCACACGCTTTCAGGAGATGTAGTTGTGCGCGCTAGCCAGCTGTTTGGCCAGGTCAAGACAACAACCTATGGCATAGTGCACAAGCGGCGTCTCTTTGGCCAGACGCACTGGATGAGCAGTATCATTCTGGTAAGTAACATCGGCCAATGCTCTTTCTACTCGCCATCGACTGACAACTCCAACTAGCTCCGGGAGATCATCGAGATGCTCGAGCCTCATCTCTATACGGGAGAGCTCAAGGCAGCGGACATGGTACAGAAGTGTAAAGTTCTGGCAAGGATCATCAAGAAGGACCGGACGCCGTTATGGCCGGCTATCCCGACGACGGACCTACCTCCCAAAGAGGTAGCAGATGAGCTAGTTGACAACTACATGCGGACCATCGAGATACAGTACAGGATCCTCCACATCCCCACATTCCGGAAGATGTACGAAGCTGTGTGGGTGTCGGGTGCGGAACGCGACAAGGACTTCATGGTGCAGCTCAACCTCGTGCTGGCTATCGGCGCCACCACCTATGATGACAACTTCTCGATGAGGACCTCTGCTATTCGCTGGGTCTACGAGGCGCAGACATGGCGATCTGCTCCGCACATGAAACATCGACTCAAGCTACAGACGCTCCAGACCGAGATTCTGCAGATACTCGCCCAGGAGATGGTTGGGGTGGATGGAGCGTTGACGTGGATCGGTATAGGATCCTTGCTCAGGACGGCCCTCTACATGGGTCTGCATCGAGATCCGGCGCGGCTGTTGAAGCGTGGCGTTCTCAACGCCGAGATGCGTCGCAGGATCTTCAATACCATACTGGAACTGGTTCTCGGAACCAGCATGACCTCGGGCGGGCCTCCTTTGATCTCTGTGGAGGACTTCGATACTGATCCTCCTGGAAATTATGACGACGAACAGCTCCTTGAAGATGACCCCACCCCCAAACCCAGCGATGTGCTGACAGACACATCTGCTGCCATCGCACTGCGGAAGTCCTTCCCTCTTCGTCTCGGGATCCTCAAATACCTGAACAACACAGGGTCCCAGAATAGTTACGAAGAGTCTCTAAAACTCGATGCCGAGCTGAGGGAGGCGTACAAAACACTTCGAAAGGCAGTTCAGCCACCGGCCAGTTCGGAGAACGGCCTCTGCACAGTCCGGGTACTGGACCTCCTCATGAACCGGTACCTTATGGCGCTGCACTTTCCCTACTACAACCTCGCACTGCAGAGCAGCACGTTCGCATATACGAGAACGGCGCTCATCGACGCATCGGTCAAGGCGTGGCGCGCCGTCTTTCCCGACAGCTCGAGAGCCAGCTTTGGCGGGCCAGAAACGGCGGCAGCAGCCCGGGAGGCAAACAAGGGGCGGTCCTTCGACCTCCTCAGGCGCCTGACCGTCTGCGCCTCGGGCTTCTTCCGCACCATCTTCCACCAGTGCGCCATCGCCGTGGCGGCCGAGCTCGCGGCGCAGGTCCGGGAGGGCGAGAGCCTGGGCCCCGTGACGCTGCGCCCGGACCTGCTGGACATGCTCGCCTGCGCGCGCGACTTCTTCTTCCGCGGCGTCGAGGCCGGCGACACGAGCGTCAAGGGGTACATGGTCATGTGCATCGCGTCCGAGCCCGTGCGGTGCTACCTCGACGGGCGCGGGAGGGAGGAGCTGCCGCAGCGCATACTGTGCGCCGCCGAGGAGTCGATCGCGCGGTGCCTGCCGCTGCTGGAGGAGAGGGCCGCGGCGATCAAGGCGCGGCCGGCAGGCGGCAGCGCGGGACTCGGGCCTGACGGCATCGCCGATCCGTTGGCTATGGAGACGCCGGGGGGGACGATGGACAACTGGGATTTTATGGTGAGTGCTCACATTTCCGTCCTGGTTGAAAGTTTTTGAAAAGCTGACGTGACTGATGTAGATGCCCGGAATGGAGATCGATCCAGAGATGAACAGCGACCCGATGAATTGGTTGTTTGCAGACATCGAAACAGCAGGTTCCATGGTGTGGTAGTCTGGACACGGCCGGCCGAAAAAAATGTTTTTGTATTGTAATGAAACGAATAACAAATATCAAGTGCTTCCACACTGTCTTCGTGCCTACCATAGATGAGAATTACAGGTATCGACCGCTGCATTAATGGTTGATTTTGAGTCTCAACGTTCATTCGCCAGGCATCTTGGGCATGCCAGGATATCTGATGCCTGCTGCGCCTTGGAGCTTCAGAGGGAGCTGCACCGCCCCGCCAGCCAAATCATCCTCGAATCGCAGACGAGCTTTCTGACGCATCTCTTGCATGCATGGCAGAGCTTTGCTGGTGCATTTGACCATTCACCAGCTCGAGCCACACACACCTGCATGCATGCTGACAGAGGCCGCTTGAACCGCCATCAGTTCATCTGCTGGACAAGGCTGAGTCTCCTCATCGTAGTCCCTTTGCAAACTTTACTCCTGGACTCATCCTCACGGCCGGCAATTTTGCGGTTGTCAGGTCACACTTCGTCCCGGAGACGAGAATGCAATTTTGAGATGGCCGAGGTCATCGCCCTAACTGCCAGCCTGGCCGGCATCATCCAACTCGCGGACTACGGCATCAAGTTCGCCAGGGTATTGAGCAGTCTGTCTCGCCAGATAGGAACGACTTTCGAAGAAATTGAACAGTTCGGTCTGGAAGTTAGATCGTTCTCTTCCCTGGTGCTCCTCGCACAGACGTCGCTGCGCCACCATTGCTCGGAGCACGACGAATCTCCGATCTTGGCATACATTGCAGACAATAGTATTCTGGATGGCATATCGCGGGAGTCCGATATCGTGAAGCGACACGTGCGGGACGCTCGAAGGCGGGTAGCAGAAATCAATAGCAACACGCGCATCCTAGCTGTCGCCAAATGGACGTTTCACAAGAAGTCGATCCTCGAACTCTCGCCGGAGATGGAGAAGATTAAGAGTAGCATCTCGGTGATTCTCAGCACAGTTCAGGTCGAACTGGCAGCTCTGAGCCTGACTAGGCTGCCAGCAGATGCTACAGCTGAGCGAGAGCGGCTGCAAAGTGACCTGTAAGTTGCCTTCTGGGGCGTACCTGTGAATCGGTCTAACATTGAAGCTCAACAGGACGGCGCTCAAAGAAGTCATCACCATGCAGACAAGAGCTATGGAGGACTTACAGCGGAAGATCGACACGCGAGACAGGCATATTGATACCCTGATATCAACACTCGCCCAGCAGTCCGGAGCCAGAGATATTCGTGTCAGTCAAGCTGCCCTGGTGGACCTGGCACGTAGTGTTGTCAAAGATGAGACACTCCCTGGCGGTCAACCTCTGATACCTCCTCCAAGCTCCGACAACGAATCGGTATCGAGCGGCAAGAGACCTCCATCCCCACCGCTCAAGAAAGCTGCAGTGGCAAGTTCAACAGCATCGACAGCTTCAACCCACCTGACCACTCCGTCGGATATCTCGGATCAGCGACACCGAAGAATTGCGCCTGCACGTACTTGGCGGTCCATGTCTTCCGAATCGACCCGAAGCAATGTCAGCTACGTCGCAGTGACGGACACCGCTTCGCTGTTGACACTTCCCCTTCATCAACTAGCTGGTTTGCAGGTTGTCAAAGGCTTCGTTGTTCTACCGCGGCAGGTTCCCAGGAATGTTACCGCTCGGGTTGATCCCCTTATGAAAACGAGCATTGTCTCTAGTGCAATGGCAGACGAACTAGGGTTGGAAGTCAAATCCATCACCGATATTGCAGGCAGTCCATGGGTGCATCTCGGACGGGAGTGGAGGGAACAGTGCTTTGGGACCGCTCGCGTGCCGTGGAGGCGCGATACTGGCTTCAGCGGTGTCCAGATGATGATAGACTGTGCCGTGTTTCATTGGCCCGAACCGATGTTAATATTCGGCTGGCCATACCCTCATGGCCTGGAACACAACGCTCGCTTTCAAACGACGTACTGGAGCCCTACTGTGGCAGAACTAATGACATGGAACGTGGCGATGTAGCTGATGGAGGCAACCAAAGAAACTACGTAGTCTGTGATGAGATATGGGAAACATGGGAACATATTAGTATTTATAGCATGGAGAATGTCAGATCTACTGCAAGAGTATCAAATTCCAACTACTGATCATGTACTTTGTGGGTATGAATCAGAGGAGCTGTCGTTAAGTTGGCAAGCTTGATACCGCATCATCAGACGGCAACCTGAACTGGTGGTAGTGATATCCGATACGCGGTACATTAATAACACGATTTAGTATACGGCACGACAAGTACCGCCGTTGGAAGCGTGCCGATCAGCGGCAGGGACATGAGTCCACCACTGGCGTGAGTCCATCGACATTTAGCCGCAAAGGGCTATCAACTAACGATCTCAAGTTTATTAACCCCGTCTCCAAAGAACGGGTAAAGTTCTCCTCTTTTTCTCCAGACGCGCAAACACAGATGGCCTTAGCTGATGCGGGAGTCGGTTCCTTTCAGTCTGGGGCTGGCGGTTATGCACGATGTTTGCCATCCGCTTTCCGTGGATGCGCCAAGAGAGCAAGGCAATACACCCTCCCGCGTGCTCGATAGGGAATGGTCAAAGGGCAAGACTTGGAATGTAGCTCGTTCTTTTGTGCAACGGCAAATTGTTGGATGTTGGTCCTCTTCTTATTTTCTCTGCATCAGTGCCCCAAAGGCTGCTGTGAATCAAAGGTCTTCAAAGGTGCAGTGCACGAAAGGTTTCAGGACCGTTAAGCTTCCTGACTACATTGCTGGGTGAACTGCCGATACGACTACTGGCAACATGCCGCAGCGATTATAACGCATAATTACTCGTGCTGGCTGTTTTCTTCCTCTGCTCGCGTCCACCTGATCTCCATACCGAACGGCTCGACAATAATGCTGACGAGAAGCTGCTGGATTTCCGGGTTATTGTTGACTTTGGCTGTCCTAGGCTCGGCCACAGCCATCAGTGACCTAAGATTCGATGAAGATCCAAACCTACGAACGCCACGCATTCGCCCATTGCGTATCGAGGGTTCTAAAACTTGGGGCGATGGCTTTGTGCGGATGCCCGTGCATCGGCACAGGTTCAATGACACCAAGCCGAGGCGACGGCCGGATAGGATGAGAAAGCCTGAACATACTGGTAACGCCAGGCGCGACTGGGGATGGAGCCATCTGGATGACTACCAGGGCCTGACCTATATGATCGAGAGTGCGTCTCCACTCGCTCCCGATAGCGAGACGATACCCTTTGCATGTGAGCTGACATTCGTTGATGGCAACCAGTATACATCGGCACGCCGCCTCAGAAGGTCATGGTCTCGATAGACACGGGATCGTACGAGCTGTGGGTCACCCCGAAGTGCATCAACTCAGCGGACCCGACACTTTGCCGCAAATACGGCCTCTACTATCCTCAGCAGTCCAGTTCTGCGTCTTACCTCGGAAGCCACTTTCAGATTCAATATGGGACCGGTTCGGCGGTCGGGAAGTACTACTCTGACACGATGAAGATTGCGAGTACGTATAAGTGGACTCGGTGCCTGGAGAAGGGATCACAATACTGATTTGGGCGTGGTAAAGTGTTCCAGGTTCCTGGTGTGCAGTTTGCCGTTGCCGATGATACGAACTACACGTATTCTGGGGTGTTGGGACTCGGCTATGCATACGGCTTCACGACGACGTATCCGACACTTTTGGATATGATGTGGGCATTGAGGTTGATTGGTGCCCCGGTCTTCAGCATGGGTCTTGGCGGAGAGGGAGATGGATTCAGTGCGTGCATCCCCATACCCACAGAACAATGCTGACAACGATCTCAGGTGAAATCATATTCGGAGGAGTCAACAGGTGGAAGTTCACAGGCGGTCTCGAGCCGGTGTCAATTTGGCCTCCAATTGACAAGCAGGATCCTGGTTGGATCCAGTACTGGGTCAACGTCACGTCCTTCGGCATGACGAAACCCGGGAGGCCCAAGTCTATTTACACCGACGAACAGTTCACTATGTCCACACTCATCGACTCTGGGTCAACTTTATCGTACATACGCGAGGATATCGTGTCCGTCATCGGCCAGCAGCTCAATGCTAGGGTCGACCCCAATGGCCACTACTGGGTCGACTGTGCTTTGCGGAAGCAGAACGGGACGGTCGACTTTGGTTTCAACAACGAGCGTATGATCGTCAGTGTGCCTTTCAAAGACTTCATTTGGGAGCAGTACCCTGGTCACTGTCTCATGGGAGTCCAGCCGGCTGATGCGGGTACTACGAACTATGTATTGGGCGATACTTTTATCAGAGGAGCATACTGTAAGTGGCATTGCCAGTGGTGTGTAGGAAGAACTTTATATGAAAGCTAACATGCTCGGCAGTGGTATTCGATCAGCAATCTGATGTTGTTTGGATAGCGAACTATTACAACTGCGGAGATGGTGTTGTCACGGTTGGAAATTCTTCGGCTGATACACAATTTGTCAGAGGGGCTTGCTGAAGAGTAAATCGTCGAGTGATGAATTACAACCACGTCCAACACTCAAGTTTTCACACTGAACCCCGGATACCTTGATCCAAAGGTCCTTGTCTCGTCCAAATGTTCATCCCAATCTTTGACCCGGTGATAACCGGGAGACCTGCATGCAATACCCTCTGGTCGCCCATCCCGTTCTCCAGCAAGTTCTCCCAATACACGGCGTTGCCTTCAACAGGTCTAAACGACACCCCTTCTTCCCACTCCTCATCGCAGTCGATCCACTGGCACCACCTGGGATCATGCGGGGCCCGCAGTAACGGGAAGTTGGTGCCGCCTCCGGTGATACGGTCCTCGTCCTTTGTGTTGTTTCCTGGGGCGGTGATATATGCAAAGAACGATGAAATGCGGTTCCCACCAAGCGCGGCATTCGCATGTCGAGGGACGTCGGTAAACCAGTCTGTGTGGTAATGGTAGTGTTCTCCCGGGGCGTATTTGACGAGCTGAAGTGGCTCGAGATGGTCGCGCGACACGTCGAACCCTTGAAAGGCCAGGGCCCTGTCCTCGATACATCTCACCACTGGGTCGCCGGAGTCTACTCTTGTAGATTGAGAGGTGCGTACTCGGTGAAGAGCATTACCGGCACCTGCCGAAGAAGTTACTTCTGAATGAGCGAATGTGTCCTTGCTATATCCCATGTCTTTCAGTTAGCTCACAAACCCACATTGAGCATTGCCTTTTGACGTACGTGATCTCGCGTAAATGTGCCCTCTCTTCTCCTGTGATGAAGTTCTCAATGTACATCACGAGCGGAGATCTTGACACAATGTGCACTTTGTAATCGGGATGCTCGCAAAGAGACACATCTTTCCCACCGAGCGGTATCTGCTTGTTAGGGTCGGCCGCTGCTAACACCAGAGCACTTAATGGGAGCAGGTGACGCAAAAACATCATGTCGATAGTAATGAGTCTTGCAAGTCTACAAGGAAATCATCTAAGAGCCATGCGAATTTGAATTTCTTGTCATTTCCCTGGGAAAGTCTGTCGAAGCTCAGACGGCTAGTGGAGGTGTTGTCCTACGATGAAACATGAGATGTTGGGGTTGCTCGACCCTGGAAAATCACAGTTACACGTCATCAAATCCCGGAAGTGGATGGCTCGTCTACCAAAGTCCCACCTTTGGTTTTGGACTTTCAGGGACCTGCAGCGGCTCCCGTGGCGATCAGACCTCCACGGCTGCATTGTAAAACAGCCCACGCCACCATTCTTGCACGCCTTTATTTAACGAATGCCGGCGTCATCTTGAGCCCCAAGATTATTGATACACTTCCTCTCTGTTGCTTTTGCTGACACCTAAAGATGATCATATCAGTGCTCCTTTTGATACTGCCTGTGCTGGGGGCGGGCACGCATGCAAGCAAGACCGACGCTAGAAAAGCACTCGAAAGCGGCGAGGATACACTAGTAGCTTGTAAGTGTTGCTTGATCAATACGTGATTTCTGGAATAATACTGATAGTTCTGAAAATGTTTGCAGTCTTACACGTAAGAGTATTCACTTGTGCGTCTTCACATCAGATTGACTAACTAAAGATTGTCAACTAATAATTAAGTCAAATGAGTGAGCACTCCAATCGGTTCTAGGCTATTAGCCACCGTGGGAACTACGCTGACGATGTCGCCAGAGCACGGAGCAAGACATTCAAAAGCCAATGGATCGAAATAGAGGATGTGCAAGATATCCAGTCGGTGATGATCGACTGTCATGCTGAACGTGAGCTCTGTGCAAAGCATGATATAGCGTCGTACCCTGCCATTCGCCTACTTAAAAGGGACGGAAAAGTCATCCGCTATCGCGGCTCAAGGAGAGCAGATAGGTAAGAATGGCCTGTTTCATAATGAATAGCAACAAGTCGAGAATTCTGAGCTTCCTTCATTAGGATGGTGTCGTTTTTCCGGAGGTCTCAACGACCAGCACCGACAGCCATACCAACAGACGCACTTTCCTCGTTTGTCCAGGATGATGACATAGTCCTTGTGGCACATTTATCACAAAATGAAGACGAGTCTGTGTCCAGGCGCTTTGATAACCTGGCAGACCGATATAGCGATAGATACTCCTTTGTCAAGTCCCCACCTTCGGCAGACAAGTCGACGTCTCTGCTCAATTGCTTCAACAATCTCGATGGAGTGAATCACACTATGTCCGACTCATCATCTGTCCACGCCATGGAGAACTTTGTCAGCATTTGTGCGACTCCTGTCATTGTTGAGCTAAGCAGGAGGAATGAATTACAGTATCTAGGCGTGAGTGGCTTGCTATTCCTAGAAGTTACGGTGCCTGTCACCATACCCGGTTCTGAAACTAACCTTCACTGGTGTAGCTGGGTAAAAGCTTAGTACATTACTTTGTGACGAATGATAGAGATCGAGACTCATACGTTCAGGAGATGCGTCCTCTCGCCAAAAAGTATAGCGAGTATCTCGTATTCACGACCGTCGACGCGAACGAGTACCCCGAGATGGAGCGGTCAGTAGGGCTGACGGCTGGAGCAGCTAAAGCTCTGTCCGTACAGAACCCGAACAATGGGGATGTCTTTCCGTACCAAGGCAAAGTCGAGATTTCAATGGCAGTCGTTGAACAGTTTCTCTTAGATATCATCGGGGGAAGAGTCACGCCATGGCGAGCCCAGCCTACACCGCAACAAGACAGGGATGAGGGAACAGCAACCAGGGGCAACCGGCACGATGAGCTCTGACCTTGACGAGGTTGCTGAATCAGAACATGGAGATTTTTAATTATCTTGTTTAACAATGTTATGAACCATTGCCAAATTTAAAGAATGGGAATAAACTAAAATTATAAAGCTGGGTTGACATGCCCAGGGAGTCCTAGGCGCCTGAGGAAGGAGAGAATCCGTCATATAGACGGTTTGGCTGCGCTACACGAGCTAGAGAGCTGCTCATCTTTTACAGGCCTGCGTGATCTACAGAGAGATACCAAGCGCCTTCTCGAGGCACTCCACGATCGACGATCCAGTAGTGCTCTCAGTCAGTGTCGTCGTCGACAAACAGACAGCAGCGTTGCCCGCTGCGAAGGGCCCGAGAGCCACCACGCAGAGCGGGATGTCGACCAAGAGCGCAGCAGACCCGTTGTCGCTGTTCAATTTCGTGCAAGCGCTCGGCAGGGAAGTCGGACACGACGCCTCAAGGGCTGTATTGAGACAGTTGATGATGGAGCCGCCGGTGGTAGAGGTAGTAATGACATCCGTAGCAAGGCAGGCGGCTGCGTTGCCGACGCCGTACACGCCAAGGGCTGTGAGACACAGGGGAACATCTACGATGAGGTCCAGGCCACTGACGGATGCCAGATTTGCGCAGTTTGGTGGTAGAGAGACCTGGCAACCCGACGACGGCGTGGAGGAAGCGGCAGGGCAAGCCGTGGGCACGACGCTGGTGGTCGGCGTGGCAGACGTGAGCTTGAGGGCATTATTGAGGCAGGTGATGATGCTGGCCCCGGTGGTGGTCTCGGCAATGCTGCTTGTCGAGAGGCAGACCAGTGCTTCACCGACAGCAAAGGGACCGAGGGCAACCACACAAGCCGGGACATCGGCCACAAGTGCAAGGCCATTCTCGTTGGACAGGTTCGAGCAAGCTGCAGGAAGCGACGAAATGCAGGTCCCTGACAAGGCAGTGTTGAGGCAGGAGACGATAGTCGTGCCGGCTGTGGTCACGCTGATGGTATCAGTGGTCAAGCAGGTGGCCACATTACCCACGGCGAAAGGACCAAGAGCGGCAAGGCAGAGCGGGACGAGCGGGATCAGTGCTAGGCCGCTCGAGCTGGAGAGACTCTCGCATGCCTGAGGGAGACCTGTCGCGCAGGTCTGCGAGCTAGGCGTCGAGGTAACCGTGGCGAAGCAAGTGGTTGCGGGAGGGGAAGTTGAAGCGCTCGCTGTGCTGGAAGGTGAAGATTCTGCCGAAGTCGTAGGGGATGAGGTGCTCGACGATGGGTTGCTGGCACCCGTGGCACCTGTAGATTCGGAAGACGTAGGTGCCGCGCCGTTCACGCTGCTAGAGGTGGGCGTCTGGACGATGACAGTTCCAACAGTACCAGTGCCTGAGGGCGGCAGCGTCACTGTCAATGTAGTGGTGCCACCATAGCCTCCGCTGATCGTGGTGTAGGGCCCGGTGAAAGGGCTGTTGCCAGTTGTAGGCGTCTCCACGACCACCGTGCCGACTGTGTCGCTGCCAGTGGGTGCTAGGGTCAGAGTGAGAGTGGTTGAGCCTCCGTAGCCTCCTGTTATCGTCGTGTACGGCCCTGTGAAAGCCGCAGGCCCATTGATGGCCGAAACACCGCTAGCAGGAGTCTCGATGATGATGGTTCCGACAGTGTCAGTGCCAGCAGGGTCCAGTGTAAACGTTTGCGTCACGCTCCCATCATACCCGCCTGTCAAGGTCGTGTATGGACCTGTGAAGGCTGCAGGGCCGTTGAGGTTACTCGCAGCAGGAGTCTCAACGATCACGGTGCCGATGGTATCAGTTCCGGCAGGAGGTAGTGTAAGCGAGCGTGTTACGCTTCCATCATATCCGCCTGTCACGGTCGTGTAAGGTCCGTTGAACGCAGAGGGGGCAGGAGATTCGACGATGACAGTGCCAGTACCGCCTGGCTGTGAGGGAGGGAACGTGATTGTTTTCGGCTCGGACCCAGCAGGGCCATTGAAGTACCCAGTCAGGGTGGTGTATGTAGCGGCCGATAGTCCCGCACCGCTGGAATCAATGTATTAACATGGCAATTCGTGCCAGGGGCCTGACAATGCTCATACCTTGTGAGCGTAGCGGCACTGCTACTGGATCCAGTGATAACTGTTGATAGAGAAATTGGAGCATTGGTTATTGGCACAGCAATGCCGTTGATAAGTAAAGAGGTGTCATGGGGGAAGAAACCATTGACAAGGACAGGGGACTGGTCAACGACCACAACTGGCTGGATGATCACAGCATCTGGGCAAAGATTTGCCGGCAGTGCAGCACTTGCCAACTGGTGACCCAGTAAAACACTTGCAAATAAACGAGTGAGATGCATTTTCTGGCGGAAACGAGTGTGTGAATCTAGAACGACTCTATGTGAAGAAGGAAGATGATCATTGATGTTTCCGTGTCGATCAAAGATTCAAGCAATGCCTCATATATACTTTTTGACTGCAAATTGTTGATCGAAAGCCTTTCATAATCACCCCGAGTTTCTATGCTCTTCGACAGGTAAACCTCTCGTTTACCTATTTTGGTTATCACAGTTCAGCTTGCGAGAAAGTTTCGGCGCTGGGGAATTCAATATCTCAACATGCTTTCTGTGGGCAGGTATGCCAGCCAGGAGGGATTCACACTGGAATGAATTCGATGTGAAGTCGGCGACTTTGAATTCGGCGAAGAAGGGTATATAGGGCAAGTTGGTGGAGAATGCACATCACTTTCCTCTCTCGTAGGAGTTCTCGGTGGAGTTTGCGCCACGGAAATGAGAGAGGGATGAGGGCGAGCCACTTTCAGCTCCAGACGTCAACTTGCGGTCTCACCCTGACATGCCGCATTCTCGGCACCGAGCCAGTGCTCTCAATGCTGTGAACTTCCAACTTTACAATCGACTCTTAAACGCCACACCAGGTCGAGATTACGCGTACAGCAATGAGAGGCACAAGTTGATTCACCCAGACAGGTTGATTCACCCATGACGCGACATCTGCATCTATGGACCCACGAAGGTATGACCATTGACAGGACCTTGGGATGTGGATCTTGGTGTGGGTAAGTGCGCGCCACTGATCGGTTTTGCGGGTGAGGTGGAGTTGCGGTTCTTTTATTGCCGGGCTAAGCCAGACTGATCCGGCATCCGAGACTGAGGAGTTTGGTGGAGACCCCAGAACTTGTTACAACTGGAGCTGAACTAGACTTTGGTATTCAGTCAACTCGATGAACAAACGGTCTGGACCAATAAGAGTGGCAGGACGTTGATTACTGGACATTCCTGAGAGTGTATTCTCATTTCCTAGCTCTTCTATCCGTGCCAAGACAAGACCGTCAGTCGTTGACCGATGTTTGTAGGTCGTTAGGAGATTTGCTCGTCAATATGATTAGGTAGCTCTATGGTGATTGTCTTGGGGTTCTGTCTTCAAACCCTGATATAAATATCAATTAAGGATCGTCCTCGTCTCCTCTTTAGTAGAAAACGCATTCACAACCTCGTCGTTCAGTCAGTCTTTCGCTACCAACCATTCACTCATTGTTTCGTCTCAATTTCCACTCGTTCTTTCGTCTCTAAATTCATGATGAAGGCCTCCGTGTCGATTCTTATTTCTCTCGTTTCTGTTGCCTTGTCAGCCGTAGGCCCAAGGGACCCTCAGACAACGTCGTGCATCTCAACCTTGGTCCTGGATCCGATCACCGTGACGCGCTGCGACGTTGGCACTTCAACCTATGCCCCACCCCCGACTCCTCCAGCCGTCAAGGTCTACACCACCGCCTTTCAACAGTTCTGCCCGACCGGCCTCGAGTACAAGACATACACCATCACTTGCGGCTCCCACGACTGCCATGGCAAGTCCGGAGAGATCCCTCCGGGATTCACCGCCTCGCCCTCGACTTGCTACGTTTGTGGGCCCGAGCCTATCACCGCCATCATAACATACCCCGTGCCGACCGGCCCTGCCCCAACCCCCGGTCCGGGTCAGAACAAGTCTGAGTGTGTTGACTGTGTTCCACCCGCCCCCACTTTCGTTGTTGCGTCTGCTGCCAAGCTTTCATCGCTGGGACTCGGAGGAATCGCTGTGTTCTACTTGTTGGCCGGAGTTCTGGCCTAGGCTGTCGGGAGAAACAGGGTCTCTTGGGTGCGGGAATTAATATATAGTCCCCACCTTGCTGTTCATTTTCATTCTCACTTCATCGCGAAGAGGTCAAAACGTACGCAAAGGGCTTTCTTCTTCATGAGGACATTATTTACACTACCTAGAATAATCATCGTAGAAGTTAAGTCGGGTGCTATTGATTCTAATTATGACACTATTTTCTCGGGCTGTGAAAGACAAACGCTGCCTCTATGACCTCGAAAGAAATACGAGATACCAGTATCCCGACATGATCCCGGACACCACGCCATTGATTACTACACGTACAGAGTCTTGGGAGGGGATTAGCTATGGGGATATTGGAGCCATGCAGGCCTCTCCGTTACCTACTGTTGGCCCCTGCTGCCCCTAGCCTCTCTGAGGATAGTAATAGTACAAGACACAGTGCTCCGGCTCAAAGCATATCTTATTGTTTATCTCTAAATGCCATTTTGCCAGAAGGGAAAGCAATAAAGTTACCATTTAGCTACCGTTTAGTCCGTGTAAGTCTGCCGAATGTCTCGGCGGAGTACTAGGCCATGGCTATGCCAGGGGTTGTCATTCACTCCACGGACGAGGCAGACGCTGAGCCATCTGCATTGTCAGAATGTACGTCGCTAGCCCGTCGGTGGAGTGATTACAGGCGCTTTTACCTAATTCTATGTAGAAGATGAAGAAACAAGCCAGTCTAAATTGCAGGTCCGGCCCATCCTAGAAGCGAGCAGAGATATCCGAGAAGCTGAACAAGTAAACCACAAAAGACTTGGTTGACATACATTTGACTTTGGACCAGCTTTTGCGAACAGTTGGCTGTCTCCATATAGTAATACCTGGCAGGATATCGAAGCGCGTCACGCGCTATGTGGGAGAGCACAGCGTCGGAGGATGGTGGCAGTAACGGGAGGAAAAGCTGGGGACGGGTGTAGTTCCCTTTAGGTAGGCCCCCCCTAGAAAGCATACATCTCACTCTTTCGGTGACCCCTGCCAGTGCTCTGACTGTCCTTTGAAGTTTGGGAGTACACTCAGCTATCTCCATGTCAATCGCCATCTAGTGCTGCCCGCAGATATGCCGACTCTAGCAGATACATGTCTTGCCGCACTTGTCAAGCGATACGGCCGTGAGAGAAAGGATCAAGATTGAGAGCCCAAGATTGAGACCTGCCGTGAGTAGAATTAGGGTGGCTAATACCACAAGGGCTGTCAGAAAAGGCTAGAAAGGCACACCCAGTAAGATATCATGTCTGTACGAATAGGGACTGTGCTATTACTCATCTAAGCTACCTCTTTCCATCCCATCGTTACCTGGGTTGAAAAAAATACGGTAAAAGATTTCTCTCGGCTTACTTACCCACGGCCTCTAGCCTAGGATAGACAGAGATCACCGATTTGCGCGATTTCCCTTGCATTGTAGGCAGCCAAACTCGTATTCTTTGGGACCAGAAGATCTGAGCAGGCAACATCAAATCAGCCATACCCATGGGAAGATAGTCTGACACCAGCCACGCCAAAAGCTAGACCATGCAAGGTCCGACGTGCGGACTGGATACCTGCGGCCAATGATTCTTCATGGCTCGCAAACCCCTTCACATGTAACTCAGGAAGAAGTTCATTTAGCAGGCAGTCTGGTCTTATTTGGTATCGAACTGTCGCCATTCAGCGTTGCTCAATTGTGAATCGCGGACAAAGGTCCCACTTGTAAGGCACCCTTGTTATGCAACGTTGGAAGCCGAGTCGAAGGTCTAGACTTGGCTAAGGCATTGGGTGCGTGGGTGCTGTCACGCGTTGTAACGACGAGACCCGTTGGTGACCAGGCGTGGGCCCGACTCTAAACTGTGTCTATTACCATACGATCGACATCGTCTCGCTTAAAGAACCAAGATGATTCGTGACCAAGTTTGGGGGAATTGGGGCTAGCAAGATCCATAGAGGCATTTTGCGGAATTGTGCGGAACCCCCCCCCCCCCCCCCCCCCCCCCCC